>NW_020229958.1:17232-507594 GCF_003227715.2 Harpegnathos saltator | reverse complement strand
CGTACCTGTCCGAAGCCTGTATCTCTTTAACTGTTTAGGAGGATATCGAAGGTTTAAAGTTTTTCTAACCTTTCTTCGATATCCAGCCTTTCATTCGTCGATATCTTTCCGCTTCTACTGGTAGAAGGCTCGTCATGTAGTCGAAAAAGTAGGTTTTTGAAAGGGCTTTTAATTTGGTACCTGTCCAAGCCTGTTAATCCTAACCGTTTAGGAGATATCGAAGGTTAAAGTTTCCTAACCTTTTTCTCCGTCGATATCCCAGCCTTCATCGTCGATATCTCCGCTTCTTTGGGAGTAGAGGGTCGTCATTGTAGCTCCAAAAATGTAGGGTTTTTGAAAGGGCTTTTAATTTGGTACCTGTCCGAAGCCTGTATCTCTAACCGTTTAGGAGTACGAGGTTAAAGTTTTTAACCTTTCTCCGTCGATATCCAGCTTTCATCCGTCGATATCTCCGCTTCTATTGGGAGTAGAGGTCGTCAATTCATGTAGTCCAAAATGGGGTTTTGAAAGGGCTTTAATTTGGTACCTGTCCGAAGCCTGTATCTCTAACCGTTTAGGAGATATCGAAGGTTAAAGTTTTCTAACCTTTTTCCGTCGATATCTCCGCTTCTATTGGGAGTAGAGGGTCGTCCATTGTAGTCCAAAATGTAGGGTTTTGAAAGGGCTTTAATTTGGTACCTGTCCGAAGCCTGTATCTCTAACCGTTTAGGAGATATCGAAGGTTAAAGTTTCTAACCTTTCTCCGTCGATATCCAGCCTTCATTCGTCGATATCTCCGCTTCTATTGGGAGTAGAGGGTCGTCATTGTAGTCCAAAATGTAGGGTTTTGAAAGGGCTTTAATTTGGTACCTGTCCGAAGCCTGTATCTCTAACCGTTTAGGAGATATCGAAGGTTAAAGTTTTCTAACCTTTCTCCGTCGATATCCAGCCTTCATCCGTCGATATCTCCGCTTCTATTGGGAGTAGAGGGTCGTCATTGTAGTCCAAAATGTAGGGTTTTGAAAGGGCTTTAATTTGGTACCTGTCCGAAGCCTGTATCTCTAACCGTTTAGGAGATATCGAAGGTTAAAGTTTTCTAACCTTTCTCCGTCGATATCCAGCCTTCATTCCGTCGATATCTCCGCTTCTATTGGGAGTAGAGGGTCGTCATTGTAGTCCAAAATGTAGGGTTTTGAAAGGGCTTTAATTTGGTACCTGTCCGAAGCCTGTATCTCTAACCGTTTAGGAGATATCGAAGGTTAAAGTTTTCTAACCTTTCTCCGTCGATATCCAGCCTTCATCCGTCGATATCTCCGCTTCTATTGGGAGTAGAGGGTCGTCATGTAGTCCAAAATGTAGGGTTTTGAAAGGGCTTTAATTTGGTACCTGTCCGAAGCCTGTATCTCTAACCGTTTAGGAGATATCGAAGGTTAAAGTTTTCTAACCTTTCTCCGTCGATATCCAGCCTTCATCCGTCGATATCTCCGCTTCTATTGGGAGTAGAGGGTCGTCATGTAGTCCAAAATGTAGGGTTTTGAAAGGGCTTTAATTTGGTACCTGTCCGAAGCCTGTATCTCTAACCGTTTAGGAGATATCGAAGGTTAAAGTTTTCTAACCTTTCTCCGTCGATATCCAGCCTTCATCCGTCGATATCTCCGCTTCTATTGGGAGTAGAGGGTCGTCATGTAGTCCAAAATGTAGGGTTTTGAAAGGGCTTTAATTTGGTACCTGTCCGAAGCCTGTATCTCTAACCGTTTAGGAGATATCGAAGGTTAAAGTTTTCTAACCTTTCTCCGTCGATATCCAGCCTTCATCCGTCGATATCTCCGCTTCTATTGGGAGTAGAGGGTCGTCATGTAGTCCAAAATGTAGGGTTTTGAAAGGGCTTTAATTTGGTACCTGTCCGAAGCCTGTATCTCTAACCGTTTAGGAGATATCGAAGGTTAAAGTTTTCTAACCTTTCTCCGTCGATATCCAGCCTTCATCCGTCGATATCTCCGCTTCTATTGGGAGTAGAGGGTCGTCATGTAGTCCAAAATGTAGGGTTTTGAAAGGGCTTTAATTTGGTACCTGTCCGAAGCCTGTATCTCTAACCGTTTAGGAGATATCGAAGGTTAAAGTTTTCTAACCTTTCTCCGTCGATATCCAGCCTTCATCCGTCGATATCTCCGCTTCTATTGGGAGTAGAGGGTCGTCATGTAGTCCAAAATGTAGGGTTTTGAAAGGGCTTTAATTTGGTACCTGTCCGAAGCCTGTATCTCTAACCGTTTAGGAGATATCGAAGGTTAAAGTTTTCTAACCTTTCTCCGTCGATATCCAGCCTTCATCCGTCGATATCTCCGCTTCTATTGGGAGTAGAGGGTCGTCATTGTAGTCCAAAATGTAGGGTTTTGAAAGGGCTTTAATTTGGTACCTGTCCGAAGCCTGTATCTCTAACCGTTTAGGAGATATCGAAGGTTAAAGTTTTCTAACCTTTCTCCGTCGATATCCAGCCTTCATCGTCGATATCTCCGCTTCTATTGGGAGTAGAGGGTCGTCATGTAGTCCAAAATGTAGGGTTTTGAAAGGGCTTTAATTTGGTACCTGTCCGAAGCCTGTATCTCTAACCGTTTAGGAGATATCGAAGGTTAAAGTTTTCTAACCTTTCTCCGTCGATATCCAGCCTTCATCCGTCGATATCTCCGCTTCTATTGGGAGTAGAGGGTCGTCATGTAGTCCAAAATGTAGGGTTTTGAAAGGGCTTTAATTTGGTACCTGTCCGAAGCCTGTATCTCTAACCGTTTAGGAGATATCGAAGGTTAAAGTTTTCTAACCTTTCTCCGTCGATATCCAGCCTTCATCCGTCGATATCTCCGCTTCTATTGGGAGTAGAGGGTCGTCATTGTAGTCCAAAATGTAGGGTTTTGAAAGGGCTTTAATTTGGTACCTGTCCGAAGCCTGTATCTCTAACCGTTTAGGAGATATCGAAGGTTAAAGTTTTCTAACCTTTCTCCGTCGATATCCAGCCTTCATCGTCGATATCTCCGCTTCTATTGGGAGTAGAGGGTCGTCATTGTAGTCCAAAATGTAGGGTTTTGAAAGGGCTTTAATTTGGTACCTGTCCGAAGCCTGTATCTCTAACCGTTTAGGAGATATCGAAGGTTAAAGTTTTCTAACCTTTCTCCGTCGATATCCAGCCTTCATCCGTCGATATCTCCGCTTCTATTGGGAGTAGAGGGTCGTCATTGTAGTCCAAAATGTAGGGTTTTGAAAGGGCTTTAATTTGGTACCTGTCCGAAGCCTGTATCTCTAACCGTTTAGGAGATATCGAAGGTTAAAGTTTTCTAACCTTTCTCCGTCGATATCCAGCCTTCATCCGTCGATATCTCCGCTTCTATTGGGAGTAGAGGGTCGTCATTGTAGTCCAAAATGTAGGGTTTTGAAAGGGCTTTAATTTGGTACCTGTCCGAAGCCTGTATCTCTAACCGTTTAGGAGATATCGAAGGTTAAAGTTTTCTAACCTTTCTCCGTCGATATCCAGCCTTCATCCGTCGATATCTCCGCTTCTATTGGGAGTAGAGGGTCGTCATTGTAGTCCAAAATGTAGGGTTTTGAAAGGGCTTTAATTTGGTACCTGTCCGAAGCCTGTATCTCTAACCGTTTAGGAGATATCGAAGGTTAAAGTTTTCTAACCTTTCTCCGTCGATATCCAGCCTTCATCCGTCGATATCTCCGCTTCTATTGGGAGTAGAGGGTCGTCATTGTAGTCCAAAATGTAGGGTTTTGAAAGGGCTTTAATTTGGTACCTGTCCGAAGCCTGTATCTCTAACCGTTTAGGAGATATCGAAGGTTAAAGTTTTCTAACCTTTCTCCGTCGATATCCAGCCTTCATCGTCGATATCTCCGCTTCTATTGGGAGTAGAGGGTCGTCATTGTAGTCCAAAATGTAGGGTTTTGAAAGGGCTTTAATTTGGTACCTGTCCGAAGCCTGTATCTCTAACCGTTTAGGAGATATCGAAGGTTAAAGTTTTCTAACCTTTCTCCGTCGATATCCAGCCTTCATCCGTCGATATCTCCGCTTCTATTGGGAGTAGAGGGTCGTCATTGTAGTCCAAAATGTAGGGTTTTGAAAGGGCTTTAATTTGGTACCTGTCCGAAGCCTGTATCTCTAACCGTTTAGGAGATATCGAAGGTTAAAGTTTTCTAACCTTTCTCCGTCGATATCCAGCCTTCATCCGTCGATATCTCCGCTTCTATTGGGAGTAGAGGGTCGTCATTGTAGTCCAAAATGTAGGGTTTTGAAAGGGCTTTAATTTGGTACCTGTCCGAAGCCTGTATCTCTAACCGTTTAGGAGATATCGAAGGTTAAAGTTTTCTAACCTTTCTCCGTCGATATCCAGCCTTCATCCGTCGATATCTCCGCTTCTATTGGGAGTAGAGGGTCGTCCATTGTAGTCCAAAATGTAGGGTTTTGAAAGGGCTTTAATTTGGTACCTGTCCGAAGCCTGTATCTCTAACCGTTTAGGAGATATCGAAGGTTAAAGTTTTCTAACCTTTCTCCGTCGATATCCAGCCTTCATCCGTCGATATCTCCGCTTCTATTGGGAGTAGAGGGTCGTCATTGTAGTCCAAAATGTAGGGTTTTGAAAGGGCTTTAATTTGGTACCTGTCCGAAGCCTGTATCTCTAACCGTTTAGGAGATATCGAAGGTTAAAGTTTTCTAACCTTTCTCCGTCGATATCCAGCCTTCATCCGTCGATATCTCCGCTTCTATTGGGAGTAGAGGGTCGTCATTGTAGTCCAAAATGTAGGGTTTTGAAAGGGCTTTAATTTGGTACCTGTCCGAAGCCTGTATCTCTAACCGTTTAGGAGATATCGAAGGTTAAAGTTTTCTAACCTTTCTCCGTCGATATCCAGCCTTCATCCGTCGATATCTCCGCTTCTATTGGGAGTAGAGGGTCGTCATTGTAGTCCAAAATGTAGGGTTTTGAAAGGGCTTTAATTTGGTACCTGTCCGAAGCCTGTATCTCTAACCGTTTAGGAGATATCGAAGGTTAAAGTTTTCTAACCTTTCTCCGTCGATATCCAGCCTTCATCCGTCGATATCTCCGCTTCTATTGGGAGTAGAGGGTCGTCATTGTAGTCCAAAATGTAGGGTTTTGAAAGGGCTTTAATTTGGTACCTGTCCGAAGCCTGTATCTCTAACCGTTTAGGAGATATCGAAGGTTAAAGTTTTCTAACCTTTCTCCGTCGATATCCAGCCTTCATCCGTCGATATCTCCGCTTCTATTGGGAGTAGAGGGTCGTCATTGTAGTCCAAAATGTAGGGTTTTGAAAGGGCTTTAATTTGGTACCTGTCCGAAGCCTGTATCTCTAACCGTTTAGGAGATATCGAAGGTTAAAGTTTTCTAACCTTTCTCCGTCGATATCCAGCCTTCATCCGTCGATATCTCCGCTTCTATTGGGAGTAGAGGGTCGTCATTGTAGTCCAAAATGTAGGGTTTTGAAAGGGCTTTAATTTGGTACCTGTCCGAAGCCTGTATCTCTAACCGTTTAGGAGATATCGAAGGTTAAAGTTTTCTAACCTTTCTCCGTCGATATCCAGCCTTCATCGTCGATATCTCCGCTTCTATTGGGAGTAGAGGGTCGTCATTGTAGTCCAAAATGTAGGGTTTTGAAAGGGCTTTAATTTGGTACCTGTCCGAAGCCTGTATCTCTAACCGTTTAGGAGATATCGAAGGTTAAAGTTTTCTAACCTTTCTCCGTCGATATCCAGCCTTCATCCGTCGATATCTCCGCTTCTATTGGGAGTAGAGGGTCGTCATTGTAGTCCAAAATGTAGGGTTTTGAAAGGGCTTTAATTTGGTACCTGTCCGAAGCCTGTATCTCTAACCGTTTAGGAGATATCGAAGGTTAAAGTTTTCTAACCTTTCTCCGTCGATATCCAGCCTTCATCCGTCGATATCTCCGCTTCTATTGGGAGTAGAGGGTCGTCATTGTAGTCCAAAATGTAGGGTTTTGAAAGGGCTTTAATTTGGTACCTGTCCGAAGCCTGTATCTCTAACCGTTTAGGAGATATCGAAGGTTAAAGTTTTCTAACCTTTCTCCGTCGATATCCAGCCTTCATCCGTCGATATCTCCGCTTCTATTGGGAGTAGAGGGTCGTCATTGTAGTCCAAAATGTAGGGTTTTGAAAGGGCTTTAATTTGGTACCTGTCCGAAGCCTGTATCTCTAACCGTTTAGGAGATATCGAAGGTTAAAGTTTTCTAACCTTTCTCCGTCGATATCCAGCCTTCATCCGTCGATATCTCCGCTTCTATTGGGAGTAGAGGGTCGTCATTGTAGTCCAAAATGTAGGGTTTTGAAAGGGCTTTAATTTGGTACCTGTCCGAAGCCTGTATCTCTAACCGTTTAGGAGATATCGAAGGTTAAAGTTTTCTAACCTTTCTCCGTCGATATCCAGCCTTCATCCGTCGATATCTCCGCTTCTATTGGGAGTAGAGGGTCGTCATTGTAGTCCAAAATGTAGGGTTTTGAAAGGGCTTTAATTTGGTACCTGTCCGAAGCCTGTATCTCTAACCGTTTAGGAGATATCGAAGGTTAAAGTTTTCTAACCTTTCTCCGTCGATATCCAGCCTTCATCCGTCGATATCTCCGCTTCTATTGGGAGTAGAGGGTCGTCATTGTAGTCCAAAATGTAGGGTTTTGAAAGGGCTTTAATTTGGTACCTGTCCGAAGCCTGTATCTCTAACCGTTTAGGAGATATCGAAGGTTAAAGTTTTCTAACCTTTCTCCGTCGATATCCAGCCTTCATCCGTCGATATCTCCGCTTCTATTGGGAGTAGAGGGTCGTCATTGTAGTCCAAAATGTAGGGTTTTGAAAGGGCTTTAATTTGGTACCTGTCCGAAGCCTGTATCTCTAACCGTTTAGGAGATATCGAAGGTTAAAGTTTTCTAACCTTTCTCCGTCGATATCCAGCCTTCATCCGTCGATATCTCCGCTTCTATTGGGAGTAGAGGGTCGTCATTGTAGTCCAAAATGTAGGGTTTTGAAAGGGCTTTAATTTGGTACCTGTCCGAAGCCTGTATCTCTAACCGTTTAGGAGATATCGAAGGTTAAAGTTTTCTAACCTTTCTCCGTCGATATCCAGCCTTCATCCGTCGATATCTCCGCTTCTATTGGGAGTAGAGGGTCGTCATTGTAGTCCAAAATGTAGGGTTTTGAAAGGGCTTTAATTTGGTACCTGTCCGAAGCCTGTATCTCTAACCGTTTAGGAGATATCGAAGGTTAAAGTTTTCTAACCTTTCTCCGTCGATATCCAGCCTTCATCCGTCGATATCTCCGCTTCTATTGGGAGTAGAGGGTCGTCATTGTAGTCCAAAATGTAGGGTTTTGAAAGGGCTTTAATTTGGTACCTGTCCGAAGCCTGTATCTCTAACCGTTTAGGAGATATCGAAGGTTAAAGTTTTCTAACCTTTCTCCGTCGATATCCAGCCTTCATCCGTCGATATCTCCGCTTCTATTGGGAGTAGAGGGTCGTCATTGTAGTCCAAAATGTAGGGTTTTGAAAGGGCTTTAATTTGGTACCTGTCCGAAGCCTGTATCTCTAACCGTTTAGGAGATATCGAAGGTTAAAGTTTTCTAACCTTTCTCCGTCGATATCCAGCCTTCATCCGTCGATATCTCCGCTTCTATTGGGAGTAGAGGGTCGTCATTGTAGTCCAAAATGTAGGGTTTTGAAAGGGCTTTAATTTGGTACCTGTCCGAAGCCTGTATCTCTAACCGTTTAGGAGATATCGAAGGTTAAAGTTTTCTAACCTTTCTCCGTCGATATCCAGCCTTCATCCGTCGATATCTCCGCTTCTATTGGGAGTAGAGGGTCGTCATTGTAGTCCAAAATGTAGGGTTTTGAAAGGGCTTTAATTTGGTACCTGTCCGAAGCCTGTATCTCTAACCGTTTAGGAGATATCGAAGGTTAAAGTTTTCTAACCTTTCTCCGTCGATATCCAGCCTTCATCCGTCGATATCTCCGCTTCTATTGGGAGTAGAGGGTCGTCATTGTAGTCCAAAATGTAGGGTTTTGAAAGGGCTTTAATTTGGTACCTGTCCGAAGCCTGTATCTCTAACCGTTTAGGAGATATCGAAGGTTAAAGTTTTCTAACCTTTCTCCGTCGATATCCAGCCTTCATCCGTCGATATCTCCGCTTCTATTGGGAGTAGAGGGTCGTCATTGTAGTCCAAAATGTAGGGTTTTGAAAGGGCTTTAATTTGGTACCTGTCCGAAGCCTGTATCTCTAACCGTTTAGGAGATATCGAAGGTTAAAGTTTTCTAACCTTTCTCCGTCGATATCCAGCCTTCATCCGTCGATATCTCCGCTTCTATTGGGAGTAGAGGGTCGTCATTGTAGTCCAAAATGTAGGGTTTTGAAAGGGCTTTAATTTGGTACCTGTCCGAAGCCTGTATCTCTAACCGTTTAGGAGATATCGAAGGTTAAAGTTTTCTAACCTTTCTCCGTCGATATCCAGCCTTCATCCGTCGATATCTCCGCTTCTATTGGGAGTAGAGGGTCGTCATTGTAGTCCAAAATGTAGGGTTTTGAAAGGGCTTTAATTTGGTACCTGTCCGAAGCCTGTATCTCTAACCGTTTAGGAGATATCGAAGGTTAAAGTTTTCTAACCTTTCTCCGTCGATATCCAGCCTTCATCCGTCGATATCTCCGCTTCTATTGGGAGTAGAGGGTCGTCATTGTAGTCCAAAATGTAGGGTTTTGAAAGGGCTTTAATTTGGTACCTGTCCGAAGCCTGTATCTCTAACCGTTTAGGAGATATCGAAGGTTAAAGTTTTCTAACCTTTCTCCGTCGATATCCAGCCTTCATCCGTCGATATCTCCGCTTCTATTGGGAGTAGAGGGTCGTCATTGTAGTCCAAAATGTAGGGTTTTGAAAGGGCTTTAATTTGGTACCTGTCCGAAGCCTGTATCTCTAACCGTTTAGGAGATATCGAAGGTTAAAGTTTTCTAACCTTTCTCCGTCGATATCCAGCCTTCATCCGTCGATATCTCCGCTTCTATTGGGAGTAGAGGGTCGTCATTGTAGTCCAAAATGTAGGGTTTTGAAAGGGCTTTAATTTGGTACCTGTCCGAAGCCTGTATCTCTAACCGTTTAGGAGATATCGAAGGTTAAAGTTTTCTAACCTTTCTCCGTCGATATCCAGCCTTCATCCGTCGATATCTCCGCTTCTATTGGGAGTAGAGGGTCGTCATTGTAGTCCAAAATGTAGGGTTTTGAAAGGGCTTTAATTTGGTACCTGTCCGAAGCCTGTATCTCTAACCGTTTAGGAGATATCGAAGGTTAAAGTTTTCTAACCTTTCTCCGTCGATATCCAGCCTTCATCCGTCGATATCTCCGCTTCTATTGGGAGTAGAGGGTCGTCATTGTAGTCCAAAATGTAGGGTTTTGAAAGGGCTTTAATTTGGTACCTGTCCGAAGCCTGTATCTCTAACCGTTTAGGAGATATCGAAGGTTAAAGTTTTCTAACCTTTCTCCGTCGATATCCAGCCTTCATCCGTCGATATCTCCGCTTCTATTGGGAGTAGAGGGTCGTCATTGTAGTCCAAAATGTAGGGTTTTGAAAGGGCTTTAATTTGGTACCTGTCCGAAGCCTGTATCTCTAACCGTTTAGGAGATATCGAAGGTTAAAGTTTTCTAACCTTTCTCCGTCGATATCCAGCCTTCATCCGTCGATATCTCCGCTTCTATTGGGAGTAGAGGGTCGTCATTGTAGTCCAAAATGTAGGGTTTTGAAAGGGCTTTAATTTGGTACCTGTCCGAAGCCTGTATCTCTAACCGTTTAGGAGATATCGAAGGTTAAAGTTTTCTAACCTTTCTCCGTCGATATCCAGCCTTCATCCGTCGATATCTCCGCTTCTATTGGGAGTAGAGGGTCGTCATTGTAGTCCAAAATGTAGGGTTTTGAAAGGGCTTTAATTTGGTACCTGTCCGAAGCCTGTATCTCTAACCGTTTAGGAGATATCGAAGGTTAAAGTTTTCTAACCTTTCTCCGTCGATATCCAGCCTTCATCCGTCGATATCTCCGCTTCTATTGGGAGTAGAGGGTCGTCATTGTAGTCCAAAATGTAGGGTTTTGAAAGGGCTTTAATTTGGTACCTGTCCGAAGCCTGTATCTCTAACCGTTTAGGAGATATCGAAGGTTAAAGTTTTCTAACCTTTCTCCGTCGATATCCAGCCTTCATCCGTCGATATCTCCGCTTCTATTGGGAGTAGAGGGTCGTCATTGTAGTCCAAAATGTAGGGTTTTGAAAGGGCTTTAATTTGGTACCTGTCCGAAGCCTGTATCTCTAACCGTTTAGGAGATATCGAAGGTTAAAGTTTTCTAACCTTTCTCCGTCGATATCCAGCCTTCATCCGTCGATATCTCCGCTTCTATTGGGAGTAGAGGGTCGTCATTGTAGTCCAAAATGTAGGGTTTTGAAAGGGCTTTAATTTGGTACCTGTCCGAAGCCTGTATCTCTAACCGTTTAGGAGATATCGAAGGTTAAAGTTTTCTAACCTTTCTCCGTCGATATCCAGCCTTCATCCGTCGATATCTCCGCTTCTATTGGGAGTAGAGGGTCGTCATTGTAGTCCAAAATGTAGGGTTTTGAAAGGGCTTTAATTTGGTACCTGTCCGAAGCCTGTATCTCTAACCGTTTAGGAGATATCGAAGGTTAAAGTTTTCTAACCTTTCTCCGTCGATATCCAGCCTTCATCCGTCGATATCTCCGCTTCTATTGGGAGTAGAGGGTCGTCATTGTAGTCCAAAATGTAGGGTTTTGAAAGGGCTTTAATTTGGTACCTGTCCGAAGCCTGTATCTCTAACCGTTTAGGAGATATCGAAGGTTAAAGTTTTCTAACCTTTCTCCGTCGATATCCAGCCTTCATCCGTCGATATCTCCGCTTCTATTGGGAGTAGAGGGTCGTCATTGTAGTCCAAAATGTAGGGTTTTGAAAGGGCTTTAATTTGGTACCTGTCCGAAGCCTGTATCTCTAACCGTTTAGGAGATATCGAAGGTTAAAGTTTTCTAACCTTTCTCCGTCGATATCCAGCCTTCATCCGTCGATATCTCCGCTTCTATTGGGAGTAGAGGGTCGTCATTGTAGTCCAAAATGTAGGGTTTTGAAAGGGCTTTAATTTGGTACCTGTCCGAAGCCTGTATCTCTAACCGTTTAGGAGATATCGAAGGTTAAAGTTTTCTAACCTTTCTCCGTCGATATCCAGCCTTCATCCGTCGATATCTCCGCTTCTATTGGGAGTAGAGGGTCGTCATTGTAGTCCAAAATGTAGGGTTTTGAAAGGGCTTTAATTTGGTACCTGTCCGAAGCCTGTATCTCTAACCGTTTAGGAGATATCGAAGGTTAAAGTTTTCTAACCTTTCTCCGTCGATATCCAGCCTTCATCCGTCGATATCTCCGCTTCTATTGGGAGTAGAGGGTCGTCATTGTAGTCCAAAATGTAGGGTTTTGAAAGGGCTTTAATTTGGTACCTGTCCGAAGCCTGTATCTCTAACCGTTTAGGAGATATCGAAGGTTAAAGTTTTCTAACCTTTCTCCGTCGATATCCAGCCTTCATCCGTCGATATCTCCGCTTCTATTGGGAGTAGAGGGTCGTCATTGTAGTCCAAAATGTAGGGTTTTGAAAGGGCTTTAATTTGGTACCTGTCCGAAGCCTGTATCTCTAACCGTTTAGGAGATATCGAAGGTTAAAGTTTTCTAACCTTTCTCCGTCGATATCCAGCCTTCATCCGTCGATATCTCCGCTTCTATTGGGAGTAGAGGGTCGTCATTGTAGTCCAAAATGTAGGGTTTTGAAAGGGCTTTAATTTGGTACCTGTCCGAAGCCTGTATCTCTAACCGTTTAGGAGATATCGAAGGTTAAAGTTTTCTAACCTTTCTCCGTCGATATCCAGCCTTCATCCGTCGATATCTCCGCTTCTATTGGGAGTAGAGGGTCGTCATTGTAGTCCAAAATGTAGGGTTTTGAAAGGGCTTTAATTTGGTACCTGTCCGAAGCCTGTATCTCTAACCGTTTAGGAGATATCGAAGGTTAAAGTTTTCTAACCTTTCTCCGTCGATATCCAGCCTTCATCCGTCGATATCTCCGCTTCTATTGGGAGTAGAGGGTCGTCATTGTAGTCCAAAATGTAGGGTTTTGAAAGGGCTTTAATTTGGTACCTGTCCGAAGCCTGTATCTCTAACCGTTTAGGAGATATCGAAGGTTAAAGTTTTCTAACCTTTCTCCGTCGATATCCAGCCTTCATCCGTCGATATCTCCGCTTCTATTGGGAGTAGAGGGTCGTCATTGTAGTCCAAAATGTAGGGTTTTGAAAGGGCTTTAATTTGGTACCTGTCCGAAGCCTGTATCTCTAACCGTTTAGGAGATATCGAAGGTTAAAGTTTTCTAACCTTTCTCCGTCGATATCCAGCCTTCATCCGTCGATATCTCCGCTTCTATTGGGAGTAGAGGGTCGTCATTGTAGTCCAAAATGTAGGGTTTTGAAAGGGCTTTAATTTGGTACCTGTCCGAAGCCTGTATCTCTAACCGTTTAGGAGATATCGAAGGTTAAAGTTTTCTAACCTTTCTCCGTCGATATCCAGCCTTCATCCGTCGATATCTCCGCTTCTATTGGGAGTAGAGGGTCGTCATTGTAGTCCAAAATGTAGGGTTTTGAAAGGGCTTTAATTTGGTACCTGTCCGAAGCCTGTATCTCTAACCGTTTAGGAGATATCGAAGGTTAAAGTTTTCTAACCTTTCTCCGTCGATATCCAGCCTTCATCCGTCGATATCTCCGCTTCTATTGGGAGTAGAGGGTCGTCATTGTAGTCCAAAATGTAGGGTTTTGAAAGGGCTTTAATTTGGTACCTGTCCGAAGCCTGTATCTCTAACCGTTTAGGAGATATCGAAGGTTAAAGTTTTCTAACCTTTCTCCGTCGATATCCAGCCTTCATCCGTCGATATCTCCGCTTCTATTGGGAGTAGAGGGTCGTCATTGTAGTCCAAAATGTAGGGTTTTGAAAGGGCTTTAATTTGGTACCTGTCCGAAGCCTGTATCTCTAACCGTTTAGGAGATATCGAAGGTTAAAGTTTTCTAACCTTTCTCCGTCGATATCCAGCCTTCATCCGTCGATATCTCCGCTTCTATTGGGAGTAGAGGGTCGTCATTGTAGTCCAAAATGTAGGGTTTTGAAAGGGCTTTAATTTGGTACCTGTCCGAAGCCTGTATCTCTAACCGTTTAGGAGATATCGAAGGTTAAAGTTTTCTAACCTTTCTCCGTCGATATCCAGCCTTCATCCGTCGATATCTCCGCTTCTATTGGGAGTAGAGGGTCGTCATTGTAGTCCAAAATGTAGGGTTTTGAAAGGGCTTTAATTTGGTACCTGTCCGAAGCCTGTATCTCTAACCGTTTAGGAGATATCGAAGGTTAAAGTTTTCTAACCTTTCTCCGTCGATATCCAGCCTTCATCCGTCGATATCTCCGCTTCTATTGGGAGTAGAGGGTCGTCATTGTAGTCCAAAATGTAGGGTTTTGAAAGGGCTTTAATTTGGTACCTGTCCGAAGCCTGTATCTCTAACCGTTTAGGAGATATCGAAGGTTAAAGTTTTCTAACCTTTCTCCGTCGATATCCAGCCTTCATCCGTCGATATCTCCGCTTCTATTGGGAGTAGAGGGTCGTCATTGTAGTCCAAAATGTAGGGTTTTGAAAGGGCTTTAATTTGGTACCTGTCCGAAGCCTGTATCTCTAACCGTTTAGGAGATATCGAAGGTTAAAGTTTTCTAACCTTTCTCCGTCGATATCCAGCCTTCATCCGTCGATATCTCCGCTTCTATTGGGAGTAGAGGGTCGTCCATGTAGTCCAAAATGTAGGGTTTTGAAAGGGCTTTAATTTGGTACCTGTCCGAAGCCTGTATCTCTAACCGTTTAGGAGATATCGAAGGTTAAAGTTTTCTAACCTTTCTCCGTCGATATCCAGCCTTCATCCGTCGATATCTCCGCTTCTATTGGGAGTAGAGGGTCGTCATATGTAGTCCAAAATGTAGGGTTTGAAAGGGCTTTAATTTGGTACCTGTCCGAAGCCTGTATCTCTAACCGTTTAGGAGATATCGAAGGTTAAAGCCTGTCCGAGCCGTATCTCTAACCGTTTAGAAGATATCGAAGGTTAGTTTCTTAACCTTTCTCCTCGATATCCAGCCTTCATCCGTCGATATCTCCGCTTCTATGGAGTAGAGGTCGTCATTGTTACGTCAAATGTAGGGTTTTGAAGGGCTTTTATTTGGTAGAAAACTTTAACCTTCGATATCTCCTAAACGGTTAGAGATACAGGCTTCGGAAGGTACCAAATTAAAGCCCTTTCAAAACCCTACATTTTGGACTACAATGACGACCCTACTCCCAATAGAAGCGGAGATATCGACGATGAAGGCTGGATATCGACGGAGAAAGGTTAGAAAACTTTAACCTTCGATATCTCCTAAACGGTTAGAGATACAGGCTTCGGACAGGTACCAAATTAAAGCCCTTTCAAAACCCTACATTTTGGACTACAATGGACGACCCTCTACTCCCAATAGAAGCGGAGATATCGACGGATGAAGGCTGGATATCGACGGAGAAAGGTTAGAAAACTTTAACCTTCGATATCTCCTAAACGGTTAGAGATACAGGCTTCGGACAGGTACCAAATTAAAGCCCTTTCAAAACCCTACATTTTGGACTACAATGACGACCCTCTACTCCCAATAGAAGCGGAGATATCGACGGAATGAAGGCTGGATATCGACGGAGAAAGGTTAGAAAACTTTAACCTTCGATATCTCCTAAACGGTTAGAGATACAGGCTTCGGACAGGTACCAAATTAAAGCCCTTTCAAAACCCTACATTTTGGACTACAATGACGACCCTCTACTCCCAATAGAAGCGGAGATATCGACGGATGAAGGCTGGATATCGACGGAGAAAGGTTAGAAAACTTTAACCTTCGATATCTCCTAAACGGTTAGAGATACAGGCTTCGGACAGGTACCAAATTAAAGCCCTTTCAAAACCCTACATTTTGGACTACAATGACGACCCTCTACTCCCAATAGAAGCGGAGATATCGACGATGAAGGCTGGATATCGACGGAGAAAGGTTAGAAAACTTTAACCTTCGATATCTCCTAAACGGTTAGAGATACAGGCTTCGGACAGGTACCAAATTAAAGCCCTTTCAAAACCCTACATTTTGGACTACAATGACGACCCTCTACTCCCAATAGAAGCGGAGATATCGACGGATGAAGGCTGGATATCGACGGAGAAAGGTTAGAAAACTTTAACCTTCGATATCTCCTAAACGGTTAGAGATACAGGCTTCGGACAGGTACCAAATTAAAGCCCTTTCAAAACCCTACATTTTGGACTACAATGACGACCCTCTACTCCCAATAGAAGCGGAGATATCGACGGATGAAGGCTGGATATCGACGGAGAAAGGTTAGAAAACTTTAACCTTCGATATCTCCTAAACGGTTAGAGATACAGGCTTCGGACAGGTACCAAATTAAAGCCCTTTCAAAACCCTACATTTTGGACTACAATGACGACCCTCTACTCCCAATAGAAGCGGAGATATCGACGGATGAAGGCTGGATATCGACGGAGAAAGGTTAGAAAACTTTAACCTTCGATATCTCCTAAACGGTTAGAGATACAGGCTTCGGACAGGTACCAAATTAAAGCCCTTTCAAAACCCTACATTTTGGACTACAATGACGACCCTCTACTCCCAATAGAAGCGGAGATATCGACGGATGAAGGCTGGATATCGACGGAGAAAGGTTAGAAAACTTTAACCTTCGATATCTCCTAAACGGTTAGAGATACAGGCTTCGGACAGGTACCAAATTAAAGCCCTTTCAAAACCCTACATTTTGGACTACAATGACGACCCTCTACTCCCAATAGAAGCGGAGATATCGACGGATGAAGGCTGGATATCGACGGAGAAAGGTTAGAAAACTTTAACCTTCGATATCTCCTAAACGGTTAGAGATACAGGCTTCGGACAGGTACCAAATTAAAGCCCTTTCAAAACCCTACATTTTGGACTACAATGACGACCCTCTACTCCCAATAGAAGCGGAGATATCGACGGATGAAGGCTGGATATCGACGGAGAAAGGTTAGAAAACTTTAACCTTCGATATCTCCTAAACGGTTAGAGATACAGGCTTCGGACAGGTACCAAATTAAAGCCCTTTCAAAACCCTACATTTTGGACTACAATGACGACCCTCTACTCCCAATAGAAGCGGAGATATCGACGGATGAAGGCTGGATATCGACGGAGAAAGGTTAGAAAACTTTAACCTTCGATATCTCCTAAACGGTTAGAGATACAGGCTTCGGACAGGTACCAAATTAAAGCCCTTTCAAAACCCTACATTTTGGACTACAATGACGACCCTCTACTCCCAATAGAAGCGGAGATATCGACGGATGAAGGCTGGATATCGACGGAGAAAGGTTAGAAAACTTTAACCTTCGATATCTCCTAAACGGTTAGAGATACAGGCTTCGGACAGGTACCAAATTAAAGCCCTTTCAAAACCCTACATTTTGGACTACAATGACGACCCTCTACTCCCAATAGAAGCGGAGATATCGACGGATGAAGGCTGGATATCGACGGAGAAAGGTTAGAAAACTTTAACCTTCGATATCTCCTAAACGGTTAGAGATACAGGCTTCGGACAGGTACCAAATTAAAGCCCTTTCAAAACCCTACATTTTGGACTACAATGACGACCCTCTACTCCCAATAGAAGCGGAGATATCGACGGATGAAGGCTGGATATCGACGGAGAAAGGTTAGAAAACTTTAACCTTCGATATCTCCTAAACGGTTAGAGATACAGGCTTCGGACAGGTACCAAATTAAAGCCCTTTCAAAACCCTACATTTTGGACTACAATGACGACCCTCTACTCCCAATAGAAGCGGAGATATCGACGGATGAAGGCTGGATATCGACGGAGAAAGGTTAGAAAACTTTAACCTTCGATATCTCCTAAACGGTTAGAGATACAGGCTTCGGACAGGTACCAAATTAAAGCCCTTTCAAAACCCTACATTTTGGACTACAATGACGACCCTCTACTCCCAATAGAAGCGGAGATATCGACGGATGAAGGCTGGATATCGACGGAGAAAGGTTAGAAAACTTTAACCTTCGATATCTCCTAAACGGTTAGAGATACAGGCTTCGGACAGGTACCAAATTAAAGCCCTTTCAAAACCCTACATTTTGGACTACAATGACGACCCTCTACTCCCAATAGAAGCGGAGATATCGACGGATGAAGGCTGGATATCGACGGAGAAAGGTTAGAAAACTTTAACCTTCGATATCTCCTAAACGGTTAGAGATACAGGCTTCGGACAGGTACCAAATTAAAGCCCTTTCAAAACCCTACATTTTGGACTACAATGACGACCCTCTACTCCCAATAGAAGCGGAGATATCGACGGATGAAGGCTGGATATCGACGGAGAAAGGTTAGAAAACTTTAACCTTCGATATCTCCTAAACGGTTAGAGATACAGGCTTCGGACAGGTACCAAATTAAAGCCCTTTCAAAACCCTACATTTTGGACTACAATGACGACCCTCTACTCCCAATAGAAGCGGAGATATCGACGGATGAAGGCTGGATATCGACGGAGAAAGGTTAGAAAACTTTAACCTTCGATATCTCCTAAACGGTTAGAGATACAGGCTTCGGACAGGTACCAAATTAAAGCCCTTTCAAAACCCTACATTTTGGACTACAATGACGACCCTCTACTCCCAATAGAAGCGGAGATATCGACGGATGAAGGCTGGATATCGACGGAGAAAGGTTAGAAAACTTTAACCTTCGATATCTCCTAAACGGTTAGAGATACAGGCTTCGGACAGGTACCAAATTAAAGCCCTTTCAAAACCCTACATTTTGGACTACAATGACGACCCTCTACTCCCAATAGAAGCGGAGATATCGACGGATGAAGGCTGGATATCGACGGAGAAAGGTTAGAAAACTTTAACCTTCGATATCTCCTAAACGGTTAGAGATACAGGCTTCGGACAGGTACCAAATTAAAGCCCTTTCAAAACCCTACATTTTGGACTACAATGACGACCCTCTACTCCCAATAGAAGCGGAGATATCGACGGATGAAGGCTGGATATCGACGGAGAAAGGTTAGAAAACTTTAACCTTCGATATCTCCTAAACGGTTAGAGATACAGGCTTCGGACAGGTACCAAATTAAAGCCCTTTCAAAACCCTACATTTTGGACTACAATGACGACCCTCTACTCCCAATAGAAGCGGAGATATCGACGGATGAAGGCTGGATATCGACGGAGAAAGGTTAGAAAACTTTAACCTTCGATATCTCCTAAACGGTTAGAGATACAGGCTTCGGACAGGTACCAAATTAAAGCCCTTTCAAAACCCTACATTTTGGACTACAATGACGACCCTCTACTCCCAATAGAAGCGGAGATATCGACGGATGAAGGCTGGATATCGACGGAGAAAGGTTAGAAAACTTTAACCTTCGATATCTCCTAAACGGTTAGAGATACAGGCTTCGGACAGGTACCAAATTAAAGCCCTTTCAAAACCCTACATTTTGGACTACAATGACGACCCTCTACTCCCAATAGAAGCGGAGATATCGACGGATGAAGGCTGGATATCGACGGAGAAAGGTTAGAAAACTTTAACCTTCGATATCTCCTAAACGGTTAGAGATACAGGCTTCGGACAGGTACCAAATTAAAGCCCTTTCAAAACCCTACATTTTGGACTACAATGACGACCCTCTACTCCCAATAGAAGCGGAGATATCGACGGATGAAGGCTGGATATCGACGGAGAAAGGTTAGAAAACTTTAACCTTCGATATCTCCTAAACGGTTAGAGATACAGGCTTCGGACAGGTACCAAATTAAAGCCCTTTCAAAACCCTACTTTTGGGACTACAATGACGACCCTCTACTCCCAATAGAAGCGGAGATATCGACGGATGAAGCTGGATATCGACGGGGAAAGGTTAGAAAACTTTAACCTTCGATATCTCCTAAACGGTTAGAGATACAGGCTTCGGACAGGTACCAATTAAAGCCCTTTCAAAACCCTACATTTTGGACTACAATGACGACCCTCTACTCCCAATAGAAGCGGAGATATCGACGGATGAAGGCTGGATATCGACGGAGAAAGGTTAGAAAACTTTAACCTTCGATATCTCCTAAAACGGTTAGAGATACAGGCTTCGGACAGGTACCAAATTAAAGCCCTTTCAAAACCCTACATTTTGGAACTACAATGGCGACCCTCTACTCCCAATAGAAGCGGAGATATCGACGAATGAAGGCTGGATATCGACGGAGAAAGGTTAGAAACTTTAACCTTCGATATCTCCTAACGGTTAGAGATACAGGCTTCGGACAGGTACCAAATTAAAGCCCTTTCAAAACCCTACATTTTGGACTACAATGACGACCCTCTACTCCCAATAGAAGCGGAGATATCGACGGATGAAGGCTGGATATCGACGGAGAAAGGTTAGAAAACTTTAACCTTCGATATCTCCTAAACGGTTAGAGATACAGGCTTCGGACAGGTACCAAATTAAAGCCCTTTCAAAACCCTACATTTTGGACTACAATGACGACCCTCTACTCCCAATAGAAGCGGAGATATCGACGGATGAAGGCTGGATATCGACGGAGAAAGGTTAGAAAACTTTAACCTTCGATATCTCCTAAACGGTTAGAGATACAGGCTTCGGACAGGTACCAAATTAAAGCCCTTTCAAAACCCTACATTTTGGACTACAATGGCGACCCTCTACTCCCAATAGAAGCGGAGATATCGACGGATGAAGGGCTGGATATCGACGGAGAAAGGTTAGAAAACTTTAACCTTCGATATCTCCTAAACGGTTAGAGATACAGGCTTCGGACAGGTACCAAATTAAAGCCCTTTCAAAACCCTACATTTTGGACTACAATGACGACCCTCTACTCCCAATAGAAGCGGAGATATCGACGGATGAAGGCTGGATATCGACGGAGAAAGGTTAGAAAACTTTAACCTTCGATATCTCCTAAACGGTTAGAGATACAGGCTTCGGACAGGTACCAAATTAAAGCCCTTTCAAAAACCCTACATTTTGGACTACAATGGCGACCCTCTACTCCCAATAGAAGCGGAGATATCGACGAATGAAGGCTGGATATCGACGGAGAAAGGTTAGAAAACTTTAACCTTCGATATCTCCTAAACGGTTAGAGATACAGGCTTCGGACAGGTACCAAATTAAAGCCCTTTCAAAACCCTACAATTTTGGACTACAATGACGACCCTCTACTCCCAATAGAAGCGGAGATATCGACGGATGAAGGCTGGGATATCGACGGAGAAAGGTTAGAAAACTTTAACCTTCGATATCTCCTAAACGGTTAGAGATACAGGCTTCGGACAGGTACCAAATTAAAGCCCTTTCAAAACCCTACATTTTGGACTACAATGACGACCCTCTACTCCCAATAGAAGCGGAGATATCGACGGATGAAGGCTGGATATCGACGGAGAAAGGTTAGAAAACTTTAACCTTCGATATCTCCTAAACGGTTAGAGATACAGGCTTCGGACAGGTACCAAATTAAAGCCCTTTCAAAACCCTACATTTTGGACTACAATGACGACCCTCTACTCCCAATAGAAGCGGAGATATCGACGGATGAAGGCTGGATATCGACGGAGAAAGGTTAGAAAACTTTAACCTTCGATATCTCCTAAACGGTTAGAGATACAGGCTTCGGACAGGTACCAAATTAAAGCCCTTTCAAAACCCTACATTTTGGACTACATGGACGACCCTCTACTCCCAATAGAAGCGGAGATATCGACGGATGAAGGCTGGATATCGACGGAGAAAGGTTAGAAAACTTTAACCCTTCGATATCTCCTAAACGGTTAGAGATACAGGCTTCGGACAGGTACCAAATTAAAGCCCTTTCAAAACCCTACATTTTGGACTACAATGACGACCCTCTACTCCCAATAGAAGCGGAGATATCGACGGATGAAGGCTGGATATCGACGGAGAAAGGTTAGAAAACTTTAACCTTCGATATCTCCTAAACGGTTAGAGATACAGGCTTCGGACAGGTACCAAATTAAAGCCCTTTCAAAACCCTACATTTTGTACTACATGGACGACCCTCTACTCCCAATAGAAGCGGAGATATCGACGAATGAAGGCTGGATATCGACGGAGAAAGGTTAGAAAACTTTAACCTTCGATATCTCCTAAACGGTTAGAGATACAGGCTTCGGACAGGTACCAAATTAAAGCCCTTTCAAAACCCTACATTTTGGACTACAATGACGACCCTCTACTCCCAATAGAAGCGGAGATATCGACGAATGAAGGCTGGATATCGACGGAGAAAGGTTAGAAAACTTTAACCTTCGATATCTCCTAAACGGTTAGAGATACAGGCTTCGGACAGGTACCAAATTAAAGCCTTTCAAAACCCTACATTTTGGACTACAATGACGACCCTCTACTCCCAATAGAAGCGGAGATATCGACGGATGAAGGCTGGATATCGACGGAGAAAGGTTAGAAAACTTTAACCTTCGATATCTCCTAAACGGTTAGAGATACAGGCTTCGGACAGGTACCAAATTAAAGCCCTTTCAAAACCCTACATTTTGGACTACAATGACGACCCTCTACTCCCAATAGAAGCGGAGATATCGACGGATGAAGGCTGGATATCGACGGAGAAAGGTTAGAAAACTTTAACCTTCGATATCTCCTAAACGGTTAGAGATACAGGCTTCGGACAGGTACCAAATTAAAGCCCTTTCAAAACCCTACATTTTGGACTACAATGGCGACCCTCTACTCCCAATAGAAGCGGAGATATCGACGAATGAAGGCTGGATATCGACGGAGAAAGGTTAGAAAACTTTAACCTTCGATATCTCCTAAACGGTTAGAGATACAGGCTTCGGACAGGTACCAAATTAAAGCCCTTTCAAAACCCTACATTTTGGACTACAATGACGACCCTCTACTCCCAATAGAAGCGGAGATATCGACGAATGAAGGCTGGATATCGACGGAGAAAGGTTCGAAAACTTTAACCTTCGATATCTCCTAAACGGTTAGAGATACAGGCTTCGGACAGGTACCAAATTAAAGCCCTTTCAAAACCCTACATTTTGGACTACAATGACGACCCTCTACTCCCAATAGAAGCGGAGATATCGACGGATGAAGGCTGGATATCGACGGAGAAAGGTTAGAAAACTTTAACCTTCGATATCTCCTAAACGGTTAGAGATACAGGCTTCGGACAGGTACCAAATTAAAGCCCTTTCAAAACCCTACATTTTGGACTACAATGACGACCCTCTACTCCCAATAGAAGCGGAGATATCGACGGATGAAGGCTGGATATCGACGGAGAAAGGTTAGAAAACTTTAACCTTCGATATCTCCTAAACGGTTAGAGATACAGGCTTCGGACAGGTACCAAATTAAAGCCCTTTCAAAACCCTACATTTTGGACTACAATGACGACCCTCTACTCCCAATAGAAGCGGAGATATCGACGGATGAAGGCTGGATATCGACGGAGAAAGGTTAGAAAACTTTAACCTTCGATATCTCCTAAACGGTTAGAGATACAGGCTTCGGACAGGTACCAAATTAAAGCCCTTTCAAAACCCTACATTTTGGACTACAATGACGACCCTCTACTCCCAATAGAAGCGGAGATATCGACGAATGAAGGCTGGATATCGACGGAGAAAGGTTCGAAAACTTTAACCTTCGATATCTCCTAAACGGTTAGAGATACAGGCTTCGGACAGGTACCAAATTAAAGCCCTTTCAAAACCCTACATTTTGGACTACAATGACGACCCTCTACTCCCAATAGAAGCGGAGATATCGACGGATGAAGGCTGGATATCGACGGAGAAAGGTTAGAAAACTTTAACCTTCGATATCTCCTAAACGGTTAGAGATACAGGCTTCGGACAGGTACCAAATTAAAGCCCTTTCAAAACCCTACATTTTGGACTACAATGACGACCCTCTACTCCCAATAGAAGCGGAGATATCGACGGATGAAGGCTGGATATCGACGGAGAAAGGTTAGAAAACTTTAACCTTCGATATCTCCTAAACGGTTAGAGATACAGGCTTCGGACAGGTACCAAATTAAAGCCCTTTCAAAACCCTACATTTTGGACTACAATGACGACCCTCTACTCCCAATAGAAGCGGAGATATCGACGGATGAAGGCTGGATATCGACGGAGAAAGGTTAGAAAACTTTAACCTTCGATATCTCCTAAACGGTTAGAGATACAGGCTTCGGACAGGTACCAAATTAAAGCCCTTTCAAAACCCTACATTTTGGACTACATGGACGACCCTCTACTCCCAATAGAAGCGGAGATATCGACGAATGAAGGCTGGATATCGACGGAGAAAGGTTCGAAAACTTTAACCTTCGATATCTCCTAAACGGTTAGAGATACAGGCTTCGGACAGGTACCAAATTAAAGCCCTTTCAAAACCCTACATTTTGGACTACAATGACGACCCTCTACTCCCAATAGAAGCGGAGATATCGACGGATGAAGGCTGGATATCGACGGAGAAAGGTTAGAAAACTTTAACCTTCGATATCTCCTAAACGGTTAGAGATACAGGCTTCGGACAGGTACCAAATTAAAGCCCTTTCAAAACCCTACATTTTGGACTACAATGGCGACCCTCTACTCCCAATAGAAGCGGAGATATCGACGAATGAAGGCTGGATATCGACGGAGAAAGGTTAGAAAACTTTAACCTTCGATATCTCCTAAACGGTTAGAGATACAGGCTTCGGACAGGTACCAAATTAAAGCCCTTTCAAAACCCTACATTTTGGACTACAATGACGACCCTCTACTCCCAATAGAAGCGGAGATATCGACGGATGAAGGCTGGATATCGACGGAGAAAGGTTAGAAAACTTTAACCTTCGATATCTCCTAAACGGTTAGAGATACAGGCTTCGGACAGGTACCAAATTAAAGCCCTTTCAAAACCCTACATTTTGGACTACAATGGCGACCCTCTACTCCCAATAGAAGCGGAGATATCGACGAATGAAGGCTGGATATCGACGGAGAAAGGTTAGAAAACTTTAACCTTCGATATCTCCTAAACGGTTAGAGATACAGGCTTCGGACAGGTACCAAATTAAAGCCCTTTCAAAACCCTACATTTTGGACTACAATGACGACCCTCTACTCCCAATAGAAGCGGAGATATCGACGGATGAAGGCTGGATATCGACGGAGAAAGGTTAGAAAACTTTAACCTTCGATATCTCCTAAACGGTTAGAGATACAGGCTTCGGACAGGTACCAAATTAAAGCCCTTTCAAAACCCTACATTTTGGACTACAATGACGACCCTCTACTCCCAATAGAAGCGGAGATATCGACGGATGAAGGCTGGATATCGACGGAGAAAGGTTAGAAAACTTTAACCTTCGATATCTCCTAAACGGTTAGAGATACAGGCTTCGGACAGGTACCAAATTAAAGCCCTTTCAAAACCCTACATTTTGGACTACAATGGCGACCCTCTATGATGGCGACCCTAACATGATGTGGAACGCGATATAAGTTTAACCATGCCGTTAAATGTAACGTCAGTTCAGATAATCACGGTTTAAACTTGATTTTGTGGAACTGGGCCTTACTGCTTACGCTTAGAACTTAGAACCTTATTCTTGCAGCCATTGTAGATGGGTCTTTAGAACGCAATTTATAGGTTCCTTCTTTTTCGAAAGACTTGAACTAAAGGCTCGTCTACAATAGCTGTAAGAGTAAAGGCTCGTCTACAATAGCTGTAAGAGTAAAGGCTCGTCTACATTAGCTGTAAAGGCTCGTCTACAATAGCTATAAGAGTAAGGCTGTAATGAAAATATTTCATTTCGTGTAGATGGGTCTTTATAGTAAGGCTGTAAGGTTGCAAGACACGAAATGAAATATTTTTCGAAATGAAATAAACAGAGTTTAAAGCAAGTTGTGGAACTGGACCTAAGGCTGTAACGTAAGCTGTCAGCGAATGAAAATATTTCATTTCGTGTCTTGCAACCTTACAGCCTTTCTCTTACAGCTAATGTAGACAAGCCTTAATGCAAAAAGTGAAAAGAACGGTTGTGTATCTATTCGACATACGATTAGATACAAAGTAAAGGCCATCACACGTAGAAAAATGTTAACCGTAACCGTAAGGTTGTAAGAAAACTGACCAATCACAGTCGATTATTATAATGTCACAAGAGAATGGATCGACTGTGATTGATCAGTTTTCTTACAACCTTACAATTACGGTTAAAATTTTTCTACGTGTGATGGCCTTAAATGATTGGTTGGATCTAGTAATTCACTAGATAATACTTTGCGTCGGTTAGTGTCCAATTGTGATGTGTCGGATTGGATGCCTCCCTTTACACGTCAGCTTAAAGGCTCGTTTACAATAGCTGTAAGAGTAAAGCTAAGACTCCATGCATGCGGTGAGCTCCGGCAAACGGCTGCGGTGACCAATCAGGAGACAGACACATGCCGGAGCTTGCCGCAACCGGACTTGCGCCTCCCTCCTGATTGGTCACCGCAACCGTTTGCCGCAGTTCACCGCATGCATGGAGTCTTAGCTTTAGCTTTAGTCTATGTAAAAAAGTATAGATTTATCCTATGTATCAATATGAATGGAAAAAAATTTATAATCAAAAGGCAGATTTTCATTAGACGTTTAGGAACATACTAAGGAGTTCTTGCAATACATTTTTCAAATAGGGTAACGTTAAATAAAATTCACTTTCTTGTAACTTTAGCACTTACCATATCTGAGAAACGTTATTGTAAAAATTTTCTAACGTTGAATGCAGCCAGAATTAAAGAGTTTTTGCAATACCGTCTCTCAGATACAATAAACGTAAATCATTAATGTTATTCGCTCAGAAATAATGCTGCGATATACGCGACCAAAAGCATTCACGATCAACGTTTATCGTATCTGAGAGATGATGGCTACTTTCCGATACTTACTGCTAGCACTGAAATTCTATAATATATATATATATTTTCAATACTGGCAGTAAATTCCGGAACACAACCGATATTGCGAGAAAAAAACTCCCTATTATTATGGCTGCGTTCCGATATTCACTACCAGCACTAAAAATCTATAATATACGTGACAGAAACTATGTATTTTCAGTACTGGCAGTGAATATCGGAACGCAGCCTATATTATTACCAAACTCAAAACATCATTTGATGTTCACCTTACGCTGTTATTGGTCGCTTGAGATACCGTTTGTTATTGAATTATCTTATCGTATCGTTTCTCCTGTCAATTTGTTTATGCGCATTATGTTCCACAAATATATATTTATTACTACGAGAACGACAAACTTGATATTTTGTGTAAATTTTAACAGTTAATCATAGTTTGCATGTCCGAGATCGCGCAGCTGACCAATACGCGTGCGCTTGATGCCGTTTCTTATTGATGGATGATCACGTGATACGCAGTCGTGGTTATTTCTTACCAATTAACATGAAACAATATTGAAACTAACATCCGCTGGTTATTTGATGTCCAACAGCTTCACTTCCAATGTGTTGTGGAGATATTCAGAATAAGTGACGGAAAAAGACAGGCAGTTCTTGCCTGAAGCTATATTAAAATTTTATTGAAGGTATAGTATTTTATATGTCAAACATTTGCATTTACGAAAACGGTGAAATAATTTTTAAAATTCAGCTAAAATTATGGTAATTGGAAAATTAACGTAAACAAAAGCTACATTCCGATATTCATTGCAAGTACTGAAAATACATAGGTATATCACTCGTATCATAGATTATTAGTGCTAGCAGTGAATATTAAATCGCAGTTAAAAACGAACTTGTAATAATTGCATTTTTACACTTTTTTTTTTATACTTTATTATAAGATATTCTGAAAAAATTCCCTAAACAAAGAATTATAGATATACAAACCAACATGTTAATATAAAAAATTTTATTCTATATGGTGTATTGTGCATAGTTTGTTCATTAGTTACATGATAAAACAACTTTGTTAATAAAATTCGAACTTATTTTGAATATTTCTTTTTAATTTAAAGGCATACAAAATTTAGAAAAGGAAAAAGATTAGGAGGAAGCAGCGATAATATATTAATATTTCTTTCATATTTTTTTTCTCAGAATCTTGATTTTATTTTAATAATATTGTATAGCTTCTTAGACTATTTTTTTTCTTTTACTTATTCTTATTTAGTATATAAATTAATTAAAATAAAATAATTAAAGTTTACTGTTTTATTTTTATTTCTTTGATCTTTGTGTTTTGTTTATCAATTCTTTCTACTTTTTTCCATATTCAATCTTTTTTCTCTCTTAATCTTACATTGATCAAATATATCCTTTCTTCTTCCTCTGTATATTTCTTCTCTTATTTTTTTAATAGTTTTTAGTTAACATTTTGTACTTTTCTACTGATGACTTCTTTTCATATATCTATTTCTTAAATATGAATATATGTAAGTAGTCATTTTGTATCAGTACTTGAGACAAGATGTCTGAAAGGGGAAGAGGAAGAAGCCGTGGGCGTGCAGTACCACAAAAACAACCACAGCAAACATCTCAACAGCTTCCACATGCCCAATCATCAAGCCAAGAAGTTCGTAGACCAGGGCAAACAGTACTGCCTCAGGCTGGCAGTTCTTCAGTAAGTAATATATTTCACATGTGTCATGTTTTTAAATATTAATTAAAAATTAAATGTACAATAATACTTAGTGAGTAGTTTATTATTCTTGTTATGATTATTACAAATATAACAAGCACTAGTCATGTCAATATAATCAAAACATTTTCTTTTCATGTTCAATTTTGCAATAATGTTTATGATATGTAATATAATTTATTCAAAACAGGCTAGTGGTGATTTAAATCAAATCTATAAAGTTTAGTGGTTGCACATACAGAATATAAATTTAAATTGTTTATCAAAATTCTTTTCATACAATATTGTTATTTTATATTTAATGACATTAGTTTCACCTATCAATCTCTATTATTGAGCAAAACAAAGTATTTTTATCTTAGATATATTTATATTTAGCTTTACAGTTTCTTTATTATATATTATACGATTCTCTTATTTTTTTAATTTTATTGTAGGTATATATAAGTAGTCCTTTCAAATTAAAATATTTCTATATATTTATTAAAACAATATTTCCTGAAATTTAATCAGATTAAAAACTATCCAAAAGTACATAATAAAGCAATGTACATATATTTAAAATTGACCAAGCTTAACATATTATAATTTATATTTCTTGTGGCGTAACAAATTATACATACAATAAATTCATATAAAAATTGATCATATTTGATTATTTTTAGGATTTGTGTTCTTTGTAATAATTTTGTATAAATTTTTATAAAATATAAATAATACAAGAACTATTCATTATTGTTTAACTAAACAATTAAATATGACAGAGTGGCCGTGGCGTGACACAACGTGTTGGTGCAAAAGGTGACAGTACTGCAGTCATGCAGATAGGTCGGGGTGTTGAGAAGATGACACTTCAACCTGGTATTTCATATTTTTGTTTTCTTTTATCATTATTTATTGTTATTCTATCATTACTGCATTATTTATTTCTTAATTTTATGTACATAATAACTTACATAATATTTGTATCATTACATAAAGTAAAAAAATAATATATTTTTATTACTGTTGAGAAATATCTAATAATTTTGCTATAATTGAAAAATATCCGTAATGTTTGGATGTGTATATGTACTTTATTTAATACATAAATATATAATGAACATATTCACATTGTTAACATATGTATTACACTTAGCAGTAATATATGTATATAAGTAAACATTAAATATATAATGTAACTTTTTTCTTTTATAAAAGGTGCCAGTGGAGATGCTGGTCCCAGTGGAATTGCTGGACCCAGTGGAATTGCTGGACCCAGTGGAATTGCTGGTGGAGGTAATGGTGTTGCAGTCGTTGTCACAGGAAGAGGAGCATCCCGGGGTAAAAGAATTGTATCAGCGGATATCTTTGTCACGAAACCAAGCCATATAATAAACAAGAAGGGTAAACAATAATTATGATATTAATTTAATATATTACTCATTTGACAAAAAGATCATATAAAATAATTAATTCGTGTACATCAATGCATGTCGATAGAACATATTGTATTGGGTAGTAGAATAATACCAGAATATTTTTATTTGTTCTTAGAAGTTGCTTACACATTTCTTTTTATTCACACAACTTTCAGGAGTGACTGGCAGCCCTATTTCGATAAGAGCAAATTATTTCAAGTTTATTAGTAAGACTGATTGGTGCGTTTACCAATATCATGTCGATTTCGCACCTGAAGAAGATCGCACTGCTGTACGTAAAGGTTTACTTAGACTTCATCAAGAAAAAATCGGTGCATACATTTTCGATGGTACTGTAATGTACACGAGCAATCGATTACCCGAGGTAAGGAATCTAGATGATATTGTATTTACTTTCACTATTGTTTGTGATAAATGCAATCTATTTATTTTAGCAAATGGAGCTTCTATCAACTCGACAATCGGATAATACGCATATAAGAATTACTGTTCGTGTTGTTGGTAGCATCATGCAAGGAGATCCCCATTATATTCAATTCTTCAATATAATAATGAGAAAGTGTTTGGGCTACCTAAGGCTTCAATTAGTCGGTCGTAATTATTACGATGCCATGAATAAAGTACGTCCAGACATTATGTCACGTCGAAGTGATTTGCGCTTAAAAAAAACGTAACGGAATTGTTTGGTTATGCTATGTAGGTGACCTTGCCGGAACATAAATTGGAATTGTGGCCAGGATATTTAACATCCATCCGACAACATGAACGTGATATCTTATTGTGCGCCGAGATAACGAGTAAAATTATGCGTCAAGAAACATTGCTTGACATTCTGAATGATTGTTACAGGAATGATAGCCGCAACTACCGAGTAAGTTGTGCTCCTATTTAAAATTTCCTATATGTTCGTGTGGATTTTTATACACACATATATCATACAATAAACGTTATTTCCCTATATAATTTTATACATATCTCCAACTTTATCACGTATGCGTGTATAGGCACAATTTTCTGCCATGGTGATAGGAACAGTAGTTCTTACCGCTTACAATAACAATACATACCGTATTGAGGATGTGGATTATTCAGCAAACCCTCGAGCAACATTTCCTATGAAAGACGGCAGAATGATAACATATATTGAATATTACCGCACCAAATACGACATCAGAATTACTAATGCTAGTCAGCCGATGCTTCTAACAAGAAATAGACCGAGAGATCGACAAGCCGACAGAGGAGACCCAGTTTATTTAGTGCCTGAATTATGTTGTGCGACAGGTGCGTGTAATTGTATCGTGCAAATTTATCGGCAACTTTAATTTAAGATTTGATTTGACTCTCATTATTCTGTACTTACTATTGCATCTTACTAAACTAAAAAATGTTTTTTCATATAATGTAATTGTTTATTCATACTCGGTTCTTAATTTGATTGCTTTGATACACTGCTATTGTAATTTCCAGGTTTGACTGATGCAATGAGGGAAAATTTCTCGGTTATGCAGAGTCTAGCCCAATATACACGCGTTAATCCTGACGTGCGTATCGAAAAATTATTGTCGTTCAATAGACGACTTCGCGATCAGCCTCAAGTTATGCAAGAACTCACTCAATGGAACTTAAACTTAGATCACAACTTGCTTCAAATTGATGCACGTGTCTTACCTCCCGAAAAACTTGTATTTGGTGGAAATGCATTCATTATGCCTGATAAAGGTGAATGGTCTAGTCACATGAAAAACAAACGGTGTTACAATGTTACAGCATTGAAAGATTGGATTTTTATTGCCCCGGAATTTCTTAAAAAACGTACAGGTGTAGGCGGTATTCAGGTATTACAATATATTCTATATTTTTCCTTCTGTCTTGTCATTCGGTTTCTTGCATATTATTGTATTGCGTATCATGTATTACATATGATTGTGTTGTGAATTCGAGAGTTAAAACATTCTGTTTATATAACTTCCCTCGCTTTGAATGACACAGTATTGATTTCAGAACTTCGTGGATGGTATACTGAAAATATCACGTGGAATATCATTCCATGTAGAACAACCGGAAGTATTATGGATCGGTGATGATAGACCAAGCGGGTATAGTGAATTCCTTGAAAGAATTCTATGCAAACGGATACCACAGCTGATATTTTGCGTAGTAGCGAACAATCGCATTGATCGTTATTCGGCGATCAAAAAAAAATGCTGTGTGGATCGGCCTGTAGCATCTCAAGTTTATTTGCAAAAGAATTTGTCGCACAGGAATCTTCAGTCCATCACTACAAAAGTAGCGATACAAATGAATTGTAAGTTAGGTGGAGCGCCTTGGCGCGTAGACATTCCACTGGATGGATTAATGGTCATTGGATTCGATGTTTGCCACGATACAGCAAACCCAAATAAAGATTTCGGTAAGCATTCCGAACTCTTTCATCAATTTTAATATTGTAAAGTTGTGTTTTATTTTTTGAGCTGTCTATTATTTCTATTTGACTTATTCATTTAAGATTTTTTCTCTTTTTTTTTTTTTAATAGTTCAGTGTTTAAATCCGGCTTGAAACATTCGATTACATATCTTGTTGAATACGTTAAAGCAATCTTCACTTTAATCTCTTTTATATATATATTTATATATATATTATATTTTATTTATATATATATATTGTATGTAGCACAAAATATAACGTCATTAGACGTAATATTTATTAAACATTTATCAATTCCCTTTCGTCATATTAACGATTTGTTACAGGTGCAATGGTGGCATCTTTAGACAAAGATCTTACAAAATACTACAGTTCAACCAACTTACATTCAGACGGCGATGAATTATCTCACATGTTCTCCTTAAATATATATAAGGCCGCGATGGCATATCAGGCGCATAACAGGACTTTGCCCGCACGTATACTGATTTATCGTGACGGCGTTGGCGAAGGTCAAGTGTCGCTAGTTTTGCAGCGGGAAATCGTGGACTTACGGAAGAAACTTAACGAGCTTTATGGTGGCGAGAAATATAGAATGTCATTCATAATTGTGACAAAACGTGTTAATACTCGATTCTTCTTCAATAAGCAGAATCCACCGACGGGTACGGTGGTTGATGATGTCGTCACAAGTCCGATCAAATACGATTTCTTTATTGTGTCACAGCAAGTAAGGAATGGCACAGTAACACCAACTTTATATAGCGTTATTTATGATAATATCAATTTAGATCCGGACAAGATGCAACGTCTTACATATAAACTAACCCATATGTATTTTAATTGCACTAACACTGTCCGAGTACCGGCACCTTGCCATTATGCTCATAAGCTGGCGTTTTTAGTGAGTAAATATATTCACCAATCGCCAGACTCCCAACTGGAAAAGACATTATACTTTTTATAATTACTTGTATTTTTTTGTTCCTTTTAGATGTTTTTGCAAATTCATTTATTTTATATATCTACAAATTGCAAAAAATCTTAAGCTTTTCTCGTAATTTTTGTTTAATTTTTATCTCCCACAATAACAGTAAAACATGATTAATAATCATATTAAATTGTATGATTCTACAAGACATCAGATATTTTGATAATTTTTAAGTTTATTCATTCTGTTTTGCGCTTTACCCTACAGTTAACATGTATCACTTCTCAAGATCGTAGTAATGTAAATCTGTGTCTAAATCTATTGATTTGTACTGATGATTTATATAACAGGACAAAATTTCACAAACATATAGTTAAAGTTTATTATATGCATAAGAAAATTTCTTCGTCGATAGTGTGCACTGATAGAAAAATATACATTTGTATGTTATTATATAAGAATATATATAAAATATTTAGGAATACTTGTAGTTACATTACATGTATTTAAAGTGTACACGTACGTGTACACTTTAGAGTTTATGAAAAGAGTATTTACTTTTTTTATAACTAAGATAAATAAGTAATATGTCTTACATTTTTCAACCAAAATATCCTACTTTTTCAACCAAAGTATCCTAGAGTACTCGATCAACCCTGAAGTACTTGCACAATGAAAATTGCACAAATTTCAAAAATGTTTAATCAAAAGAAACTGAGAAAAATACACACAAGTGTTCAAATGAAAGAAAGAAAGACCGTTAGCCTTAATTTGACTTGACATTATGTTCAAAAATTGATATATGATAATACAACAGATACAATTTATTTGAAATGATAATTATGACCTGTTAATATGTTAAGTACTTTTACAAAATATATTCATTTTGATTGTAAAGCTTGCATTATAATTGAATAATCAAAGATATGTATTTCACTTTGTAATAAACATATCTATGTCATCTCAATAAAGAACGTATCATTCATGAACAATCCTTTCATACGATTTTTATGTTGTATAATATGTACATATAATACATTTAGTAAAATATTCTATTAAGTAAAATGATGCATATATACACTATATATATATATATATATATATAATATACACGTACAATACATCATGTTTTGTGCCTTCTAAAAGTTGATCGTATTACATAACATAGATTTTATAAATAAAATGTTAAATATATTGCGCACGCGCATGTAAGTTATATGGGAAAGCACGTTTCGTTATTATTACAATTCAGTATACGAGAGTTTGTCCACCTTGATCGCGCGCATGCTATCATTTACTGATAGCGGACTTCGTATTGGCGGTGACTTTAAAGTAATAACAAATAATAGTTTTTCAAAAGTTTTATTATGTCGCAACTCTGCCTATATATAATTCATTAAAAATTTAATACATGCAATTTTCCGCAAATTTATAAAATTTAGCTCTTTGAAAGGACGACTCTAAGTAGATACTCTCCTTAAATTGAGTTATAATCGTAAATTGACTAATCACGCGATATCATGTGTGGAGATTATCAGAAAATATACTTCTGATAACCAATTATCATGACGAATGAGGATAATGTGTGGAATGAGCTAGCGAATATTCCAGCTGATCCTCCTGAGACAAGAGACAAATGCTCACAATGCAAGTAAGTGCAAAAAGTACATGTATAGAATATATATCCTATTATATGTATATTTTTTATGTAGAGAATATATATACTTGTATAGTATAAATTGGGCAAATATACATTTATAAACCATTAAAAGGAAGACAAGTATTTTTATTAATTTTAATAAAACTTAACACATATATATATATATTTCATTGCTTACAATTAAAATATAAAAGTTAAGATATTGTTATCCTTCTTATTATAAAAATAAAGTTTATTTTTAAATTTCAAGTTGTAAGGTTAGAAAATGCTTCAATATATACAGTAATGTTTGTGTCAACAATTAATAGCTAGAACATAATTGTTTAGAGGAAAATGTGATTTTAAATAAATATTTTCAAAAGTTTCAAGTTAAAGCAACAGGTGTTACTTTCAGGAGACCTGTGCAAGTATGTTGGTGTCCAGGTTTACCAAAACAACGTCTTAATCCAGCATCAAGAATAATAATCTTGCAGCATCCAGCTGAAGCAAAGCGTTGTTTACGTACAGTGCCAATGCTAGCATTAGCTTTAGAATCAGGAAAGTGCCTAATTTATAGGTAAAAAGATTGATTGCTTTTACTATTATCCTTGATTGTTTATATTTTATAAATTTAAATTGACAATTGGGTTTATTTCTTTTAGAGGAAAAAAGTTTCCATTACCTATACATGAAGGCCTAGCAGAAATTCTAAATGATAAAAACACTATTTTACTATATCCTTCACCTGGAGCTGTTGCATTAGATACATTAGATCCAATTGGTATCAATGAACAAAAAGCATATAACTTGGTTCTACTGGATGGAACATGGCCACAAGCAAAAGTAATCACTGATGATTTAGCTACAAGTTTAATTTAACTATAAGTCCCTTGTATCAACATTTCACTTACTAAGTAATATCTAATTTATAGTTCAAAATCAAACAATATAAGAGTAAAAGCTAATAAGAGTTGATTGTGGATCTAGTTTGCACATCTTTATATAAATAGTGATATATAAAATTTAAATATGAAATTATATGAAATTTGATTGATTGGTTGAGTTTCTAAACATTGTAAGACTAAGTTTGTTATAATTGGTAATAATAGTAAATTCATGATAATATAAAAACTGTAACATATTTCATAAAAAAAAAAAAGATAAGTCAACTAGTTTGGTTTAAAACATAACTTCTTTTTTATATATTATATGCGTTATATGACCTATTCTGTTGCTCATGACTGAGAATCACTTATAATTTGTATCAATTTGAGGATGACCACATCAATTGAAATATTCTGACAATAAGATAATTTATGTACATCTATATACAGAATATTACAAATATATGCAAAGTAGATCTATAATCGGCTCTTATTGTTTTCTACTCTCATATTTGATTTTAATTCCTTATAATTCCTTATAATTATAATTAAATCCTTATAATTATTTACTCATTTATAAATCTCTAGACAATGTACAAGTACATATAATGAGATTTCCAAAAAAAAAGCAATTAATCAGGATAAATTCTTGTTATTTGTCATCATATTCACGCATACATACACATATCTCACAGGCAATATATCACTCTAGTCCATCTTTATATTTTCTACGAGCTTGCAAGCTAATCGGCGTACCCACTAGCGAGTATGTGATTAGGACACAGCCAACGGAAGGTTGCCTCTCAACATTAGAAACAGGCGCAAGTGCACTTTCAATTCTAGAAGGCGACCCCGAACTAAGGGAAAAAATGTTAGGTCCGTTGCATTATTTGTGCAGGTGAGAATGCATTAAAATTCCTTACACTTTTACAATCGTTAACACTTCTCTACAGAATAAATTCTAATTCTTGTCTTGATAAAACCGTTTTTGTTTGTAGATTTCAATTAGAGAATGGCGCGGTAACCCATCAGAGTAAGGAATTTCTTATTAAACAAAAAACTTACCCGAAGTTGATTGGCAAAAGACTTGCCAAACAATTACGCATATTACCAGACGGTACGTCGTAACGTTTTAAAATGCATCTACAATTGACAGTGAAGAGCTCTTAATGTGATATTCGAACAAGAATCGTCGAGTGAAATGTTGGACTCGCAATAAAATCTCTTTATTTATACTTACAATAAATTTTAATATACTTTAGCATGTAAGAACATTATCAGCACTTCAAGCACATTTTGCACTTCTGATATTTCAGTCAAATTTCTATTTTTACAGCTTTACTGTTTTTATACATATTCGAACGTTCCTTAATAATTAAAATTGAATTCGACTTCACCGTGTTGCGGGATAAAGGTAAACGTCCAAGAAAGCATGCTTCCTTTAGTGACGTCACAAATTTTACGGAATAAATGCACTCCTTGTCTCGTGTATGGATCCCAGGACACGCATTTGCCAGGCACTATTTCCTCGATCGGGCCACAGGACACCGATATCTCGGTGTCCAATTGCCAATCCACCCATAAAGCAACGCCATTACAGGAACCGCTGCTGGAAAATTGAGGATACCGATATACAGAGTGATTCAGACCACCCGTACAGCCCTTTTATTTCGGAAATAGAACATTTTAAAGAAAAATGTTTCGGACAAAAGTTGTATGGCTTCAAGGGTGGCATAAGATGGTATCATTGGTTTGACCTTGAAGAGTTACTTGATGGTCACATGAAGGTCATCTTCAATTTCTTAAATAGAACCTACTATTTCTCATTACATATTCTTGTTAGCTTATCTCGAGAGCTTTCCAAAACACTACAACAAAATATTTTTTCAATGAGTACTTTTCGAGTTATGAGGCTCCAAAGCAATATTTTGCAGTACTTTGACATAAAGTACAAAATATGTTGTGTTGTTATGAGGTCTAGTAAATCCTTAGGTATTATTTTAAGGACAAATTACCTTTTCACTCAAATCTCTGTAGTTATGCATGTTTCAAAAAATTCGGATTATCCTACTTTTAGCGCTATCCAAGAACAACGACGTGGACGTAGTAGAATTCTGTTCCCTTTGGTGTGTAGGTTTAACGTGAGTAATCCCCTTGCCTCTCGTGTGTGTGTGTATCTGTGTGTCTGTATTCAAGTAAGGTAGTGTTCTATGTGAGCACCATTCTTTTCAATGCAAACGTCTACTCTGTTTTGACAAGAATTGGTTGCTCGAAGAATTTCATCGCTACTTAAAGATTGAATTGCTTCTGTTATTCTGGTAATCATATCATTCCTTGTAGTTGGGCGATTACGGTATACTATGTCTTTTACCTTTCCCCATAAATAATAATCCAGGACAGTGAGGTCCGGTGATCGAGGTGGAAAATCGATTGGACCATATTTACCTATCCACTTATTGGGAAACATTATTATATTATTATTATTACATATTATTACCTCGACCACCGGACCTCACTGTCCTAGATTATTATTTATAGGGAAAGGTAAAAGACATAGTATACCGTAATCGCCCAACTACAAGGAATGATATGATTACCAGAATAACAGAAGCAATTCAATCTTTAAGTAGCGATGAAATTCTTCGAGCAACCAATTCTTGTCAAAACAGAGTAGACGTTTGCATTGAAAAGAATGGTGCTCACATAGAACACTACCTTACTTGAATACAGACACACAGATACACACACACACGAGAGGCAAGGGGATTACTCACGTTAAACCTACACACCAAAGGGAACAGAATTCTACTACGTCCACGTCGTTGTTCTTGGATAGCGCTAAAAGTAGGATAATCCGAATTTTTTGAAACATGCATAACTACAGAGATTTGAGTGAAAAGGTAATTTGTCTTTAAAATAATACCTAAGGATTTACTAGACCTCATAACAACACAACATATTTTGTACTTTATGTCAAAGTACTGCAAAATATTGCTTTGGAGCCTCATAACTCGAAAAGTACTCATTGAAAAAATATTTTGTTATAGTGTTTTGGAAAGCTCTCGAGATAAGCTAACAAGAATATGTAATGAGAAATAGTAGGTTCTATTTAAGAAATTGAAGATAACCTTCATGTGACCATCAAGTAACTCTTCAAGGTCAAACCAATGATACCATCTTATGTCACCCTTGAAGCCATACAACTTTTGTCTGAAACATTTTTCTTTAAAATGTTCTATTTCCGAAATAAAAGGGCTGTACGGGTGGTCTGAATCACCCTGTATAATCCATTCAGATCAGTGTTACTTAGCAACACATTTTTTGTTCTAAGTTCACAAAAATCCAATGGAAGAGACTCACTCTAAGAACGGAACATCGCCCGACACTTGAATACGCTCATCAAAATTTACATTACGCGTAAGATCAAGTTCTATGATGTTAAAGGACGCCGATAACGCCTTGCAAGGATATTCCCAGAGTGGATGTGCTTCTATGGGATTATCGCTTTGTTCACTAGAAGTCTGAAAACGCAGGGTATCATTTTATCATGTTTGATACAAAACTATATATCACGGTGTAATAACAAAACTTACAAACCTGCACAAGTGTATCGAAACAAGACAAGTCAAAACCTTCGCATACGCCAAGAGGTGCTCTTATCTTCTGTAGATCTTTGAACTCAACGGCGACGGCTTTAATTGTCGCCACAATCGGCATCCGTACGACGCTCGACGGATATCTAGAGGCGAGGTACCAAAATCGTAAATTTTCCCAGGGCACTATGGAATTTAAGAAGTACGGTTCTCCGAAGACAAAATTGATGTCGCGTGCCTCTGGCAGATCTTCGATTGATTCGACGATTTTCACCCGCTCGGCGAGGCCGTTCGCTTGCAGGAACATCTCCGTGGTTTTGCGCGACAAAAAGTTCTGCTCTAAGAGAAATACCTTGGCGCCCAGTCTCGCAGCCGCGAGTGCTAATAAGCAACCGTCCGAGAGACAAAGGCAGACGCTATTTGCCGTGATCCTCTTCCGCAAAGCCCGTATATACTTCTCATTGCGATTTGTGTCATTCAATTGACCGATGCGCGTTCTCGAATATGCAACATGCGCACAACAGTTGCATACGGGTCTTGGGCATTCTGGAATCTTCTCTCTGCGCCATATAATAATTTCCTTTTTAACTCATTACCAATTTCGAATGAAAAATACGCTTGCTTCGAAACAGATTATTAGAGTTGACAAGTAATATGTTGCTTGTAACGTTATATTATCATTGCAAGATACTTCGTAACAAATCAGTAACGTTATTTTTTCCAGTAATGCATATAAATTATTTTTACAAAGTAACTTTTCAAGTCTTGTAAGCCATAAGAAAGATAGCACGAATAACAGTAACGAGTAATAGTGACGCAAATATGAAAATATGAAAGAAATATTGATATGTATTAACGCATCAATTACGAAACGCAAGAATGATTGAAATATTATGGAAAAAAAAGTGGAAATTTACACTGATCCCTTGAGCAATTTAAACCAGAAAGAATACTCGTCATGATATCCGACGAGGTTCACTTCGACGCCTTGCGTGATTGGCACCTGTTCCGGGAGATAATATACGGCCTGCATCCAGTGATCCCTCCAAGGTATTAAATTTGCCATCTCCTGTAAACGCTCAGTATCATCCTTTATATTATCAGGGGTATCTGGATGTTCCCACACAGGTGCGCAGCTCAGCAGAATCTACAGGGATAATATCGCAGTATTTATTTATCCTTTAGAAAGGTGCGGAAACAAATTAAAAAAAAGAGAACAAGTAGATTATAAAAGAAATATATAAGGAAAAAGATATCATAACTACCTGATTATCCATATCCATATTTAAATCCCACCACATAAAAATCGCGTGCGCGACCCCAGTTGCTATCGGTTGTGCGCGTAATGACACCTTTTCATCATATAACAGAGGTTTCTTGCCAGACCAGTCGAACCTGAAGCACGTTTTCATAAAAAAGAAATTAATGTAAGAATTTCACCCGAACATGCAGTTCGTTAACAACATTCGGCAATTGTACTTTTAAATGTAGTTTGTACATGTAGTATTGCATTCTTAGAGAGATAGGAACATCATATCTACCTAAAAATAGGTTGCGGTTTTAGCAATGGCATAAAAGCATCACGAGGAATACGAGATAGCTGCATGTCGTGTACTGCTGCCGCACCAGAGCATGCTTGGATAGCTGGCGGAGCATTGACTAATATATCCTTTCCACCTTGAATAGGTTTTACTCGATTCCAAGCGCAAACTCTGGAGCTCTCGACTACCTGCGCCCATACTGTCCCACTGTGTGGTACGACAATACTATTTCCCTAATGTAAATAATAAAACATCTCTTTATTTCCAACATCTTAATATATATTTAAAAATAACAGAATATTACACAAATAACACACACTGTATATCGGCTTGCGTTACCTCGAGAAGAACCTCGTGAGCATGTCGAAATGTTGACAAAGCTCCTTCACCGATCAACTCCGTATCGAATACCTCGGTAACTAGAATGTTTGCGCGCTTTGGCATGTCGCCATTCTTCCCGATCGTCATTTTCGTAGAACGTTTGCAAATTAACTTAATCTTATCTTCGAGGCCGTTTTCTTTGATTATTCTCACAGCACAGTTGGCCATTGGTGTGAAAGCCTAGAAAATTCTTATTTACAAATGCAGGGAAATAGGAGAAGTTCAAGATAAATTGTAGAGCTTTTTGTACCTCACATGCAGTTACAGTATCAGCACCACATTTGGCTGCCATCATTGATAATAATCCTGTACCAGTGCCTATATCTAACACATTAGCCTCTTCTCCTGCCTGATGCTTCTTTATGATAGCTGCTTTTAGAGCAATATAATACTTTTCATTCTGTCAAAGGATATAAAAGATTAATGGTTGGTAAATTAAGATTCTAAAGCAATGATAGAAAACAAGAAAATATTAACTCGCTCATGATCATGTAGCATGTCTGCAAATGCAGACCTAGCTACTTCCTGATGATAATCGTAATATTGATCCTTTTCCTCCCATGTAGCAATACCCGTAAGAGGATTTAAACACTGCATAAATATACTCATGTTTTGTTTAGACAATGAACTTGTTAGAATATTAAAAGTAGTCCTTAACATTTACAGTTGGCACACAGAGAAAAAAGAAATTTGACAAAATATTTGTACTATTTGAGCTGTTTGTACCTACGAAACAATATAATTTATTATTCAATTATTCAAAGTTAAAATATTTAAATTGAATATTGAATCTTAATTATATACATTGTCATTGTTATCAGTAGATTTAAATATTGTTGAAAATATTTGTTATGACCACTAAATATTTGAAAACTTACTGATAATACATAGGACGTACTACTGCAGATAACAATGATAGCATATTCAAACTATCAGGTACATCTTCAACTTTCAATAACTTATGAGCTATCAACACAGTTTCATTTTCCTTCTGTTCCAATTTTCCAAATATTTTAAAAATATGAAACTTTTCCTATAAAGAAAATATTATAAAAGTATTACTCAAGATATTGAACAATATCATTATATGTCACAATACAATGTAGTACATCAAGTGTTGTATTTAACATGTTAACTGCCATAGGAATAACCGACACTTGATCTTTCAATAATGTCATAGTTTTTGATGATCTTTCTTGAGATAATTATGTCATACATACAAGATATAATGATAATAAGATTTTATCATATTACACATTTTATCATAACATGTTTGTGATAATGAAAACACAAAATTTACTGGACAGTCAATGTGTTAAGTATTAAGGTGAAGCAAATTTGTTGGAAGACAGGAATATGTTTCACTAATTATAAAGATAGTACTTTTTACCCATATGTGCAAACGTCTTCCCTTCTCGTCTTTAATATATATTGTTTCTACTGGAATATTCTCCAGTCTAAGAGTGACTTCGGCATTGCTGTTTGTCGAAATACTGCGAAGTCGAGCGAGTCGTGCTGAACCAGGTAAAATTTCACCGATAGTCTGTACGTACTTGATACAGTTTTCCTCGTAATCAGGTAGGGTCACGTACCGGTGAATATCTTCAATTAAAATGGGAATATGCGGGATAGGAGATGGTAATAGATTTTCGCGAATAGCCAAACACACCGGCCAACTACATGCTTCTTCCATATTATAAAGATCCACAATAGTATTGCGAGACGAAATATGTTTTTTACGCATGCGCGGAGAATGAGACACTAGAAAAGCATCTAAGATGAGCAAAATGAGATATCATTCCGAGTTTTCCAACTTTCTGATTCTTAACAGTATCTTTTCTATTCTAAATATCCATGCCTTTAACATAAATATATTAATATATTAATTTAATATTTGCAATGTCCACGCCTACTTATATCTTAGTCTTAAATCTATCTCTTGTCTGCTAATCGAATCCCGCCAAATTAACGTTCATAATTAGTATGTGTACGTTACTGAACTTCGTTGCTGAATTTCGTATAATTGCACCACTCATATGTGAGAAACATACCCCGTATTCTAACACTGAATTTGGTACAGAAGAGAATTCGCATGTTCAAAATCTTTTAAAAGTTTTGCCTTTGTTTAAACGTGATTTTTTATCGTAAGAATTTAACAAATATAACTTCGGTGTCTGATAGAATTCACAGCAAAGCTCGCAACATTTGAATTGCACGTTTGCTTTTATTGGGTGCATTGGGTGCATTCAGTACTACAACCGCTCACTGAGCGCTAAGTGAGCTCTTGCATCTGATTGGTGTATATTTTTAAATCTAAAGGTATATACCAATCAGATGCAAGAGCTCACTTAGCGCTCAGTGAGCGGTGTAGTACTAAATGCACCCAATGCACCCATTGGCCGCGTTCAGTAGAACAAAGTGATTAGAGAGCGTTTAGTGATTATTGTCTGTGATTGGAGCATTCTTTTAGATTCTTCATAGACCCAGAAGTATTTACCAATCAGGAGCGAGATTCAATGGAAAATCTAGTAATGTTGTCCAACTTTTGAGTCTGCTGAATGCAGCCATTCAGCAGACTCAAAAGTTGGACAACATTACTAGATTTTCCATTGAATCTCGCTCCTGATTGGTAAATACTTCTGGGTCTATGAAGAATCTAAAAGAATGCTCCAATCACAGACAATAATCACTAAACGCTTTCTGATCACTTTGTTCTACTGAACGCGGCCAATGTAGCCACTGATTGTGTTGCCAGATTTAAGCCAGCGGCACACGGTGCTTGTTTTCGTGCTGGATTGCTTGCTGGATGAAAATACTGCGTTCTGATTGGTACATTTCCATCCATCTTCGGAAATGTACCAATCAAAACGCAGTATTTTCATCCAGCAAGCAATCCAGCACGAAAACAAGTACCGTGTGCCGCTGGTTTTATTTAGGCTGCGTTCCAAAATTCACTGCCAGTACTGAGCATGTATAGTTTATGTCACATATACTATAGATTTTTAGTGCTGACAGTGAATATCGAAACGCAGCCTTAAATAAAAATGTCATAACTTTTTACCTATCAACCATCCTATCTTTGTTCTATATAGTCTCAGTGTAACTAAAATAAATTTTTATTGTTTGATACATGTAAAGGGATATAAATAGAAGGTTAAAAGGTAAATAGAAAGTGAAGGTATAAATAGAAGGGTAAATAATAGTTAAGGATAAATAATAGTTAATACAGTATTAAACTATATTAATGATTAATAAAAATATAGTTTTTTTATGTAAGCATCTATAGATTCGAAATTCGATATGCATGTTTTAACTACTCATATGCTTAAATTGATACATTTCTATATGTTAAATATGTATTATTCTCACAGAAATCAATAATAAGCATATAATTTTATTAAGTTGAAAAGCACAATAAAATGTTAACTCCTCGCTTTGAGATAACTCAAACAGAGACAGAAGTTATAATAGTTATACATGCTCCATACACCAACATAAAAACCACAGAGGTATATGTTGATGGAACAGACTTCAGATTTTATTCTACACCATACTTTTTGAGGTAAACAATAAAATAAGATTTTATTATAATCTAGTAAATTTCAGGTATTTTTTCTGTAAGCTATCCTTATTTATGTTTAACCCTTTGTATCCTGTACTTCAAAGTACCGCTCTATATATGCGCTCTTGAATTTTTTTCCCATGTCTTACCCTATATTCCTGTCGGTATTTATAAATACCACATCAAAATTTAATCATTGAATTGTTACAAAATTTATTTTCCTGTTTCTTATGTTTATGATATGCCAAGAGTTATTTAATTACGCAAAAATTTAATAAGGTCTTGGGTAAATTAATTTAGGATATAAAGGGTTAAAATTTATATCTTGTGTACCCTAATATATAAAAATTAAACTTGTTAGGAAATTATTCTTTTACTCCTTTTTAAAATTATACTTAAGCATAATAATTATACATATGAAAATTTACCTATATATTCATATATGATATTTATATTTTGATCTATACTAGATATATTGAACAAATCTTACAGATTGAAATTACCAGGTGAAATAGAAGAAAATGATTCATCCTCTGGTTCTTATGATTGTGAAAAGGGTTATTTTACTTTAAAATTATCAAAAGTAAATAAAGGAGAGTACTTTGAGAACTTAGATATGATAACCATATTTTTGGAACCGCCAAAAAAACATAATATAATTGCTCCTTCCATTGAAGTAATTGGTAAGTTGTTCAAATATAATATAAAAATATAAGCCAATATTGTTAACATATATATAAGTTATATTTACATATAAAGTAATACTTTAAATTTTAGGTAATCCATCTACAAGTTCAGCAGACATAGATGGGAATTTACAAAATATTACAGATGTTGATATGTCAAGTGGTGCTGACTCAGGAGATATTTGGTTTATTCCTCAGAAACAGGCTGTAGAAAATATAACCCTTCTTACCAATTCTCCAAAATATGGTTTTGCAAATAAAATATCTGGAGCATTAAGTGCATTTGAAGTATGTTTTTATGACTAATTTTTTCACAAATAATGAGCTAAATTTGTTATAAATTATTTCATAATAAGTATAGAAATAAAAAAAGTATTTCTTTAGTTTAATAATGTTAGGTGAAATAATTAATCTTACAAGTAACATATATGTTTTATTTTCTTAAATTTAGCCAGTGTGGATAAAGGATATAATAGATCTTCCTACTCCTGATATAACTCCTGAAATAGAAAGAAAAACTTTGCGGCAATTGCATGAAGATAAAGACTTCAATGAAGATCATTATTTAGCGGATTATTTTGAACCAGAATGGACTGAACACATAGCATATGTAGCAGAATGGGATACATTACAGAAAGATCAAATTATGTTTAATGAAGTAGAAGTTGATCTGTTGAAAGAACTTCCAAATAAGGAATATTTATTAGAAGCTGAAGATATTCAGAAGTTATGTTTAAATCTTGTGGATATTTTATATGCTAATTGTTATAATCGTAGAACAACTTTAGGAGAAAATACTGTGGAAAGTGGTTGGACAATCAACAAACTCAGTTCTACATTATGTTGGTTTCAGGTATGTAAAAAAATTGCATAAAAATTGCTTATTCCATTATTTAAACAAATAATTATTTAATTTCAGAATTTCACTTCTATGGATGAAGTTATAATAGCATGTTTCCGAAGGTCGCTTTGTTATCCTCTTTACAGAAATTGGGAACTATCTATGAAAGTTTTTGAAGATGTTAAAAAAGTTGTAAAATTGGGTGAGTATATATCAGACTATTTTAATGCAATATACAAATATATCAGCAGAATTTTACTATTTAAGAATGTTTCATGTGCAGGAAAGAAATACATTATCAAATGCTTCTGTGAAATACACAGCATTTTCAATACATCATATGCGCCACGTTACATATTAAATCAATTATACATCAAGGATTTTTTAATATGGTTACAAAAGTGTCCTGATTCTTTAATAGAATCACTACAAACTATTTTGGATAACGTAAATTCCATAAAAATTATATTTTTCATATACTCTTATTTGATGTTATTTTACTTTATATATTTATTAATTATAAAGGTTTATCCTGACAAGGTAAATATGGAATTCGGTTTAGTGAAATTAGAAGCAGAAGGTCATACTGTTCACAAAGAACTTATTATAGCAAATACTATTTATGAGGCCACTGAACAAATAAATGCATTGGCTCTTGAAGACGAAGAGGAAGAAAAGTAAGTAGATTATATTTTTCTGCTTTGTAACCAGACGTATTCCAAATGTTTTATGCATTTCATATAATTTTATTTTAAAGGCCAAAGAATATGTACCATGTTAAACAAAAACAGTTTTTTAAACATTTGTAAGTACTTTAATATACTTAGCTTAACCATTAGTAATTACCATTTAACGCAAAGCGTGGTAACTATTTTTATAAAATTTATTTCTTTTTTATTGCTACATACACATGCACATACATATAAATATACAGCTATATAATTATAGCTTAATAATTATATATGTATATAACTCCTTATCCAATTCCTTATCCAAATAAATCCTTAATAATAATAATAATAATAGTATATATAGATATAATACATGTGATCTTAACAAAACTTGTGGCATACAATGTATGTTTTGCTGGTGACTAATATATTTGTTATAAATTGTTTTAAGTTATATTGCATGCTGTATGCTCCTTTATCTAACAAAAGAGTCACTGCAATTTAATAATTTTTGTTTCATTTTTTAGCAATTTCTATTTTTTTTTTTTTTACTTGATATATCAGACACACACACACACACGCGCGCGCGCGCACACACACACACACACACACACACACACACAGAAACACACAGAAACACACAGAAACGCACAGAAACGCACAGAAACGTACAGAAATACACAGAAACGCACAGAAACACACAGAAACACACACATACACACAGAAACACACACATACACACACATACACACAGAAACACACACATACACACAGAAACACACACACATACACACAGAAACACACACACATACACACAGAACACACACACACACACATACACACAGAACACACACACACACACACATACACACAGAAACACATAGAAATACCTAGAAACACATAGAAACACGTAGAAACACATAGAAACACGTAGAAACACGTAGAAACACATAGAAACATATAGAAACACATATAATTATTATTGTGCACTATTTGTCTTGATACACCATGCAATACATTTGGATTTTCTAAATTAACATTGGATTATCTTAACAACTTATCTATCAGCATATATCTATTCCACAGATGTAATTATAAGATAAAATAATTTCATATTGACATATATTGTACTAATAATTAAAATATATAAAAATTCCTACTAATAATAGGAATGCAAAATATAAGCCTACATTACTACAACTATTTCTACTTTGTTTTCACATATTTACTCTATGTATAGATCCAGGTTATCTTCAAGCAGTTCAAGTTCAACAGACAGTACTGATACAGATTACGAAACAGATTCTGGAAACTACCTAACAAGAACTACCACGTCAAGCAGTGATTCTACCAGCAGTGTTAGTGATCTTGACTCTGATGACTTCAGTAATCCTAAAAGTGACTCCGAAAATGGTGTCTTAAATGAGCATTAATTAATGGTAATTAATTTATGGTTAACATTTTATTTATTTGTAAAATATTCTGCATAATTAACATTGAATTTTCTCCAAAGGTATAATTTTTTAGTCTTGAATCAGTCATATCATATATTTAATCAGTCTTATCATATATTTAAATTTTACTTTATACCTTGTACATATTTCTATTACATCTTATGTAATGTATTTGTTTAAAACTTTTGTTTAAAAGTTGTTCCAAATTAATTAGTTATATTAACACAAGCGTTAAATTATATATACACTAGTTTGTATACTGAACTTGAAATTAAAATAGGTAAGAATTAAATATATTAAAATTAGATTTAAATGTTAAATATTCAGATTTGAGGCTTGTATTTTGTTCAAGTGTTAACATCGATGTATATGTGTGTATATATATGCATATATATACACATATATGTGTATATATGTAACAAGAACATAAAGAATAAAATTAATATAAAGTTTATATCCTCTTTTTCATACATTAGCGCATATCAAACGGCATTCTTGTGTGCGGCGGTTTGCACGTGCGGTATTTATATTTTTACGTATTACGCCAGTTTGCGAAACAACGAGGAGCGTATTATCGAGAATCCAACGAGAATCAATGCTGGATCTATATGTCAGCCGCAGATTGTGAGTAGAATTAATCGAAGAGCCAATAACTCGTGCGCAAAGAGAGGAATCGTAGACTTTCAAACAAACACATGTGCAATACTCAAGAAACGTTGAACAAAGGCTCCTTTGTTCTCTGGTGTTTTCGCATTTTAATTCTTTAACTCGATTCTGATGTTTGTGTTGGCCTCAGTGTTGCGCCTCGTTTGTGCGTGCGCGATCGATCAGTCTGTCATGTTTTTATAATTGAATATACGCGCAAAGTTTTTTTTACGCGAGACTGATGACGTTTCCGGCCTTCGAGACGACTGATAAAGCTTGCTTCTCATTAGTGATGTACGTTTAATCTATTGACAAGTAAGCGGACTTTTCGTGTTAAGTGAACGTCGGGAAAGATGCGCTTCCGCGATGCTGCCCGCGTGTTTCTAACTCTTGGCTGTAGAGTGTGATAACCGATTTCGAGAGATTTTATTCGATATTAATGGTGATAATCCGTTCAGCGCTATACAATGGATTTCTTTATCAAGATCTTGTTGCTAACGGTCGGGGCGCTTCTTATATGTTTTGCAAAATGTGCGGAAACTTTCGCTAAAGGAATGAACAGCAGCCTGGAAACCGGCGCAGATCGGGGCAATATAACGTCGACATTCTTAAATATCGATCGAAGGAAGAATGGGGATCAGCGTTACTGGTACGAGCACTTGGACGACGTGGACAAAATGCTGAAAAGCAAAACCGATATCCTGTCCCGCCGTCTGAAGATTGACATAGACCGGTTGCGAAATAAGACCAATCAGGTAGATAAAGAAAGGGTAGACCTAATGCACACCTCTTCCTTCTTTTCCTTCTCTTAACGAAGCATGTGAGAAAAGTGTGATGTATTTAAGAGCGCGACACGATTGCTCGATTTAGTCTTTTAACGATCTGCGATGTTAATGATGACGAATGGACGATTTGTCTGAATCGTGCCAGATAGAACTGATGTTTCTGGTCGATGCGTCCGGTTCGGTCGGCGCGGAGAATTTCCGCAGCGAGCTGAACTTCGTGACGAAGCTCTTGTCGGATTTCACGGTGGACGCGACGGCCGCTCGCGTCGCGATTATCACTTTTGGCAGTCCAAGGAACGTAACCCGCAATGTTGATCAAATCTCCAGACACGGAGGAAACGATCACAAGTGTTACTTGCTGAACAAGCAGTTCAACGAAATCGCTTATAGTGGCGGAGGAACTTACACGCGTGGTGCGCTTCTCGAAGCGTTGGTAAGTACTCTGTGCCGATGAGTGCCTCGGTTCTTTTATCTTTTCTTTAATATTATGCACTTGGTTTCAGTACGATTTGAACATTTTTTTCGCGATACAGTTTGGAGCAAAACTATGATGGTCTAATGATTGAACTTCGAGTCGATTATGAATCTTTTCCTATGGCGTGAACTCGTGAAGAATGAAGATTTTTTAATTTGAAAGCATCTGGAAATGTACATGTGTATTTACTTTTTATGAAATCGAATTAGAAGTAAAGATTTATGGTCGCTTTTTTTGTTTTGAATTAATTTCTGGAACTTGAGTTTTCTCATTGAACCATCGGCTCTGCATTCCAAACTATAACCGAGAGAAAAATGTTCAAACTGTGTATTGAAACCAAGTGTATATTCTTCGAATTCTTTTATCTCTAATTTACATGTTACAAAAAAAGGCAAGTTACAGGGCACGATGAAAAAAAATATATTTGACTATTGTTTCGAAGGCGATTCTTGAAAAAAGCCGTGAAGAAGCGAGTAAAGTGGTATTTCTGATCACCGATGGCTTCAGCAACGGTGGTGATCCACGACCTGCTGCCAATCTCTTGAAAAACGCAGGTGCAACGGTATTCACGTTTGGTATCCGCACAGGCAATGTGGAAGAACTGCACGATATTGCCAGTTTTCCCGGGTATACGCATAGTTACCTGCTTGACAGTTTTGCGGAATTTGAGGCTTTGGCACGCCGCGCTTTACATCGTGGTGCGTGCTTTATCACATATTTGTTGTATAAAAACTTGCTATTCCTTAATATTTAAACTACATACAGAAAAATATTCTATTGCTAAGGACAGTAATCAGCTTACTTCCCTTTTTTTAATTAATCATTATCTTCAAGAATATTTTTCTGGTAAAAGTTTGATAACGTATTCATCACAAATTTTACAAAAGTTTATTATCGTGTACTTATAAGAAAAATTTCTTTTCTTTTCTAGAATATTATAAAACTAATATTCTATAAAGGAAGTAAATTGAATTGTTTCAATTTAATATTCTTAATTGAAGTACTAAACATACTATGATTCAAAATTTGAATAAATTGAATAAATTGAATGCTTTTGACGAACTTATATTTTTGCAAATATATAAACTTACTTAATAAAAATACTTGGGATAAGTAACATTTATTTGAATGCAGTATATATATATTTTTCCGCGTGTATCTTCGCTCAGAAAGAGAACTGCTCGAATAACAAACTATATATATAACGAACTATATATATAACTATATATATAACGAATAACAAACTAGATATCACTTTTTATACTTAAAAGCTGGACTTAAAGCCTTGAATTAAAAAATGTTTTAGATTTAAAAACTGGACAGTATGTGCCCGTGACTTTGTCCACCGATTGTAACAGCTTGTGCGCAGAAAGCACAACGAATCAAACTTGCTGCGACGATCGAGCAATTTGTACCTGCGGCACTGCAACTGGTCATTACGCCTGCATTTGCCCACCTGGTTATTTCGGTTCTGGTCTTAAAGACACCTGTCAACGTAGGTTGACTACTAATGCGGCTGATCGATAGTGTTCCGGAGTATTATTTATTTCAATTATTTTATTTTCATTTTTTTTAACAGCATGTCAAAATGGAACGTATGCTTCGGAGAACATTTATGGGGATTCTACGTCAGTGTGCATACCTTGTCCAGATGTGAATCATGTTACGATCAAAGTGCCCGCGGTTTCAGTGAACGATTGCGTGTGTGCTTCTGGTTTTACCACAGACGGTTTGAAATGCGAAGGTAATGCCATGCACGCGTATATTCGCGTTGTCAATATCGATTATTCTCATTCAATAACTGTAATATCTGTGAAAGCAAACATAGAACCAATTCTCCTTTCAAATCGTGCCTAATGAGGAAATTTATAGTCAGAAATTTATGATAATGATCAAAGCTGCTTTCGCAACGGTCACATGATTCAAATTCTCCGGAAGTCAAATAATTGACTTTAGCTTGAGATATTCTAATATAGTGAAATTGATTAATGCTAATGTTCCTGTTACTCATTTAAAAACATTCAAGATTGTAACATTTTAGCGGACTATCATCCTTTCATTTCGAAGCGATTCAATCGTCATGCGATTTAATCGTTTGAAGTCATTCAAGACATATATTTTAACAACTGTATGTATTTGCAGCTATAACATGCCCGAAGTTAAAAGTCCCAGATAACGGTTATTTGGTAAAAGCGAGTGCCTGCAGCAACGTGGTGCACGCGGCATGTGGTATAAGATGCAAGATCGGTTTCCACCTTACAGGAGACAGCATTCGGCTTTGCAGAAAGAATGGCTCTTGGTCCGGCAACGAACCGCAATGTTTACGTGAGTAACTATAGATTTGAGAAATATTCGGAAGAGAGCGCAGAATTCAACGGACGATTGGAGTTGCCGTAACGCGTAACATAAAACAAAACTAAATAACTAAATTTAAGATGAACATCCGAGAATAGTTTCAGAAAATAGTCATTCTTCTCCACAAATTTACAACCAAATTTGTCCTCAAATTAATAATTTTCTCCACCTTTAATTCCCTCGAAAATATACACTCCAATGAAAAATAAGACTTAAACGATGAAGACATGTGTTAAACAGTGAAGACATGTCCAGCGATCCGTCCACCCGCACACGGCCATATGAAATGCGAACATGATGAAGACTATCAGCATCATTTCAAAGAAGATTCTACCGTCTATCCGATCGATACTCGTTGTCTATTCAAGTGCGACGTTGGTTACCAGCTTCGCGGCAGTAAAGTGCGCAATTGCTTACCTTTATCTCGATGGGATGGTCTGAAGGTCACTTGCAAAGGTAAAATACGATGTGCTTGCTATTATCACATTGCGATCCGCGAATTTATACGAAGCCATCGCGAAAATGAAAGAAACAATAGTTATCAAAGAAGTTAAGGTACTTCAATTTATTTATCGCAAAATTCATTTTCTATCAACTATACATGTATTTGTACGTCAATAAATTCATGACAGCTAGTAAATTTATTATCGAAAACAAGGATTGTTAAAGTTAAAGTGCTTTGATCTATTTTGTTACAAGGTTCAGATTTTTTATCAATCATGTGTGTATTTGTATATAGCAATAAATTCATATTTATCAACAGTTTTCCGCTCATTCGCGGACCGCAAGGAGTTGAATTATTCAACGTTGTATCCAAATTAATAGGAATATTGTTGCAGCTGTGAAATGTGAACCTCTTCCCAAACTCGAAAATGGCGATATTATCCCGGAAATATGTGTCGGTGCAGCGAAAGTTCCTTTCGCTATTAACTGCAGCATTAGCTGTCGCGAAGGTTTCATTCTAGTAGGACCTTCCAGCAAATCGTGCTCTGGACGCGCGGGAATTTGGTCACAACGTCATAATGTTAATCAATGCGTGGGTTGGTATAAAATTGAGATATTTCTTTAAATCTTAGCTCTTCAATTTCCCAATTACGATATCAGTATATTAAATGTACAATACACATCTTTCCTTATTATTAAGACTATCGTCAAAAATTTTTGTTTCTCTTCTGCTTTCCACTCTGACGCTGACACGTAGACAAAGTGCCACCTTCCATAAAGTGTCCATCCGACATCGTCATGGAAACCGCAAAAGATCAGAATTACGCATATGTAAATTGGTCGACACCGGAGGTGACAGATAACGCGGCTGAACCACCCATCGTGTGGACGAAACCGCACATCATTTTTCCGTGGAAGGCGAAAATCGGCACGCGCATTGTCGTGTATATAGCGCAAGATGCGGGCGGTAACAAAGCCAGATGCAAATTCAAAATCAAAGTTCTTGGTATGTTATTGTATGGTATAGAAATGTAATAGAAAGTCCATTAATATGTCGGTGAAATTCGAGCGCAATAAATGCATTTATTAAATGCGACCATAGACAGAGAACCACCGATGGTCGAGAATTGTAACGACCCGCCAATATTTTATACCGAACTCGGTAAGGGTCTTGAAAACGTGATATGGGAGGAACCTGTCTTTTATGACAATTCGAGGACGTCGGTGCAAGTTAATCAAAGTCACCGGCCTGGTGAAGGCATCTTTCCGATTGGCCAAACAAGAGTCTTCTACAGTGCTACCGATAAGTATGGCAATCTGGCAAATTGTGTGTTGAATATTACAGTAGAAGGTATATTTATTTTACTTATGTTATACAACAAACTATTTTACTCGATAGCTTGAAGATTTATTTTATTCAATTTTCTTCAATGATACGAAGTATGACTAAAAGGAGCTTATTTCTAAATCATTTTAAATTCATATTTAATTCTGCATTATGTAAATCTTACTAGATGTGTGTGAAAGCTTGAAAGCACCTGTTAATAGCCGGTTAAATTGCTCCTCGACGGGCGATCACGAGAGACAATGTGTTGTAATCTGTAATAGTGGCTACGGCTTCGCTATCGAACCGATGAATTTCAATGTTGTTAATGACGAACTATTGTTAAAATGTAATTTGGGCAATCATACATGGGAGGACAATAATCTGCCGGAATGTTCAGGTATAAACTTGCTTAAATTTATCAAGAATCATCGATTGTCTATTATTCTAATTAGATTATAACTCTAATAATCGATAGAAACCCAAGTACCAAAGACAATATCTCAGGAAGGAAACGTAATATTGCAAAATAATGGTAACACGATATGTGCCAACCAAACTACTCTTTATGAAGTAAGTATTTATATTCTCAAACACAGCACGAGAATGTGTCTAAAATATATCTTAAATTGTTTGATAGAATATTTTAATAATATTTCTTTTATGTCATTGATATAGAGAGTGGCGTAACTTAAATCATGTTTTCCCTTATGCGTAGTTAAATGATCACATCAACAACAATTTGAAATTGAAACTAAATGATATTTGCGGTAATGACGTTGAATGTAATTTAATCAACTTCGATCCTGAGTGCAAAGATTTATTATCACCTGAGAATTTCAATGACAACCTGATAAGAAAACGAAGAAACCAGCCCGAAAATAATCCCACGCGATCTACAAATATTTTCAAAGACAATCAAATAATAATAATCAAGAGACTGAGACGCACAATCAATTTTAATTCTAATTCCTATCAAAATAAAACTAGACCCAAACGAAAGAGGGAAAGGATAGACATTAAATTCAAGTTCATAGGTAACAAAGAAATATAGCATTTCACGTTTATTCCGGTCACGGTGAAAATCGACATTTGAATAATATATTAAAAAATCTTTCCAGGCAGAATAATCAATGAGAACTTCGAAAATCCCAAACGAGGAGTGCAGAAATTGCGAGAAAAAATCAATGCGATGATGCAGATGGGAAAATTAGATTTACTCAATAATAGAACTAATCAGGAGATTGCCAAGCTCGCTTTGAATTTACATCTTGTATTCAAGGAACCTCAAGGACTTTGCGATCCTGGGAACATGTTCAAGAAATACAGCTGCGGTGAGTCCTGCACATTTTCTACTGCAAATAATAATGTTTTTAAGACAAATAGGTTAATATAATAAGCATCATCTCTTTTTGTTATTTTTTACAGTGAAATGCCCTACGGGTACTTTTCACAATTCTACTACTAAAATTTGTCAACCATGTCCGTTCGGATATTATCAAAATACGACTGCTTCATTGAAGTGCACACTCTGTCCGGAACATACTTTTACGAAGAGGATGCATGCAAAATCTCTAAAAGATTGCATTCGTAAGATTTAAATCGGAAATATTGGCTATAATATATTATGTATTTTTCTCTTTCTGGTAAATAGATGCATGTGTGCAAGTCTTGGAAAATATTTTCCTCTAATCTTTTCGTAAAAATTAGTGAAGTTATAAGTATTAAAAAATCTAACAATCATATTTATATATACATATCCTTATTTTATAGCCATATGCCGAGCAGGATATTACTCTCGACGTAAACGCTACCAAGGCTCAGGTATGGCCATGGAGCCTTGTTTTACGTGTGACATTGGCTTTTATCAGCCAAATTATGGACAAACTCAATGTATGCCATGTCCACTAAATACAACAACTGAGAGACGTGGCTCAACAGATATCGGACATTGCTTATCACTGTACGACAAGGAAATTGATGATTGTCGGGTGGACCCGTGCTTAAATGGAGGTCGATGTGTTCAGTCTGAAAATGATTTCGTTTGTGTATGTCAAGAGTATTATGTAGGTATGTAGGTAAGAGTATTATATATTTATCTAACTGTAACAATGAAACAATAATGTCATCGTTTGCTTCTTTTACACGCTGCAGTTATTTCTTGATTGACGATTACATATAGCACTACTTTTTATGAGAAATATTTTTATATATAATATTTTCGAAATATGTAATTTTATAAGTACGTAGTTTTTTTTTAATATGTAATGTTTTCCTCTGTAATATTTTTTTCGCGGTTTTATTCGTTCAGGATCGAAATGTGAAATGTTTAGAAATCCATGTGATTCTTCCCCATGTTTGAACGAAGGGGTGTGCAAAATACAAAAATATTACAATAATTCTATAACGTACAATTGTACGTGTAAGAACAGTTATACAGGTGTCAATTGTGAGGTAAGTTAATGCATTTTAACTTTAAAATATATAATGCATCTCTGGATATTCACACTGACATGTGACAAATTCAAGTCATATAAAGTAGATAAAAATTGATTCGTTTAGATAGATATTTAATCCTGCTTGTTTCACAGATTTATATAGACGAATGTTCTACTAATCCTTGTGAAAACGGAGGAACATGTGTGAGTACCGCAACCGATTTCACCTGCATTTGTAAGGATGGATTTGAAGGTGCATCTCTTACTAATATTTTATGCAAAACTTTTTCCTTCTTTCGGATAATGTTATATTTAATGTATGCTTCATTAGTATTCTTTCGTTTATTATATATTTGTGGCTTACTTCATTTTCATTTGGAATATTTTCTACGAATTTTACAATTCTATTTTCTATGTAATATTAAATATACTTTTATAAGAATACTCGCGTAAAAGTAAATTTAATGCTATATCAAGCATTCATAGAACATAATGTATTATTGAAGCGGTATTATTTAGGTCAATTTTGCGAGATATCGATGGATCATTGCGAACTTATGCCCTGCGAGGAAGGATCTATATGTCGCACTATAGACGGGACCTGGAAATGCTTCTGCAAGCCTGGATTCCTGGGACGTCATTGTAACTTGTTACCCTGCGACTGGTTGCCGTGTCACGCAAACGCGATTTGCATCAACGTCAAAGAAGCAAATGCGACGCGAAGAAGTTACAGGTAACTTAGCGCTTCATATCTGATTGGAAATTGATCGTACGTGAAATTGCATGTATGGCCGGTCCAGATGCGAGTGTCCCGATGGATACACAGGGGAGGATTGCACGACCAAGACCAACCACTGTGAAAGTTCGCCCTGCTTAAACAATGGGAATTGCATTAACTACATTTTCAATTACACTTGCGACTGTCCCGTTCTTTTCACTGGACGCAATTGCGAAACGGGCAAGTTGAAACTTCATGTGTTTCTTCAGCAATATAGCTTTATATAGATATTTAGGAAAGAGGAACTTATTAATTAGGGATATTTTTCCGCGACGATCGCAGAACTGTCGTCTGATTATGCGATACGCTTTACCAAGTCCGGCACTACGGATTACGTCATTATGAAAGGACCTACGAAGGATCTTTCTCAGGTATATATAAAAAGAAAAATATGGCTATGCTAAATATATAAGCCAAATTAATGAGATATTTTACTGAGCATGATAATTCTATATGAGCGATATTGATTGCAGTTGTCTGTTTGCTTATGGTTACATTCAGTAGACAGCTTCAATTATGGTACAGTGTTGTCGTACGCCACGACGTTCGACGATAATGTTTTCACTCTGACGGACTATAATGGGTAATAATAATTAAGTATAATGGTAAGAGAGGTATAACAGCGTGAAAAAATTTAGGATATCTTGTCACAATCGCTGTTAATATTTTTGAATTTAATAAACAAAGAGCAATACACATCAACATCTTGAACTGTTGATTTCATGTGTATCTCTTGAACGTTTTCTTTTGATATTTTTCAAATATTATCTATTATATATTTTTTAATGATACCGAATAATATGATCTTTTCGAATATTGTAAAAATGTTTTAAAAATAACAAAATACTGAAGTCATTCGTAATGGTGTCGATCGAATGTTAAAAAACAGATTTTGGAAAATGTTATATAATATTGAATGTATTAAAATAACATTCTATCAACAATTTTCAGCGACTTTTAGTACAAAAGTTTACTCGCAAGCAAATTGCTTATAGAAGTAACATTATTGCAGATTTGTCTTGTACATTAACGGGGAGAAAGTCGTCACCGATATTAAAGTTAACGATGGTTACTGGCACTTTTTATGCGTTACTTGGGAGAGTGAGTCTGGCTCCTGGCGTGTGTTCATCGATGGTATTCTCAAGGACAGCGGTGTTAATTTAGCTCAAGGAACCGTCATACAAGGTAATATACCTCGATATAAAAAGAAGAAATAAATAAAAATGAAACAAAATAAAATGAGAGAACATATATTCCGATTAGCCAATGGATCTCTTGTTATCGGGCAAGAGCAGGATCGCCTGGGCGGTGGATTTTCCGAGGCGGAAGCGTTCTTGGGAAAGCTTAGCTTGCTGGATATGTGGGAAACCGTGTTGAACGAACATAATATCACAACGTTGTGGAACAGTTGTGAACAATATCATGGGAACGTCGTAGCATGGGCACACGTACGACAATACATTCATGGCGACGTTTTGGTAATTATATCTTGTCGAGCTGCAAAGCTCTTTTTCCAGCAAGATTTTAACGACAGATTCTCTGAGTGACCGTCGACGTCTTTAGATATTAGCAAGCCCGTTTTGTCGTGGCTGCCCTTTACCCGTAGTGCCTTTCAAAGGTAACTTTAACGTGAGCGAAGATTTGTCAGAGGTAACGTACTACTGTGACAACGGATACGTAATTCGGTTTGGCGGCAAGGAATACAAATCCTTCAAGAGAAAATGTCTTAAGCACGGTCAATGGGAAGGATATGACACACCGACTTGTACAAGTAAGAGAGTTTCATTGTTTTAATTAATATAGCATAAAAGGACGAGGCAGGGATGATAAATATCTGAATACTTCTTTGAACTTCTGAGAACTTCATTCTTTGAAAAGATCGAGAGTCTTAATCTTGACAATTCTGTGTTGAAGAAATAAAGTGCGGCTTTCCGGGAAACTTCCCACGCGGATACATTCAAGGCAGATCATATTCATTCGGAGATAAAATATATTACTTTTGTGCCAATGGCTATGAGCTGCGGGGGAATCCTCATCGAATTTGCAATTCCGATGGGAAGTGGATAGGAGTGCCTCCGATTTGCATAGGTAATGATTATATAAAGTATTAAATCTGCGTCGAATCGAACATAGTGAATTAATGGTAAATGTCGAATTGTGACTAAGTTGATTTTAACTTGAAAGCACTTAATCTGCAGTGAAATCTTTTTATACTTTTCTATTCGACAAGTCGAGAATGATTACGCAGAGCAAGTTAGTTCATTTCCGAGATATATAAACCAAAGTATGTTTGAACATTTCAAGTTCGGAAATATCTCATTAGCTTATTACTCTACGATAGGTACAACATGCAAAAACTTGCTCGCACCGGAAAATGGAGATATAGAATACATATTGGAGGAAAATGAAAGGGACGACATCACGATACTGCAGGTGTGTATGTGTATTCTGCATATATTCTGCAGCGAGAAAAATGTATAAGATTCGTTTTCATATTTAATTATTTCTTTACTTCAGGCTGGCCAACAATTGGAATTTAAATGTAATCTTGGGTACCATTTGGTGGGAGAAAGATATTTGACATGCTTAGAAACTGGAATTTGGGATCATGACAGGCCAACTTGTATACCTTATGGATGTCCGTCGCCAAAACGGTACGTTTATCGAGCGATTAAACATATATTGAGAGCTACTCAGATTTGTTTTAGATTTTAGTAAAAAAGATCGATCCTTTATATTATTAAGATATTAAGATCTACATTCAAATGAAACTAAAAGTCAAATTATCTCAAAATAATGCATATCAATCTCTCTTTTTAACGTGTATTCAAAATCGTTTAATACTCCGAATGTAGATTAGAACACGGGTACATCAGCTTCCAGAATTCCGACAAGTTTGAGAATGGAACTTTTATTTATAATCCTGAAGAAAATACAATAGACGATCTTTCAGGAAGAACGTATTATTATGGTGATGTTATTAGTTTCTCTTGCCATAAGAGCTACAGATTCCGTGGAAGTAACAGTTCATTAATGGAATTCAAACTCCAATGTTCTGATAACGGTACTTGGACGGGTTTCATTCCCGATTGCGTACCACGTGTATGTCCCTGGCCAGCTCCCATGAAAGATGCAAATATCTTCCTCAAAAAGCAAGATAATACTACAATGAAAATTCCGATGAGGAATGATACAATATCGGATAACGATTATTTAGAGGAGAATAGCGAAGGTACAGCGGTAAGGAAAGTTTCTCCGGAAATGTTCGTTTCCGGTGTAGAAATCATCATTGTCTGCGATCCGGGATACGAATTAATCGGAGACGAAGTCAGAACATGTACCGAGGAAGGAAGTTGGTCATCAGCTTCCGCTTTCTGCGAGCTTCGCAACTGTTCCTTCGGGGATCATCCGATTCTTAAATTTTTCACAAAATTATGGGACAAAGAGTATTTCAAGAACGATACAAATATTGCACAGCTTGAATTCGATGAGAAATGGAACAGTGTGGGAAACATCACGGGCACATATAAGAATTTCGAAGTACTTATCGAAGGGAAAAGTTACAGGCAACGAATAGCCTTATCGTGTCGTAATAATACGCGAATGAATTTAAATGGGATCATTACTAATGTAACTACTTCGAACATAACATGGATTTGTAATGAGACTGCGAAATGGGAGATCTTGAATTTATCGTTACAGCAATATATATTCAGCGAACGACTGTTGAACGATTCGCTACAGGTCTGCGATAGATCATGTGCGTTCCCACAGGTAAATTAAATGCAGATTTCTATAAACACTTTTATATGGACATGTAACAACGGATGATATTTATCCGTTATAGTTATCCGTTAAAAATACTCATTAATACAAAAGCAACTTAAATAAAAAAACCTAGATCCGGAAATATAAATTATTATAGAAAAAATAGAAGTTAAAAATCTCTGTTATAATCTTCAATTTTTTCATTATTGTGATGCACTGCGCCTATTTTTTTTGAGTATATCATAATCTGATTCGTTCAGATACCAGAACATGGATATATAGACAACAATAATAACACCGACATGGATATTAATGGTCGCAAGGCAGTGGACAGTGTCATCACTTTCAAGTGTCGTCACGGATATATACTTCAGGGTAATAAAGAATCAATCTGTTTGTCCGACGGTACGTGGTCTGCTTTACCTTTCTGCAAAGGTACGTCGAATTTTTCCTTCGAACTTCTCGTGTTTCTCTCTTTGTGAATTTACTTTCCCAATACATACAAAATATAATTGCTATAAGTATAAAAATATTAAACATTTTTAGCTGTAGTATGCGGAGAACCACCTATCCTTGCTAATGCAATATTGAAGAAAGATATCGACAGAACTCAAAATTTCACTTTTGGCAACATGGTTTCTTATCAATGTGTGCCAGGGTATCGTATATTTGGACAAGCAAGCTTAAGATGTCTAGGAAGCGGAAAATGGTCCAGAATGAATGGCAAATGTTCAAGTATGTATAATAATGCATATAGATATCGTATGTAGACAGATCGATAGATCAATTAATTTTTGAAAAATTATACCAGATTATATTGATAAAAACATTGTTTACAGAAATATCATGTGGTAAGCCACAGATCCAATATGGAATCGTACTTCGTGGTCGTTCATATTTGTTCCAAGATCAACTAATTTATGTGTGTCCTGATAACAAAGAACAAGGAGTAATAACGTGTCAAGCTGATGGAAAATGGAGCGGATTATTGAAATGCGACGGAAGTAAAAGCATGTAACTCGCTTGTAACAATGGCTAAGAAAATTCGATGCAATGTTCCATGAAGGTTTAGTAAAATGACTCCACTTTTGTAACAACATGTGTGTGTGCACACATGCCTTTATTTCTTCCTGACCTCTTGTATCAAGATTCATGAATATAATAGAAAACGTAATTATACAGTTTATCATCAAATAAATAACTTAGCTTGTAGAGAAAATGTTTCAAAGTAATACATAGTATTGAGATATATACCTTATCTGTACAATTATTTACGTGATTTATCATAAACATTAATTTTACAATATTTTATATGCAAGTACATATCCTTATTGTGTTTAACTAGAAAAATCGATGTATATCAGTACAAACGATTCTTATCTCAAAAAGTTGGCATTATTGATGTTATTGATGATGGTTGTACGAATACTAGCCGTGAGATATATTCTATTGTTTAATTGTTCGTATTTCATACATAACATGTAACGAAAAACAAGTTTTGCAATAACGCATAGCAGTTGGGTAAAGTACATTTTACACATATCATTCGACACAGTATACTGCATTTTGGTATAAATATTCAGACATTATACAAATGTATTGCATATTTCTATACTATATGAGGAAGAGCAATGAAGATAAATATATGTGGGAAAATAATTTTTCGTACAAACATTGTATATATATATTAATTTACATCTAACGTTTATGTCACAAAACGGAGCACCTTTGATAAGATAGATACCTTGTTATAATGGCTGCATCAGAGAAAAATCAAATTGCTCATATATATGCGTTTCTCGAAATTATTGGAATATAGAAATCTTATTTGACATGAAACATTCAATATCCATTATTTTCTTTGTTTCATTCTAATTTTTATTTTATAGCGACATCTGTAATATTGCTATTCCATTTGACAGAACCTATTTTATTTTAAAAAATTGTCACTAAAGACAAATTTTTATTGAACAATTATACATTACGTAGACATAGGTAAATATATATTCTAAATATTGTAAACAATTCCTTTGCAAATTGAAAAGACCGAAATTTTACCATACTAACATAATTGCGTATCTAAATCAAAGACAATCTTTCAAAGTTCCGTCTTTGAGTTGCTACTAGAATACTTAGGTTTGAGTTCTTCAATCCGTTTAATAAAGTCTGTCTTTTCTATACAACCTTCACATGTTTCTTCCCAATCATTCAAAATCTTCTTTAAATCACGTACCTTTAATTTCTTCAGATTTACTGTATTGAGATCAATTTGTTTCTCTAAAATAGAATATTATTGTTAATAATAAACACAAAGTTAATCTTATAATCATAACATATAATAAAAATTACAATAAATAAACATGGAGCACTTACCAAATCGTAAATCGCATATTTGAGCATCTTTTTTCTTCAATTTTTCACATATCTTATCAGCAGGCATAGACCATGATATTGGTTTACTAAGTTCGCCTAAAATACCTGTAGCAGATTCTTCTAATCCTCCTAAATAGTAACACTAGAAATATATATAATAGTTAGTTCTATTTATTTCATTCATTCAGGTAAAACTTGATTTATGTTTACTTTTATTACATCTTATCCACACATATATAGACTTACAAATCTATTTTCTTTAGATTTTGTACTTTTACAGAATTCCCGAAACTTTGCTTCAATCTTCTTAGGATCATTTTTAATATCTGATGTTAATGTTTCACTAAATTTGTTCACAACAGCAACGCATACTGTAAAATTGCACATATATATAGAAAAATATATATAAAAAGTAAAATATTATAGAATTTTATATAAATTTGTATTCAAAGATGAATCATACAAGAAGACCTACCTTCACAATCACCTTCTCTTAAAGCTATAACAGCATTTATAAATGCAAGAAATATGGAAAGTATTAAAGATACTGAAGTATTCATTATTTCTTGTTTCCTGTTAAAAGAAATATCACAAATTACAACAAATATATACATAAATAAATATTCAAGTATACTCTGATAGTGAGTTCATATAGATAAATCTGCCAATATTACATCAAATGTTCATTTTTTTGTAAAAGACAAGAAAAAAATTTATTACAGCATTTCTCTGTAGTATTGTAAACATTTGCCTTATCTATCTAACAAATTCGGATTGTTTTTATTTATCCATAATATGTTAAAAAAACATTGTAAAATATGAAATGTTCATTTTAACTCAGTAAATATTATAGAGCTTTTATATAAAATATTATCTATAATCGTCAACGAAAGCATGTAAAAAATCGTCAGATTATTGAAAAAATGGATGAATTTCTAAATGTTAACCGTATATTAGGTTATTCAGAAAACAAGTGTAAAGTGCAAATTATATATCCTTACGATTGATCTAATAATGCGCATACCTTTAATGCGATGTCTCCGTTGCTTGATAATCGAGTAGAACCCGATGATTTTAATTCATTCACTTACTTTTTTAACGAATACCCTGTGATACATCAACCACGACTATTCCGCGCTTAGTTTTATACACGTTGACTGCTGTCAAAAACTCAGAATCCCAGCTGGCGCACGTTGATTGGTTGCGTGACTCATGATTGACCACGTGTCATGATTGGTTACTTTCGCAAAAAGGGGAGAAGGATGTTCGAAAAGAGTCGAGAATAGAATCGAGAATAGTAGCCTTATAAACTCTAACTTATTATATATATATATATAAATTAGTTCGGAAATTCTTCAAAATCAAATTTGTGGTATTTTAACTTATTGAATTAGTTCAGAAGTTCTTCTAAAGCAGATTTATGGTTTCAATTTTAACTCTAGTTAATTAGATCGGCCATAAAAGGTCAGACGATATATGATACATGAAATATGTATAGTAAACTTAAAGTTTTCCTCTCGAATTTATCACATTTCCCAAATAAAAGAAAAATAAATTTTTCAATATTAAACTTCAATTAAAAGATGATATTGAAAATTGAACGGTTATTATTTAACTTTACATATTATGATGAAAAAAGAAATATAATATTAATATTCTTAAATACTAGAGACTTTGAGCTGCAAGATATTTCTCCAATTGTCTCAGTAACATCAGAGGCTATATTCCGTACTCGCGTACCGATAGTTGTCGGTGTCGTCAGCAGTATTGCGCAGCTTTTTTATTATATGAAAAACCTGCGCAATGCCGCAAATGACACTGACAACTGTCGATATGCAGGTACGGAATACAGCCCCAGTGGTGCGATTTTGTAACTCGTTATTGGAGTTAACGACACTTTCGTTATCGCTGCGCAGCTTTTTTACGGTATACAAAAGCTGCGCAACGATAACGAAAGTGTCGTTAACTTCAATAACGAGTTACAGAATCGCGGTACTCGTCTGAAAATATGAAACCGGAATTTGCTCATAGATGGCCCTAGCTGTCAATGTAGTTACCGTCAAACCGCGTCATTGGCGCCATTTCCATTTGTTGACATCTGACAAAGATTTTTAACTCACAATAATACAAGTTTCATACAACAGCATAGTTTGTAATAGCGTTGAACATGTCGAATTTTGTGCCTAGAAGCTACGATTTGCGGACAGCATTGATTTTCAGTTACCATTTGAAGAAAACTGCTGCAGAATCGCATCGAATGCTTGTCGAAGCTTACGGTGAGCATGCTCTTGGTAAATCACAGTGCTTTGAGTGGTTTGAAAAATTCAAACGTGGCGATTTTGATGTGAGAAACAAAGAACGTGGAAGACTACCGAAAAAGTTTGAAGACCGCGAATTGCAAGCATTGTTGGATGAGGATTACGTTCAAACGCAACAACAACTCGCGGATCAATTAAATGTGACACGAGAAGCCTTCTCCATATGTTTGAAAGCCATGGGAAAGATCCAGAAGAATGGGAAAATGGATTTCACAAGAATTGAATGAAAGAGAGCAGGAAATCCGAAAAACCACTTGCGAAATGCTGCTCGCCAGGTATAAAAGAAAGTCATTTCTCCATCAAATTGTGACTAGCGATGAAAAATGGATATATTTTGAGAATCCTAAGTGTAAAAGATCATGGGTAACTCCAGGCGAACCATCGACATCGACTGCAAGGCCAAATCGTTATGGACGGAAGACAATGCTCTGTGTTTGGTAGGATCAGAAAGGTGTGATCTATTATGAGCTGCTAAAACCTGGCAAAACCGTTGTAATACGTATAAGTTTACTCCACTTTTGAAATGAAGTTTATAAAAAATGAGAAGCGTTCTTCTTTATGAAGTTTGAAAATGAAGTTTACTTCATTTTTGAAAATGAAGTTTATAAAAAATGAGAACCGTTCTTCTTTAAACGACGATTCCTTACCACGTCTTATGCGGCTCGCTACATGCAATATGCAAATTGACGTTTCCGCTCTTACTAATAAAAGACGCCGAAAATCGAATTAAATATTCTTCATTTAACATATTTTATTTCGCTTCTGTTCAATTAGTTACGGGTTGTTACATTCATCAGTGGATTAGGCCTACTGGGGATACCACTTAAAAAAAAACGCGTCAACAATAGTACCTCATGGGTGACGTGGAAAACTATTGTAAACACGCTCCTGAGGCTCGAGCGGCTTGTGGGTAGCATGCGAAGCGGCGAGGTAAAGGGAACAGCGGTGGGCGGAGATAGTCGAAAATCGGCCGTTGCGTGCATTTTTTGCCGAGCTCTGACATAGTATGTACTTGTATACAGGGTGTTTGATAGCTGATCATGCAGACGAAAGTTGGAGATAGATTGGGTGTAGCCGAGAAGAAAAGTCATGTACCATAATGTCAAATTGGCAATAGTTACCGAGTTATTAATTAAAACATGTGAGCCAACGAGCGCGTAGAGAGCGGAGGGCGGCCGCAGTAAGCACGTAGACATTTGATACAGGCGGAGTCAGCGAGTGGTGGTAGGCGAGCGCGCGCGGCGAGGGGCAACGTAAGCGACAAGAGGCGATCGCGCGCGACGAGGAGCGAGCGAGCTTTTTCTTTACAGCTTTTTCTTTATCGCTCGCTCGTTCCTCGTCGTTCGCGCTCGTTCGCTCTTCGTCGCGCTCGCTCGCCTCTTGTCGCTTACGTTGCCTCCCGCCGCGCGCGCTCGCCTACCACCACTCGCTGACTCCGCCTGTATCAAATGTCTACGTGCTTACTGCGGCCGCCCTCCGCTCTCTACGCGCTCGTTGGCTCACATGTTTTAATTAATAACTCGGTAACTATTGCCAATTTGACATTATGGTACATGACTTTTCTTCTCGGCTATACCCAATCTATCTCCAACTTTCGTCTGCATGATCAGCTATCAAACATCCTGTATATATACACTGTGAGAAAAATATAAGATATTTTGAACTATAATGTTATAGTAACTGAATTATAGTCCGAAATATCATATTTATAGTAGGTATTACCATAATATCGGTAATAGCTGCGATATAGACTTAGTATAACCAGCCATGTAATATTTTTACTAAGAATTATAGTAAGTTAAACTAAAATTATTGTATGGATACAGGTATAAAATGGTAGGTAAAGTAACACTTTTATTCTATTATATTTTATTATATATTATATTTTATTATATTATTTTTTTATATTTATATAATTATATTTTATTATATTAGTCAATATTACCCGAATATTTGCTAAATGATGACAGATGTAACTATATGAATATTAACTCTCACTATATTTGTGAATGAGAAATTACCATATATGTGGTAAAAGTAACTAAACAATTATTTCAGACAATCATTGACTATATATTTATGTTTATTCTACTATATTTTGCAGGTTCCACGAACTATAAAAATATGGTTGATGCCAAAATGAACTATAAAGTATAGTGAGATTATAGTTAATTCAATTATATTTTCCTATCAGTGTACATATTATGGATACATGACTTAACGAATTATAATAATGTTAAGTAATAAGTTTGAAAAATTAGAGTTTAAAATATCCTCACTTTTGAGAAATGTATTTAATTAGCCATCAGATGTTAAAAATAAAATTTAACGGAACGATCACCAATCACCAAACAATATTTAATGTTAATATAGATATAATAACGATAAAAGTTATTTTTTATGAAATAAAACATATTGGAAACGCTTTTTGTTACAGTATAAAACAAGTTACGTTTAATATTATTCATATTTTTAGTGCGCTTAAAATGTCTTTATGAATTAATTTCGTTGACTCAATCACAAATCAGATTGTATATCGCTTCTACGTTGGACACTCAACCAGAATCCATTTTCTGGCATCAGACGTGTACCTAATTTACTGAATTTCATAGGCAACATGGTTTTTGCACAAGGTTTCAGCTCGCACCGCGCTAACAGGTGAAACACCAAGATTTTCAGTTCCAGTAACGCAAACCTGCTGGCAATGCACATCCGCGGCCCTATTCCAAATGGCATGTAATACGACGATTTGTGGTGAGAGCTCATGGTTGAGAATCTTTCAGGACGGAATTTTTCCGGTTCATCATAATACTTTTCATCACAATGAATCGAGTGGATTGGGATCCAAACTAACTGACCTTTCTGTATGATGACGGGTTTTTCATTCGGCAATGCGGGTGGTAATTCATAAGCCTTATCGCATTCTCGCTCAACAAACATTACCGGTGGATACAATCGGAGACTTTCGCTTATCACCATGTCCAAATATTTTAGCTGATTAATAGCGTCGCACGTCACATTTCCGTTTGAGTCTTTGAGAATTTGGTCAAACTCTTGCCGTAACTTCGTCTGAATGTCCGGATTAGCGGCAATCTCATGAGCTATGAAACACATTGCGTTCGAGCTGATCTCGAAACCGGTGAGGAAGAAAAAGAATGCCTGCGCGGTGATGTCGTCGATGTCCAATTGTCTCTTGTTCTCACCCCTTTTGTCCATCATCAGTTGTAGCATGTCTGGACGTGTGATGTTTTTGGCATCGCGCATGTCGATGGTGGTCTTTATGGTATCCTTGAAAAACCTACTGGCTCCGTCGCTTAGAAACCTTAGACCGAGGAATTGTGCGAGCTTCGGAAATGTGCGAAAGAAGAAGAACTGAAGAACGTTCTTTCTAAAGAAATTAGCCGCTTCTGTACCATAGAAGTAGAACTCATTGGTAGGATTTTTCATGGAATCGACTTTAATTCCAAAGGCACACGAGGCAATCACATCAGTCGTATACTTGGTGAACAACTCTTTCATATCCATGTCGCTCTTATCTCTTAATATTTCTGATAGAGATTTGGTGAAGTCCACAGCACACTCCGACATTAATGTGAACATGGTTTTCATCTTACTAGATGTAAATGATGGACTCAATAAGGTTCTTACATCTCGCCATTTTTGCCCGCGGATGGAAAATATATTTTTTGAAAACAATATATCATTGAAATCGATAAAACCAAGCCGATTAGGAAACACATCGAAGCTCTTGATGCAGACGTCTCTGATGACCTCGGGATCTCGCAACAAAATCATAGGTCGCGTCGTAATATAAAATCCGCAATACTTGGCATCCGGATTGAAGTAATACAGCTTTTGAAGAAAATCCGCGAATGATATACGGTGCAGCATAAACAACATATTACTGCCAAATATCGGCATGGATGGAACATGGAGAACACCGTGTCTCTTGAAGTAATTGAACTTTTTGTAAAAGTAATGCAAACTGAGAATACCTATGAATAGTACCACAATGGATAGTAGTATCGTCCAATATTCCATGGCGAATGTTGTTTGAGAACTTTGGCAGAGCCGATTCGAGAGTGAACGAAGGATCGACGGAGCTTGCTTCACGTATTTGCAATTCAGTGAGTCTGGAAGTTTATATGCAACTGCCAATGCCTACCGCTACAAACGTTTATATATCCATGTATCTTTCATAAGTGAGTTGCAGGATGACGTTGTAAAAGATAATAAGAAATATAGTATACATATTTAGCACTCCACGGTTGCGGTTATAGGAACGTATAATGATAAAAGAGAAAGATAAAATTACTTGTAACAAAATTATTGAAAATTTTATAATTAAAAAAATATCGACATTCTACCTTAATTTATTATTCTTTCGTTTTATATGTGCCATATTTATGCTCAAAATATCATCAAATCTACTATTAAAAAATATTCTATTATTATACTATCTATTATTATATATCTACTATTATACTATTATTATATTACTATACTATTATACTATTATTGAAACTTCTGTACTACTAGACGATATAAACAGAATTTAATAGCATTTATGTAAAAAAAGCTATAATGTTCTCTTTGACTTTTTTTGTCTAGACTTTTACTTTAAACTTGAACCAGAGAGGAACGTGAGAGCTGCCAACACAGCGTTTTCCACGACACCGATTTTCCGCACTGGAAAAGGGCGCCATTTGCATCCATTTTGGGAGGGGAACTACGATGCTACATTCACTTTCAGGTTTCGGCGGTAAAACCTGCATATGATGGCAGTCAGGGGATGGACACTTAAGCCCCTCGCACAATGCCAGGCAACAGGCAATAAGAATAAAAATAGACCAATCACAATAGATTATTCTAGTAATAGTTGATTGTGATTGGTCTATTTTTATTCTTATTGCTTGTTGCCTGGCATTGTATAAGGGGCCTTATATGTGTGATCTTGGACTGCAGAATAGTTTCACTCAATGTTATATAGGCCAGATGGTGCTACCGTAAACACGAACACAATGAAAGGAGTTTCATAGTGAGCGCCTGAAGTCATCACATTCACTAACCAAGAGTGCCGCGTGTATTAAACACTAAAAGTCCAAGAGAAAATCAGGAAAACTGTGTATATAATATAAAAGCGTTAAATAATATTTAACATATATTTTTAGCTTTAGTATATTTAATATAAATTCTAAGTGATTCTAAGTTTTGTGTGCAGTACTTCGTCACCAAATAAGTATTATAATCTGAAATCATATATCTCATGGTCAGCAAAAATTGTTACAATTCTTCTTAGAAGCATCCGAAAGCATTCGTATAAAACAAGCAAAATATTTATAAGTCAAATGTGTATGTGTGTCTATAAGAGATCTCGTATTATAGATATTTATAATTTAAACATTTATACAAAGCAGATTAATGTTTATAAAATTGTATTAGTAGACTTAACTAGTTTTCTTATAATTGTTCTATCTTAATGCTATTTTTGTCAAACATAATATTTGTAATAAATACGTAGCTATTGTCAATAATTTATTGTCAATAATTTATGTTGTTCTGTAAATAATAAATCTACATATTTTATTACTTCAGTTGCCATGAGGAAAGCTTGCATTGTACCAGGTTGTACTTTAAGTGCAAAAACACCTATACATAAGTTTCCAAAAGATCCTGGTGAACGTTTGTCATGGCTCGAAAGTATTAAAATTAAAGATATAGAACACGTCATTAGCAATTTAAGACATCAAGTATGTGTTTGCTACAAACATTTTCATGAAGAAGATTATATTTATTCACTCACTAGACGCAAATTAAAAGATGATGCTACACCTTGCATAAATATACCCAGTAGAATCAAATGTATAGCAGCAAATTCTAATATTGATTCTGAAGACATGGAAATATCTGCATGTAATGTAGAATTTTGTCCAGACAGTGTTACATTGGAACCACTGCAGCTAGGATTTGAACGATATCAGACATATATCTTATATAGAAGAGGTAAATATAAAAAATATATAATTCATCTTTCTCATTATATTTATACTATAGTTGCATATTCTTAATTGTAATATCGTCCACATTTAGAATAAATTTATATTACCTAGTAAACCAGTATTATTGTTATATATCAATAAAGTAACATCGATGGTAAAATGTTATGTAACATTTATATAACATATTATTATATAACAAACCACATGTTTGACCTGATACTTTATCATTAACGTTCTTACTGATACATAACAATGTTACTGCTTTGTTGAATACTGTGAGCATATGTATATAAATATGTGGTTATTATAATTATTACATAACGTTATTTTAGCATGACATGAACAGTAACATATCATCTAAAGTGATGCAACATGTTACAAATGAACATGTTACAAATTTTGTATCTGAAACACTGGTATGAAACAAAAGGATATTGATTTTACATTAACCCTTTGACTGTGGATGACTTGTATAGTCGCATGAAAAAGTCGTGCCGCCAGTGTGGATGACGTATATACACGCATCGAAGAAAAAAAATAGTAAAATTATTGTTTTTTGCATACGGGTGGGTATCTATACGTTTTTGGAGTCGCTGAATCCGAATTTGATATCAAAATTTCGAAATTCAAAATGGCGGATTCAACAGTAAAATTATAAAAATGATGAAAATCTGATTTTCAAAATTTAGATCCGCCATTTTTAATTTTAAAATTTTGATATCAAATTTGGATTCAGCGATCCCAAAAACATATAAATGCCGCTTTCATTAAAATCTGATTATTTTCATAATTTTGACACACCATGGTCGATCCGCCATTTTGGATTTTGAAATTTTGATATCAGATTCGGATTCAGCGACCCCAAAAACATATAGATACCCACTTTCATAAATATCCGATTATTTTCATAATTTTGACCCACCATATTGGATCCGCCATTTTGAATTTCGGAATTTTAATATCAAATTTGGATTCAGCGACCCCAGAAACCCTTATTATAAAAATATCATAAAGAAAATTCGACATTTTTTCCAACACAAAAATGGCACGACTAGTACATTTCTGCCTCCATAGTCAAGAGGTCAATGTGTATGTACTATTTCATACCAATATGTAATACGTAAAATATTGAGTGAAAAGTGAAATGTTTATCACAGTAAGTACAAGTGAAGAACAAGACGGTAATGTACGTACATTTAAATGAAAGACGTTGCTACAAGATTGTCGAAGACAAGCGGATCTAACATCAAAAGCAGCCAGATTGTACAAAATAGCAACAAACATTGTAAAAAAGTAAAAATATACAAATGCACAAAATGTTGATTGAGGAAGAAATTGAGAGCAGGTCAATGTGTTCAGAATATAAAATTTATTAATCAATATGAAGGACTGTCCCAAAGCCAAAGAACATTAATTTTAATGCAATTACGGACTGCCTAATAGCCATGTCATGTGAGTAACAGTATAAAGGTAAAAATAAGTTAGAAGAAAAATTACTGAAGTTAATAAAAGAAAGAATATATAAATAAATGGCATCTGTGTACAGTGCGCAATTACATTCTGTAAAAACCGAACATAGTTAACAATATACATTTATGTACACTCGTGAACTAAAAGGTATGGCACCGATTTTTTGTTGACTTCGGAACGCGCTCCAACTTGAGGAGAAAGACAACCACTGCTTCATACGTCAGCGCTGTCACTTATTACGAGAGCAGAAGGATGGCATATACGAGTGTCAAATAAGTAGTGATTGTGGCGTAGACACAAATGTCTTGGAGACTTTGAGTTATAATTAAAGAAATGAAGAAAACAAATAGTGATTGTGAAGAAAAGTGACAAAAGGCTTCAAAAAATTTGTAAAACAGTATATTAAAGGAGAGTATTAATTGTCTAATAATATTTTAAGTGAAAAATATTTTTAAATTTGAGTGTAAGTTAAAAAAGTTATAAGCCATAATTTCTTTAATGTTAATTACCGGCAGACCGGGGGGATAGATCGAGGAATATGTTATAACAATTTAGTGCTGTTATATGACAGCAAAGAGGTAAAATATTTTTTCTTGTAACATGGTATTTCGCAGGACTCGCTGCGATGTTTCGTACGACACACGCTTTATTAATATATGATAAATTTTTGACGGTCGGAATGAAAATCTGGCTCTGTAGGGACCTCGATAATAGTTCAAGGAATATTCCATATCAATTCGACGGTTACATATATATTACGCCAACAAGGCGGAATATTTCTTCTTGTGAAATTGTATTCGCATGATCCACTTTGACGCTTGATGCATTTCTATTTATTTATAACAAAAGTTAGACAGTCCGATTGCAAAATCTGGCTTTGTGAGGATCTTGCGAATAGTTTTAGATATATGCTATAACAATATGATGATGATATATTACATCAGTGAAGGAATATATCTCATTTTGTACAATGCTATTATACGTGATCCGTTCCGACGCTTCATACATCTTTATTTATTTATGATACATTTTTCATGGCCTGACTGCAAAATCTGGTTCTGTAGGTTTCTCGGGGATAGTTCGGGGAAAGAAGATGCTATAACAATTTGGCGGTGAAACATATCGTCAAGGAGATGAAATTTTGCATCTTCTATAATGATTTTTCAACTGATTTGCTCTAACGCCTGGTACGACGGGCGCTTTATTTATATATTATAAATTTTTGATGACCGGATTGCAAAATCCGGTTTTGTACCGATCTCGGGTATAGTATGAAGAAGATGCTGTAACAATTTGGTAATAATACATATCGTCAAAAAGACGAAATATTGCATCTCGTAAAATGATATTTCGAGTGACTCGCAGCGACGCTTGGTACAGCGAACGCTTTACTAATGTATGATAAATTTTTGACGGCCGGATTGCAAAATCTGGCTTTGTAGGGTTCTCGGGGATAGTTCAAGGAAAATACCATAATAATTTGGCGATTATATATATTGTCAACGAGGCAATATATCTGTTCTTGTACAATTGTATTCCGTCTGACTCGCTGCGATTTGGTACAGCTGACGTTTTATTTATGTATAATAAATTGTTGATAGCCTATTTGTAAAATCTAACTCTGTAGAGATCTCGGAAATAGTTGTAGGAAGATGCTATAACAAGTTCATGGTCATATATTACGTCAATAAGGCAAAATATTGTTTCTTGTAAAATGGTATTCCACCTGACTCGCTGCAACTCCTGGTACGGCTGATATTTTTTTATATATTATAAATTTTGGACGGCCGGATTGTAAAATCTGGCTGTGTAAGGTCCTCAGGGATAGTTCAAGGAAGATGCTGTAACAGTTTAGCAATTATACGTATCGTCAACGAGGCGAAATTTTGCATCTTGTAAAATAATTTTTGGAGTGATTCGCTGCGATGCTTGGTACGGCGGACGCTTCATTTATTTTTCATAAATTTTAGACGGCCGGATTGCAAAATCTGGCTTTGTGGGGATCTCGGGAATAATATAAGGAACATGCTATAATAATTTGGCGGTGATATATAACGTCAGCTAGACAAAATACGTCAATTTGTAAAATGGTATTGCACGTGAGTCGCTGCGACACTTAGCTCACTCACCCAAAAACCTGAAAAGCATTTTCTCGCCGTGTATCGGCCGGCGAAATGCCTGAGTGAGTAAGACAAGGACGGTGCGATCGATTGTTCGTCCTTGTCAAACTAACTTGACCCAACCTTCCTGCTCTTACGCTCGCGCGCACGGTGTTGGTTCGCGATCTCGCCGCACAAGGCCTCCAAAGTCAACGCTGGATTTGTCTCTAGCTTCTGTAGACCCTTAATTATATATAATTACTTTGGCATAGAGATGGCAACTGTGGTTACAGCACAGACATAAACCTTCTGAAAGTGGATGTAGCATGGACTTCCACCACATGCAAATTTTACCACTGAGATCTGAAAGTGAATGTAGCAACGTAGTTTCCCTCTCAAAATGGATGTAGATGGCGTCCTTTCCCAGTGCGGAAAATGGTGCCGCAGAAAATGTCGTGTTGGCCGCTTTCAGATATCTCTCTGGTAATGTAATTTTTATCCCAGAGAGTGGCGTTGGAGCGGCAACCCACACGCCCAGAACCATCTATTGAATTGAATTGTAATTTTTATCCCCACAGGCCCAGAACCATCTATTGAAGGAAGGTAATTTTTATCGAAGTTAATCCTGGTCTACAATACATGTTGTAAGTTTTAAGCCCTTTGCGCAATGCCAGGCAACAGGCAATAAGAATAAAAATAGACCAATCACAATAGATTATTCTTGTAATAGTCGATTGTGATTGGTCTATTTTTATTCTTATTGCTTGTTGCCTGGCATTGTGCAAGGGGCCTTACACTAGGAGTCGCATGAGTAGTATCACAAGCTCAATTCCTCGTTGTGGAAAGTGGAGACTTCTAACGGAGACTTTGGAATTCATTCCAACGTACTTGCGAAAATAATGGGTCTATTAATATCTTAGACTCCTTATTTGTTCGCAATGAGTCTCCGTAATGAGTCCGTATTTGAGTCTCAACTAAATTTTCTGAAGACCAGTAAATTATTACGGTTAGGATTTTGACTCAAAACTCATTTTTTGGCCGAAACTCAAATCCCAACTTATCGACCTGTACAAAATTAAGCTAAGATTAAATCAACAGTTTTGAACAGTATGAACTTTTAAAATTGCATTCGATAGTAGTTATTAAATTATATAAAATGGCATTATCCTCGAATTTTTTCTCCGAAAGAGCTTGAAAATAATTGCTTTTTAATTTTTCAGCGGTAATTCGGAAACTAGACATTTTTTATGAATTTTTAATGTTGCATTTGATTGTACTCATCAAGTTACGTAAGATGGAGCCACCTTCAAATTTTCCTCCACCAGAAGTGTCCAAAACAAATGTAATTGATTTATATTTATATTTATACTTTCAACTAATGTGGCTTTAATAATGACAAGTCAGATGCAATTTATTTTATCATGAAAAATACACATAATTCAATGAACTATAATTTGGGCAGAGGTAAGAAGAATGAGATAGTTCAAAAACATTTTACAGTTTAGTCTTTGTTTTTCAGGTGTATGACGATCATAAGCCCAAAAAATGTCTTTTACCAAAATATACAATATCAAATTAAGTAAAAACTAACAATTATACAGTTTTTAATCTTATTTCTCAGTTTATTATTTTTCACATTTTCACATATTATTTTTCACATATAGGAAAATAGAAGGTAAAAATTAAAAACTTTATATTAAAAAAATATTTCTTGAACTATCTTATCATCATCTCTTATATAGTTTTTGTAAAAGTTATATACCATTAAATTTTATTTATCTTACCATAATTATAATTACCGTAATTTACTAAACTAAAAGAATGAATTTTTAATCAGTATATTTTTTAGAATATGTTTTATTTTCAGAATATACTTCCGAAGTTCAGACAGAAGTTTTCTACTAAGTATAAAACTAGAAGATTAAATAGATGAAGAACAGAATTCGACGTGATGTTAAATTATCCTAGTAGGAAAGAAAAAGTCTTCTAAGATGGAGATTTCAAGGTAATTCAAACGAAGTGCAAACAGTTATATTGTTTCAATATTTTGTTTATCATTTCTTAGAATATTTTTCCAAATATAATTAGTCGAGACTGACGGTCTGTCAGCGCATCTCGCGCGGAAAATATGGTCGTTGCGTCGGTTCATGAATGTCGCAACTTCCTTTCGGCGAGTCGCACCGCGTCGCGCCGCGCTCGATTACTTTTAATACGGAATAAAATTACGTAAAGATCCCGAACTACTTCTGCGAGACGACGTATGCGTGTTCGATCGCGAAATCCTTGCGGCGATCATAATCACCGACGACGCATACATAATAAGAGATGACGTAAGCAAATCCGTGGAGCGCGGAGCGCGCGCCGACCTACCAAGTCCTACAATACGATCCGAGAAAACGCACAAATAATTATTTATTAATTCAAGGCAGTCTTCTTTCGGTTTTTGCTCGGCGCGAACCATGTTGCCCGCGCGGAGTTATTAATCGGAAATGTGTCTCCTCATATATACGCGATATATGCATATGTGTGTGTGTGCATGCTGAAAAGAGTAGTGATGTAGTTAGGTGAGCGTGTGCCCGTTGCTGCTGGCGTTTAACCCATTAATCCACATGATAGAATGACATAATTTGCAATATGACTGATAACGTCGATTGCTCTTATTGGAGACGACTATTTTTTGTCGTGTAAATATATACATAAATGCAAAGTTGACTGCATTACTAATCAACTTCGTCGATTTTTTCTTTTTACACTGAGAAACAGATAAACTGCAAATATTCGCCACCGGTCTTCAACACATGCTCGTGATTTTTGGAGTATTTCTCACTTAATATTTAATTCAATTGTCCTAGACTGTGCGAGATTTTTCGGTGTAATGTATCTCCTGGATCATTTTATCATTATTATTTTTATTGGATTCGCAACCTATTTAATTTTATTTATCCAGCGAAAATGAGAAGAGGGTAATCCTTTAATTAGTGTTGTTTTAAACAAAATAATTTTCCTCAAGAAGTACGTCTCTCAACGATAGATCTCAATGATAGATATTTACTTAACTGCAATGTATTTTACTTCAATGTAGCAACTGTGTTAAAAATGTCCTTTCTTCCTTTCGCCTGATGGAGGTGATCCTTATCTTCTCGGAAAGCTTGCAAATTATTTATGAGCCTGATTTACAACTTAATCGCTTTGATATATCCGACGACTTTATTCTGAAAAACGGGTATCGTATATTATAATGTCTCGGACGAATAACGATATTTCCGATAACATGATAAGAAGCTTCTTAATCATGAAATTTCTTAAATATACATCGTATAGTTATCATATAATATTAGATTACCGTTACAAAATTTACCTGCACATTTACAAACGTGAAGTATATATTTATCGTCAATAATAAGTGAATTTTAGTGGCTGGTTACGTTTTTATTTGTTTACTACGCGGAGAGTATATTATAACTTTCTGTTGTTGGAATTTTTTTCATTTTTATTTTTATTATGTTTTTATATCAATGGCGCAGGAATAAATTGTCAGTAGAGTTTATCTTACTGAAGATTATAGTAAACTTTATATAATTCTTTAATTGCCAGAATATAAATCGTAAGAATATAACATGAAAGGATAACTAAAAACAAAGTAGGATATGGATTTATTTCACTGCTGCAAATTGCATAGCAACTTTGACCATAAAACTTTCCCCGTGTACGTGTTGCCGCTCGCTACGTGTGACTCATACGTCAAGTCGGTGCCTGCCAGTTTGGAATATAAGATAATTCCGGGCGGAAGCTGGAAGATACAATAATGCCTGTGAAAATTTGATTTGATCCGAAAGACGCATATAACCCGAGTAAATTTCCAGCACTGGGCATGTTGCGGATGTTTCCCGCTGCGTCGAATTCGAGTGCGGTGACGCGCAAGATGGCGCCGACGCATGCGCGTGGTGGTCGCTCTTCCGCGGTCATTTCGTTACGGGTCAGGAAGGACGGAAGGATGAAAGGAAAGAAGGTCGCGGAAGGAAGAAAGTCAAACAGCGGCGGCACGAGTGCGGAGGAATCCCCGGCTGCTTCCAGCTGCGAAATTTCACGCGAGCGGCACGTGGTGAGTGAACGAACGTGCGAATAACACACGTGCGTACTCGCGGCACCGACGCGGTCGTGTAACAGGTGCCGCCCACGTCTCAATGAGTTGATTGATAACGACGCGCGTTGCGGTGCGTGTGCTATCGCAACATCAATATGTTCTTCGGCTTTGGTAATGTAATTTTTGACGTATTCGCATATATCTTCGTCGGTTCGTCATTAGTCTCGTCGACGTCGACAATCGGCGGCACGAAACGGAGCAGCCGTTGCGCGCTTAGGTTAGATGTACGTTCAAATTTCAAAGTCGCGCACGCAGCGCTCGCAGATTGACAGATCGCGCAGTCGGAGAACGAAAGGTTTCGATACTTTTGTCTTTCTTGATTTACCTGCCAGTAAAAAAAAACATATCTTTGGGGAATTGCTCTCTAAATTTCTTGTAGGCCTGCCCTGTAACTTTCATATAATGAAAAGTTGCAAGATGAACTGCCGAGACACTCGAATTCGAGTGAATACTTTCATTCGAGATTCAAAAGTGAACACGATGATCGTTACAGGAACACGTTCACTTTATTCGATTAAAATATTCACTCGTATGTAGCCAGAATCCACTCTAAGCTTGAGAGAAACATTGTTGTTCCGAATGAATGTTCATTCAGTGGGATTCCACTCCAGACAAAAAATTCAAAGAGTTTCGCAAAACGAATTCTCCTTTTGAACGTGAGATGCATTGCGAAACTCATCTCGGGGTAAAAGTGTTTTGCAGTCTTTCATCCATTGACTGTACATGTCTTTACACTTGTGTTATTAAGGTCACGTATAATTTTCAAGCTTATATTCAGACACAATGAGTACGTAGTCGCCGATTGTTGAAGCGTTATTATGCGACCCCTTCGCGGATTGCATTCGTCTTGCTTGCGGGTCTCGAGAATGCGTCCCGGCGATAATACTTTCTCTATTCAGGACAGTTTAGACATTTAATCCCTCACACACGATCAGGATCATGACAATGACATTATGTACTCGTTTTCGCCTGATTTTTGTAATAACCAGTCGCTTTCTGTGAAAAGGTACACCTTTGCAGGGGCACTTTACAAGTGCTCCACCCTTGATTTTCACGTATGCATTGAAATATGGCGGCACGACCATGTTTGTTCGAAAGACAATATAATATATTGCTGATTTGCGTACGACGCAAGTCTCATTTACCGAAAGCAACATATTGAGACACATTGAGATCACGAGCGTGCGAGCTTTGAATTAAGTCTGTAATATGCTATTAATTTCGTGCGAAGGCTGATATTTTGACGACGAGACGTTGATTCGAATTAGTTGGAAGCTAGCTAACTGTTAGATACATTAACGATAATTGGTCTGTTTTTTTAGCAGCATTGCTGATTTGATGCAATAGGTTAGAGTGAGATAACTATATTTTTTCTCATTCTAACTTATTCCACCAATTCAGCAGTGCAGCTACAAAAAAACAGACCCAATATGTTTGCGTCGGATTGTTGCGATTATCGGACTATAAAGTGAAGAGAAACGTAAACAAGATACATGATTTTCTCAGTTTACACGCACAGATAATCGATTTATCCGAATAATCCGCATAATTAGTTTTGTCCATTAAATCAAATGTAAATAACGGTCGTGCTAGTCTGCAATACATCGTTTCTTTTTACAACCGATGCTCGTTTTAAGGTCAGTTTTGAATATCGCTGCCTTAGAACAATGAACATTTGTTGCCTTCCCATGTAATGCAAAAGGAAAATCTGTTTTATATACAAGCCAAATAAATTCGCCGCTGCGATGAAGTCCTCGAGAGAGTAGTTTTGTATTAAGAGCTCATTAAAAGACATGCGAGATTTACTTGCAAACATCGAGAAAAAGAGAGAAATAAAGGAGAAAGGAATTAAACAACGTTCAGGTCACTGAACGAATCAAAATTTCATGCGAGTCATTGGCGATTACGAGCAAGTCTGTCTGAAAACTAAACATTACTTTATCGAAACGGAGAAAGACGAGCAACGAGATTATTCCTTGATCCGGTTACATGCTGTAATTTTAATTTAAAATTGCTCGAGATTCAGCATAATGAAAAAAAAATAGAGGAAGAGAGAGAAGGAGGTATGTGTGTGTGAGAAGCGAGGTCGCTTGTACGTGTGAACTTTTCGATTAATTCACGTGCGATCGAGATTTCTCGTGTTATATTCTTATCTTTGAAAAAATAATTAAATTTTATCATGTCAAGACGCGCGACAACAAAGTTGTCGGAGTCGCGCCAAGCTCCAAGCGTCTTCTCGACCTAAATTTAAGATTAGCATGTAGGACTGATACTTATGCTATTTGTTAGTATGGAACAACGTGTATTATAGGCGTTACGTTATATTACGTAGCACCTAATTTCGGAACGACTACATACTATACGCGCTAGATGTTCCTAAACTTTCCGGATAAATCGCGAGCCGATTCTTATTTATAGCGCAACTATTTTGAACGTTTTAATTTTATCCGAGAGCGCGCATGCTCGCTCTCTCTCTCTCTCTCTCTCTCTCTCTCTCTCTCTCTCTCTCTCTCTCTCTCTCCCTCTCTCTCTTTCTCTTTCTTTCTCTTTCTTTCTCTCTCTTCTCACATTCTGTTTATACCGGGTATTTCCAAATTAAATGACCGAACTGTGCCAATATGTTTTCAAGCAGAAATAAAAGAAATTTATTAACGTAACTTCCGCCGTGTGCTTTAGTGAAAAGTCAGTTTCATCGGTTAACTTTTTAATTAGCTAAATAAAAAAAATGCAGCCCCAATTTTTTTCCAAACAGCGATCACAGTCCTTTTTGCTCGTCAATAAAATTTAAGAAAATGCGACATGTATGATTATTGCGTTACTTTGTCGGAGTCAAACTTGTCTTTCCACCTTCTTAATTCTTAGACGATATTATATACCAGGCGATCTATTGACCGATATTTTTCTTGTCTTTCCAGTTTAAAGGTCCAGGTCCAGTTTAAAGTCACTTGGACACAGAGGATATCTAGTCAACTTGTAGACTGTAACAGATGGCGGTACAGCGTGAGAATCGTATATATGATATACGAGAATCATTGACCGTAAAAGAAAACGGATCTGGATACAAAACTATGCTGACAATGTGCGAGAACTGCTGACTGCCGATAACGATATGGCCCGAAAATCAGTTTCAAAATCCGGAACTAAAAGCATCAGTGGCTCTGCAACGGTCAGCTCGCTGAGATATGACGATCTAAGTCTAGATCATCCTGTTTTCTTGGGCACCAGCAGGAAATGGCTTCGAAACAAACAGCCGGAAGCAGTGTGACTACGATGGCCCAAAATCATGCTGTCAACGTGCGAGGAACAATGACATCCAGAAACGCAGTATCCAGAGCTGCTTTGTCCTGTTTGGAACAAAAGTGAGTGCTTCCTCCAAGTAACTTGTTAAAGCGTCTACAGAGAGAATATTGTAATCCATGTTTAAATTTCTGTTTCATTTCATCGTGTTTTCTACTGGTGCAAGAATAAATTGCCAGTATATTTTATCTTGCTAAGAAACTTGCTAAGTAGTGAATTCTACCGACGAACACCGTAAATTTTTTAAATAACGTTACTCAGTTTCTATGATACGAATAACGCATATAAAGTGGAGGGATAATACAAATTAAGGCGGTGCATTCCTCTTTTGCAAAATTTTCACAAGATCCTATAGCAATGTTTACTACAAAATTCTCTCTGTATAACACGCGGCTGCTGAGGCAGAAAAACGTACGTTATGCGCGATTATTTCCGGAGAAAATTACCGCGAGATCAATCAGTCCCATCGCTCTCTAAAAGCGATGATATATTTAGCGGCTTTTTCTATCTTACGCTCGCGCACTTTTATTCAGAGCTGAGCGTCCGAGTGACTTGTTTCTCCAACATATCGCGCTTAAGTCTCAGTGACGAGACGAAAATCAGCCCGTCCGCATTTCGGCGCGCTGGACACTCGCCCAGAATCGCGTACCTTTCGTTCAGCCGCGAGACGAATTACGTTCGCGCGTTTTGCGGTAGCAATTTGGCAAACTCCCGCGTATGTCGCGTAGGTTACATCGGCCGCAAATAGCTCATTGCGAAGGACGGCCGCTCTCGAGGGGAAAAGAGGCTGGTTTGCGCGCGATTAAAAATCAGAAAGTCGCGGAGCAGCACGCGCGTTGTCGCCAATTACGCAATCTGTCAGCCGCGCAGCACTCACACTCTATCCGGGAGACTGTGCGCAAAAATCTGAGCGCGGGATGAGAACAAGCTGTGCTTGAGATAAGGTCGCGTCGTGCTTGCGGCCGGAGATGATAACCCGGGGACCCGGTTGCGCAGTAGCAGAATGGCGGCCGGCCTGGAAATCGTTTGCATCGCCGTCACCTTGAGAAATCGTCGATCGATCATCCCGGATAGATCGTAGCCGAATGAAAAGACACGCGAGCTCCTTATCGATGAGAGAGTCTCATCGGCGGCGACGAGAAGAGGCACGCGCGAAAATCGCGGTCGGCGAGTGCGAGCGCACGTGCCTCTTCGTGCTCTTCGAGATGGCAGGGAAATTACGATTGAATGTGCATACAGAACATACAGAAGGAAAAAGAACTGTCAATCTCACTACAAGTTCTAATCTCATTCTCAGTCTCAGTCACATCTACTAATCACCTTACTTTATGTCGCACGGTATCTCAGCAATTCTAAGGTTCTTTTATTTATTCTTTTTTCTTATTCAAATGTATGAAGAGTACATTCTTAGAGAGTATATCCTAGAATACTCAATCAATGCTCTTATCTATGTACGTCTATTTGCGTCTGTGTCGTCCTGGCAAAGAAGTTGCGCGGCGACAATACACATAAAAGGTTTATTATCGCTAACGCTGCAGTAACACTCGTTGCAAAAATGGGTTGCCTAGTTAGAGTTATTTCACCATGCGTTTCATAGCCCCGAGTATCAGACACTTTTTCCTCGATGTAGAAAAACAATTACTTCGGAGTGTAATTGATGTCACGCCCGCGGAATCCGTAGTCGACGATGATAATCACCATTGCCGTTGCGAAACGACGAGCGAGATCTGGAAGACGAGCACGGCGCGTGCACTGTTGCTATCTCGTGAAAAAAAGAAAATATTGAATCGTAGATCGATAAGGATGATCCGACGCAACTAGTCTCATTGTCGTCGTCATCGTCTTTGATAAAGATTGTTGTGTGCGAGCATAGTAGCCACTGACAGAAACGCGCTTCTTCAGGGTTTGATCGCGGGATCAAGCGGCGGTTTATCACTGATAGACATTGTATATTATATTATCTCGGCAGAGCGGCAGAGAACTCTCAAGATGAATGTTTATCCGTGAGCCATCACGTTCGTCGATGAGCGCGACAGCACGACAAAAAAACAGCCTCGGAAAACAGTCGCTATTAAGTGTTATTTTGATAATACTCGAGATTATTCGCACACAGTCAGAGGAACGCTCACGGAACGCTACGCGCACGGAACTATGTGTCCATGTCGATCGAATTCTTATATCGAGTCGTTACGATTAACACATTGCCGGCATATTGAATCTCGAGCGCGTAAATATTATTCACCGGATGAGACCGTGCAAGTGATTAATAATCATAATCGCGAGCGGAATATCGGAGTTGTCTGGAATTCCCGGGAACCTTGAACACGAATTTCAGAATTTTTCGGCAAATTTTCTTTCTTCTTAGTGACGAATGACGAGAGAAATGCTCGTTCGCGGAACAAATGTACGCGCGGTTACCGAGAGTAATAACTTCGACAGAGTAATCGAGAACAATGATAACTTCTGAAAATAATTACGATATACCAGAGAAGGATAGGACGAAGGAATGGCATTTTTCACGCTATAAGCACGCGCTCGTGATTGAGCTTTCTCGAAGCGCGATCGCTGGCGCAAGCGAACTTCCCTTACTCCGAATTCATGGATTAAGATTAACGGCGGCTTATCAACGCGTCTTCGCCGAGGCACGTGGCATCCAGCCTCGGTTATTTCCATGATTCGCAACGAGAGCCGGATATCATGTCCGAAGAAGCGTGTTTACGTGAGATAACGGACCGATGAAATAGGGAAATATGAAGAATCGTTGTGCGCTCGTTAATACATTTTTCTACGCTCGCTGTTAACTCGCGCTCATCTCGGCGAGTGATATCTGTTTGTTAACTCTTATTTCTTTGCACCATGATAGGTAGTCGGTAATTTTTATTTAACCGCGAACGCTAATAGCTATGGCGAAACCGCTCCTAAATCCGCGTTCACGTATTAAACACGCGTCTCTTTCGTAAAGAGAAAACCCGTAAAGGAAAAGGAGACCTCGAGCGAGAGCAGAAAGGGCCTGCGAGATCCCGATTATCGTGAGCAAATCTCATGTCTGGTAAATGGCGACACATTTTGAATACATGACAAATCGAAGGTTGCATCCTGGATGTGTCGTATCACTGGCTATAATGAACTTAAGAGCAAGCCGCCACGAAGGGGTCAGCTGATAACCCGTGACGGAGAGGAAAGAATAAACGACGCCGGGTTTCCGACCGGTCGCCGTTGAGAACGCGTGTGATCTTTGAAATTCGTTTAAGCTCCAATCTTTCACCTTTTTGACAGCATACGTAAAAACGTGAAATTTTCGCGATGAAAATCAATATATTAGACTAATTTCACGACGATCCGACGACGACGACCGGCGCTGCGCCATCGACATATCGCTATCGATGTTGATTTGCATGTGAAATGCAGACAGCTAATTGTATCTCTGGAAAGTTCCAGTGATACGCGTACCGCGTACCATGTGTCGAGAGAAAAACGAACGAACATGAAGAGAGGGAGAAAGAGAGAATATATATTTGTCGGGAAATATATTTATCCACACACGGACAGATCAATTTTAAAGTAAAATTTGTATTGTAGAATTTTCCAGCCGACAGAAATATGTCTATATTTTGCCTTAATCTTTCATTTTCATTCCATTTTCATTTTTCCATATTATTTTATTCTGTTGTGCAGCCAGAGGGGTTTTTTTCCATAAGAAAATTATTATTATTAACTTATTACTCCTCCATTTTATATGTGATATTTATATCTCAGTAATTAAAATGTGCTATAAAAAAATTTGTTATATTTATTCATAACATAGACGCAACTGACGATTTATTTCTGCATTTCTGAAAAACATGGTAAAGCTGAAAAAAATTTATCTGTAAATTTAAAAGTGTATAATATTCTCTCTATGTATCGTAAACAGCAGATTGTACGATTTCCAGGTTGTTGCGAAATGAATCGCTGATGACTCGCTCTTCGTCTAATTTACACATTTATTCTATTTGTGGAGTCTGCTCGGTTGTTTATTCACGATAAATATAATTAATTTGTACGAACTTGTGCCTACGTCCTTACGGTGGTTCGTAGAAGATAAAGCGATGTTTACGCGCGATAAAGATTTGATCGGAATTAGACGTATACGTGTTCGTTGTGCAATTATCTAATGCGAAAGATAAAAGTGAATCGGGCCGATAAGCGCGCGTGTGATATTAGAGCGCGAATGGAAAAATCATTGATTCTCGCTATTGTCATTTTCACCAGGGCCTTCTTATTTTTTTCAATTTGTCGAAACTAGAGATAAGCAAGAGCGAGATAAGCACGAGGGAAGGATTGTTATCGGGATCAATCTGTATTTTTTATCGTTCCCGATTGTATTTCCTTCGGGAATACGAAGTAAGCAATGGTATTATAACTTGCTATCGACCATCATTTACTTTTCTGTGAATGAGTGTGAAACAAAGACATATAGATACGGGCCAGAAACGTAGAATAGAACATTATCTGGCCCAGATAGAATAAACCCGCATCAGATTTTCGTGAACGTATTTCTATTTACCATGAGTAACCATCATTCATTTCCGTCGTTGAATGATGTAACTTCATATCAAAGAAAATGCTGGATTTCTTTGTTCTCTTATCACTTGATTGCTCCTCTAGGCAGATACTCACAGTGCTGCGTGAATTGTTTAACTCGTTGTCGTTTGACAACATTCAAACGAGTATACACGTAATTGAAAATCTTTTTATTAACTCATGAGCTGTTCAAGTAATCATCCATTTGAAACTTCGGAAGCTTGATGAAGAGTTCATAGTGTTCTCAGAGATAAATACACGTACGTATGTTACTTAATATCGATATCGGTGTGTCTCAAAGCGAATCGTAAAAATCGAAAATTACATTATTGTTTCCCTAGATGTCTGTCCGAAAATGAAGATTATTTATTGCGGAAGATGTTTTATATCAAATGTCACAAACATTTGACATCAAATATTTGTCATGTATTACATCCGTTCGAAACAGTTCGTAACTCCCTAAATGTTGAGAGAGGGTGCGGTATAATTACATGTTATCTTATCGTGATCGCGATAGCACATTTGACGTCAGTCATTTCTTTGTTAGAAGTTAATCGTGATTTCAATTACAAGCGTTATACTGTTAAACTGCCGGCGAAACTTGCGTCTTACTGGAGAGGATTATCCGATTTCGTGTTTCGCATAAAATAATAATTGATTCACACGCGGAGAGAAAATTATTACATACGAAATTCCTTTCAATTTTAATATGTTTTCTGGTCTGCGGGAATGGACTGTCAGTAGAACTTGCCTTGTAATGAAGATGTAAATGAAGAGTTAATTTTTTATTGAGAGTATACAATTCTGAAGTATTTCTATAGCAGTCTTTATTGTAAGATTTTCTTTATGAAGGGATTATTAAAAACCACATTTTCTTCTTGAGTACAAGGGATATTTTTTATGTAAATTTTTCATATAAATTCTTTTTAATTTTATATATCATATTATTTTTTCAGTAATAACAGTAGGCTATTAATAAAAATTATTTTGCTACGGAATATAGTAAACTTCTCAAGAAATTAGTTTTTGAATCATAAATAATACGTATAAAACGGATGAATGATAAATTAAAGCAGAATGTCAATATATTCATTGATCAGAGAGAATTTTAGTTATTTTCGTTATTAAAGTCATTTCTGCGCGATTTACAATACATCATAATCCCCTTTCTCTTCCTCCTTTTTTACAGTGAAATACGAGAACGCGATGAACACTTTTTAATCGCATGACCAATCGATTGTTGAATTTACATATGAAAATTTAGCACGTAGCGTGTGTTTTTCTCTAAAATAAAAAAAAGAAAAACAGTGTTTTCGATATCCTTCGCGTGAGTGATCAAGAAAAAAAATAAAAGAATTTGCGGATAGGGAAGGGGGAGAGAAGTACGATTCATTTTTTTCATCTTTTTTCCCTTATTATTTTTTCTCACTTTTTTTGGAAAATATTTGCTTTTTTGCACTTTTTCTAACAGCTAAATCGTGCCCATGCTTGGATCATATCCGTCAGGCATGGGCACGATTTAACTGTTAGAAAAAGTGAGTTTTTTCCAAAAAAGTAAGGAAAAGTGATAAGTGAAAAAAAGTGAGAAAAGTGAGTCGCTCTCTTGCCTGAATATCTAAAACAACATGACACTGCTAAACTTTTTCAACGGCATTTGAAATCACGAGTTACGAAATACGATAGTTACCGGTGAATACATTCTTGTGCGAATTTCAAGTCAATGTTCTTTCGTTCTTTCGAACGAACATAAGCGAGTAAATAATATTACATAACGGATAACATAACAGATCGATCATATTTTTCCCTCGTCGCGCATTGTATGGAATAAATTACAGCACAAAAATAGTCATATTACATTTACGTCAGATTTATTCTCCAATGACACGTCATCGTGTATTTAATAGACAATGTGTGCGTAGCGATAAAAAGGAATGATTATCGGAATAAAAAATGAATAGAGAAAAAAAAGAGAGAGAGAGAGAGAGGAAGAGGTTTGGACTCTTGGAACTTCTAAGAATAATTACTCATGGATATTAAGCGGCATTATATTTAACACCGTAAGCACTTTATTCCAGATCTTAATTTCGCTTAATAGGAAACCTGTGATTTATGCTCCCGCGCGTGTTTATCGCTGCAACACGAGCTCGTGATGCATCGCTAGACCGTTTGCGAAAATGCAGCGATTATTTCACGAGACATGATGAATTGTTTTTTCCCTCTTCTTCTTTTCTTTTCGCGATTGACGCTTGCGTCGATATGACATCATTATATGACTGTCCCGTCATATAGAGTGCTGTCAGTTGTGTAATTTCACTCGGTGCAACTCGAGGCCTGCTTAGGTAGGTAGGCTCTTTCGACGGAGCGACATACCGATAGTGTTTCGAGATCGTCATAAATAATAGATAGGAAAAAAATGCATGGTATTTTCTTTTCAACGATAAATTTTAGACAAAAGACGGAGAAATATCGCTTTCATATCCAGTTCGAAATACGCTGCTTTCATTTGCATTAATATTTTAAACGAGCCTTTCTTTTGTATATATTAGGTGCGCAACCAAGTTTCCGGGTTTCACATATGGATGGCGCTAACGACACATGTAGTCGATATACATGTCTGAAGTTGTGTTTTTTTTATAGCTTGGACATCCGTCAATAACCAGTCGTAATACCAACACATATCGCAACGCAAAAATATTTTTTCTAACAACGAAGATGTCGAGTTTTGTGCCAAATAAACAGCATTTGCGAGAAGCTTTGCTTTTCTGCTTTAACTTGAAAAAAAGTGCAGCTGAAGCACGTTTGCTTAAGGAGGCCTGAGGCGAACATGCACCATCGAAAATTACCTGTGAAGATTGGTTTAAACGCTTCAGAAGTGGCGATTTCGACACTGAGGACAAGGAGCGCTCCGGAAGACCAAAAACAATTGAGGACGCCGATCTGCAAGCGTTATTGGATGAAGATGATACGCAAACACAAGATCAACTTGCGGAGTGGCATTAAACATGACTCGCCAAGGTATTTCTAAACGTTTACATGCCATGGGAAAAATTCAAAAGGAAGGAAAATGGGTGCCGCATGAGTTGACTGAGAGACAGATGGAAAATCGAAAAGCCACTTCCGAAATTTTGCTTTTGCGGCATGAAAGAAAGAGTCTCCTGCATCGAATTGTTACTGGCGATGAGAAGTGGATATATTTCGAGAATCCCAAACGCAAAAAATCGTGGCTTTCACCTGGCGAAGCATCAATATCGACGGCACGGCCAAATCGCTTCGGAAAGAAGACAATGCTCTGCGTCTAGTGGGAGCAGAAAGGAATCGTGTACTATGAGCTGTTGAAACCGAGCGAAACTGTCAATGGGCATCGCTACCGACAACAACTGATCAATTTGAACCATGCATTGCTCGAAAAACGGCCAGAATGGGATACGAGACACGAACGAGTGATATTGCAGCACGACAACGCTCCGTGCCATCGCACTTCCATCGTCCAGGACACCATCAAAATGCTGAAATGAGATCTGCTATCGCACCCGCCGTATTCGCCAGACCTGGCCCCTTCCGATTATCACTTGTTCCGGTCGATGGCGCACGGCTTGGCTGGGCAACACTTGGCCAATTTCGAAGAAGCGCAAAATTGATTGGATGAATGGTTTCGGTCCAAAGACGCGTCGTTTTATCGTCGCGGTATTCATGTATTGCCAGAGAGATGGCAAAAATGTGTAGCTAGCGAGGGACGATACTTTGAATAAACCATTTTTTGTATTTCTCTTGAAATTTTCCATTTTTCATTGATCAAAAAAACCCGGAAACTTAGTTGCGCACCTAGTAACGACGTTTTCCTTACTCGTATAAAATTACCTCAAAAGAAATCGACACCGATGTGTACTACATGGGCTGAAAAGTCTTTGGCTTAACAATGAAAAAACGATTTTTTTAATGAAAAAAGTGTTTTCTTCCTCGACATAATCTCCATTTAGAGTAATGCACTTAGTGTAACGGTCCGCTAACATTTCGATGCCGGTCTTATAGTGCTCGGTGTCAAGTCCCTCAAAATAGGCATTTGTTTCCAACTTGACCTCCTCATTCGAGTAAAATCTTTTACCAGCGAGCCACTGCTTCAGTCAGGGAAAAAGGAAATAGTCGCTGGGGGCCAGGTCTGGAGAATACGGGGGATGCGGGACCAATTCATAGCGCAATTTCTTTAATTTATCGGTCGTATCACGAGCCGAGTGAGCTGGAGCATTGTCTTGGTGAAACAAAATTTTTTTCTTTGCCAAATGTGGCCGTTTGACCTTGACCTCGTCGTCCAATCGATCCAGTAATGTACAGTAATATTCTTTATTGATAGTTTTACCATGTTCAAGATAATCAATGAATATTATGTTATGCGCATCCCAAAAAATACTGGCCAAAACCTTGCCGGCTGATTGTTGTGTCTTCGGGCGCTTCGGACGGCTTTCACCAGGCAATAACCACTCCGCTGACTGTCGATTGGATTCCGGTGTGTAGTGATGGATCCATGTTTCATCCATTGTGACAAATCGACGCAAAAACTCCTTCTTATTGCGGTTAAACAGGGCCAGATTTTGCTTTGAAAGTCGAACACGTTCCGCTTTTTGCTCAATTGTCAAAAAACGCGGCACCCAACGCGCGCAAAGCTTTTTCATGTGTAAATATTCATGAATGATATGACCAACGCGTTCCTTTGAGATGCCTATGATGTTAGCTAGCTCACTCAATTTCATTTTGCGGCCATTCAACACGATTTCACTGATTTTCTGAATGTTTTCTGGAGTAACTGCCTCATTTGGCCTTCCTGAACGTGGTGCATCATTTATGCTCGTACGGTTACGACGAAACTCAGCAAACCAATATTTGATGGTTGAATTCGGGTAGATGTGCCGTAATATTTATCAAGCCATGCCTTTGCTTCAACAGTATTTTTCCCATCAGGAAGCAATGTTTGATCAAAACATGAAATTCACTTTTTTCCATAGTAAAGATAAATTCAGAGGTAACGTCACTTCGAAAGCTATAACTTGTATACGAGTCAACGAAATATCATGAAATTTTTACAGCATCTAAGTTAAGGTTGATACTCTATAGGAAATATAAGGATTTTTAGTTTGTGGCGCCATCTATATGTCAGGCCAAAGACTTTTCAGCCCATGTAGTATTTAAGATACAGATATTTATACAGTGCTAAGTAGTTGCAGTCCATGTAGTATTTAAGATACAGATATTTATACAGTGCTAAGTAGTTGCAGTAATCTTGGAGACCCTCTCCAGTTTCTAAGCGGGATCTCGAGCGTAGATATTTTTTTAGCCAATCGGGGACCCAATACGGAAAAAATAGACAGGCAGGATTTGCTTCGGAGAAACACTCTTGAAGCACGTAAAAACATCCCGATAGACATTGAAAAATGAGATGTCGCACTTGAGGAAACCGGCATGACAGGCATATATTGCCGTAAAAAAAATTATGACGTGCACTTACTTCGTCGACCTGCTTAAAGGAGACGCCATTCTATCGCACACTGATTGTCGTGTTTTCCCGGCGTGATTGTCATTTACATAATACTCAGCTACTGAGCTATCGCTACGAGATACTTGTTGATGCTTTTTACATCGTACAGGACAATGTTTCAGATGTTGCAGATACCGAAAATAGGTGCGCGTTCGCTCTTGGTAAGAAGAAAAAAAGAAAAGAGTAGTTGCGCCACATTCTCTTGTAGCTTTCGTTCAATCTTTCGTAAATAATACACGAGCATATAGTGACGTGTTTCCGCTCACTTTGAAAAACAAAAGGAAACGTTGTTTTACATTGCAAATACGGTTTGATAAATATGCTTATCTCTTTGACAGGAGTAAATTATGCCTCATGCGCCACTTCAAATCTTTTGGTGCTTAAATGTACTATTATCATTTAAAGAGAGAAGGAGACAAAATTTACGCGAAAGTATTTTATATACTTCTCGTTTTTCTCTAAAACTTTGCTTCTTAAATGTCCCAGAACTTTCTTCAATACAAGGATTTTACTTCTAACTTCGTAATACTTCGATGTCACGAAAACGACATGTTGATTGTACACGTTGACATATGACATATTGATTGACACGCCAGTCACCTAACTTGAGGTATGTCTCACAGAGGATCACTAGTAGTCCCTGGTGAAACAAATCATCACGCATAATGATGTAGCTTATGATTCAATCATATTGACGTTTTATATGTTTGACCACCGTGCACGTATTATATGTTTGAAAAAATAAAAATTTTAGCGCGATATTAGTGATAAAACGATTGATGTTTTATCACGTTTGCATATGTTTTATGCGTTATATATTTTGGAATAATAAAAATTTTAGTGCGATGTCAACGATAAAACATATAAAAGTCACCGGATAGTCGCCGAGCAGTCGCCAGATAATCAATGAATTGAAGAAAAGTTCGATTAACAAGAAGGCAAGAAACGATCCACAGTCTTACGACACCTTTTATTTTTCCATACAGAAGCTGAAGGTCGAGATCTTATTTCTTCTTTAACGCTGAAGCTTACCGTAAATCTTACCTGTACGATAAACCCGAGGCGCCCCTCCTGCAGCGCCGCAAGTGATATGCTATGAATCGCAAATCTCCACTGAGGAGATTAGATTATCAATTCCCATGCGTCCTTCTCCCCACTCATGGTCGTACACTCTCCTCCTTCTTCTCTCCTTCTTCGCTAATGTTCCTACGATCTCATGAATAAACCCTCGAAAGTCGGTATCCTGTCGGTACTCGGCATTTGTTAGTGCATACATCAAAGTTTTGCCGTTTTCGCTCGTACTACCTGCACCTGTCGGCAGTGCTAGCGTCGGCACATCGTTATGCATCTCGCAGTCAAGATTCCGAGGTGCTTCGGCAAGTTTTCGGTACTCACAAACATGAAATGTGCGTAACGAAGCGTGCAGCGTTCTTGTTCCACGTCCCTTTATCAATGAAATATCAACCGGATTAAGGGTGGAGTAAACAAATTAAAGAAAGAATAGCGTTCACGATGTGCTTTGACGAATTATTCGCATTAGGTGAGTGGGATCTTTAAATCTCTCACAATAGCAAGAGATATATGAATATTTTCGCTTAGCATAAGAACTATCGGTGGAATCTCCAAATTCTCTAGAACAATGAGAACTTTGCGAAAGATCATCCATTTTACTTGTCTCTTTCATTCCTTTTTCAAAACCGCTTTAATCCGTTATATTCCACTGTTTAATAATTTATTTGTCTTTAAAAGAGGGACGATAGCTGACGAATTTTCGTCAGTTTTCTTTAACTTTTCATAAAATTTTGTATTTCTTTTTCTGCTGAAACGACTTTCCAGATCAAATTTTCGTAACATTATTGATACTTGATAGAATAACACTGATTAATTATTACTAACTAATTGTTGACTCTATTAGGATAACACTGACTTTCTAAAAAGAAAGAAATCAGGACTCAGAGAGTTAAAAACAACGTGTTTCCGTGAAATGAGTTATCGCTAGCTGAAGATATCCTAAGAGCGTATCTAATTCGGAATTTATCCCAGCTACGAACGTGTCAAGCATGCATTTTTTTGAATAGTAATATCTTAAATAATCGGTTTTCAACAGAAGCTCTTGAATAGCTTTAACGTTTGGTCTCAAAAGATAGTCTCTCGTGTTATGTGTGTCTCATCTTACGTAACAAACATTAAGTAATAGCACATTCCATTTTCAGAATCTCGGCATGTTTTCTCTTTCAAAAATTCGTGTACTCATCATTGTATAAATAAATGACTTATACTAATCAATTAAAATTAGAAGAAAGATTCGCACGGTAAAGTGAAGTGAGTCGTGCGAAGACTGTGTGTTCAAATTACGCTCGGAAATCGCGACGTTTCATGAATTAATAACGATCATCGATCTACTTGTCACAGCCGCGAGTGAAATTTTATTTACTTCATATTTAAAGAATATATGTATATGCACATATTGAAAGAATATATCTTCGACAAGCGGATATTGTATTGTATTATATGCGTGATATAACAATATAATCCGCTTTTACTATTTCTACGGATCGTGAATTAAGAATGCATTAAGATGATGAATTAAGAATTAAGAATGAATTAAGAAGATGAATTAAGAAGGAATGAACGAATTTTTTGTAAGAAGATCTTTTAATTCTCGATTTTTCATTTTAAAAATTTAGAGTTATTTAAAAAGTCAAGTAGGTTTAAATAGTGCTTATATGTTTGAATAGAAAAAATGAATTCGGAAGAAAAAATTATAAAATTATAAAAATTATGAAGAACAAGAAAAAGTGAATAAAATGTTAGCCCTCTTTTCAAGAGAAACCGACATATTCATAATTAGAGAGCTTCAAAAGCACTTTATTAAACGAAGCAAATAGATCAATTAAAATGTTTTTATTTTTAGAGATATATGTACCGTATCTTTCTTTAAAAGGATACGTCGGTATTTAAAGAGTTAGTCTCGTTGTTGAGAACGAAGAACGAATATTCATGTAACATCGCGACTCTTCTGTGTCATTTAAATTGTTGACTGTACTGCAATAAAGCACAGCCATGAATCGCTGAAATATCATTAACTTACCATATTTTGATTTGCAATGAGGCTTGTCAAGCTTCATTGCAAAGGTTTATCTTATCTTCGCGTTACGGGGTGAATATTGAGGTATGCAAAAGCTTTTCGTCGTACATCGACGGGAGAACATTCAAGGATCACCGAGCGCTCGCAAATTATGAATTCCACCGTTTGCGACTACGTCAGCCTATATCAATTGAATAATAGATATTACCTCTCCGACTTATTCCGATATCCGATATTATTACATTTACTTCGCATTATATTCGCGCGTCAGAGTAGCGCCGTAATAGATTATAAACGCGACGCAGAGGCACGACATTGTTTTCTTTCTTATTTTTTTATATACGGAAGGATAAATATAATACTGATATATGTATTTTTTTAATGAAGAATCCAATAATCTCGATAACTACTCGCTCGACGGAGATATCATGCGAAATTGTGGAGATAATAGAGGAAATATTGTGTTGTGCGAAATTGTCGACCGCTGCAAAGTATCGTACTGGCACGTTTAGCAATTAACGGTTACCTTGATCGGAAATAATTAAATAAGGAACCGATAAGAGTGCATGAACAAATTACTTTCGATTGGATATCAACAAAGCCTTAAATGAATTATTTTCTTACCTCATATTACACGCACAATGACAATTTTAAAGATACGCGAGGGACATGGAAGATATCTGAAAATAAGCGCAGAAATGTCTTCGTTTTTGTGAAATACACACGCTCTTTTTTTTTCGCTGTCGTTCTCGCTCTCTCATGCGCGCCTTCCGCAGATTTCGAACAATGCGAACGGCGCTGCGTACGAGGCAACACGAATGCACGGTGATATACTCTAGTGATACAGTCGGCGACAAGCACGGAAAACGGAGGCATGAATCACTTATTGCTGTCTCATTGTCCGCCAACGGGAATAAGAACATTCGCGTTGTGGTTTATCATCGGCCAACTGAGTCACTGGCTGCGTCCACCCGGCAGCTTTGTTACACGCTCCGTTTCGCTCTCCGCTCCTTCTCGCGTGTGTTTGCGCGAAAAGCGCGAGCAATCTCAGCACTCTTTGTGTCACAATCGTCACTCCGATGGCTCCCGGCTGGGCGACGAGAAGGATGACAGAGGCAGAGAGAGAGAGAGAGAGAGACTCTGAACGCAGATTCGTTTTATTATTCATGAGCAAACGGCCCCGGGGGAGAGAAGCCGATTGTCGGCGATTGAATGGCGCGTGAACGGACGCGTTAGGAAAAGTTATTATTTTCGCCATATAGAGATTCAAATTTGCGAATGTACAGATTGTCGCTTGACGATATGCAGCATTTTGGAGGATGTGCTGCTGGCGAACGTCTCTCAGAAGCTGTCCTCGGCAATTGTCGCTTGTGTGAGCCTCTCGTTTCCTCGCGAACACCTGATCGACAATTGCGAAGGATCGCGCTAATTTATTATGTGTCCTTTCGCAAGCGGAGTGGAGTCGCTGTCGTCTCGGCATCGACGCCAATTGCGCTATATTGAACGCTGCGGATACTCACACTGTGATGATGCACGAGTGCGACAGACGCGGGTACCAATATTTTCGGCGATGTAATCGCAGTGCGTTACTCTCGTATTTTTAGCCATCGCTTACGCAGGCGCCCGCGCGGAAAGAAAAGAAAAGGACGATGCAATTCGCAGGCATCCTTCATAACTACGAGAGACACCGTGATGTAATGTATTATCTGACCCAACTGGTCAATCATCATCAAGAGAAGGACAGTTTAAAGAAAATACGTTTTTTCCTCGTTTTTTTTTCTCGAGACAAGGACAGAGAATCATCTGCTTTGCATTCGTGACAAACCGTTTTTTCTGTAGTTCTCTTTTATTATGATGGAAATACTGGAATTTGCAGATGACGTCTATCTCGACAAAACACAGAGAGAATTTTATAGCAAGAATTATCGCAAAATTTTGTAATCAGGGAATCGCATGCCGACATTTTTCCTTAATTTATTACATCAAAAAACGCGAATATCTGGTAGACTTTCTTATTCTTTTTATTTTATCAACTAAAGTCTTCTGGTCAAATATTTATTATGTTTCTTAGCAAAATAAACTCATCTCTATACTTCACACACTATTCTTGTACTTTTAGAAAACACGGCACTATTAGAGAACATGAAAAGATTTTTATATGGAAAAAACAATAATATTCTTTCTATGCAGTTATTAAAGCAATATCGATATCTCGACGTTACCTACGCTTATCTGTGCGTATCTTCCCAATTTGTTTCCCAATGTCTACTGAAAACAGTATCTCATTGTATAAAGAAAAACGTGGTTTCGCCCTCGTGGAAAATCGCTGATGTGATATACGGAAATTGTGACGCGAGTTGAGAAAATCACGATAAACAGCATCACCAAATATCATTAAGGTGCCAATTGCACCGGTACCATTTTAGGATTTTGGGGTCACACATGTATCCTCTCTCTCTCTCTCTCTCTCTCTCTCTCTCTCTCTCTCTCTCTCTCTCTCTCTCCCCCTCTCTCTCTCTCTCTCTCTCTCTCTCTCTCTCTCTCTCTCTCTCCTGTGAAATCGCGCGGCTCGCGATCGCGAGCGCTTATATCCACGACTCGTCTCCCACCACAGCTAGTCGCGACAGCGGCAAAATGTGTGTACGTTTACAGCTGTTTGCCAGTCGTCACCGGACCGCCGTAGTGTCTGGCGAAGGTCATTAACGTCTTCGTCGTCGTCGTCGCCGTCGTCGTCGTCGTCGCCGTCGTCGTCGTCGTCGTCGTCGTCGTCGTCGTCGTCGTCGTCGTCGTCGTCGTCGTCGTCGTCGTCGTCGTCGTCGTCGTCGTCGTCGTCATCGCTGTCGCTATCGGTGTCCTTATCGCTGTCGTCGCTGGCGATCGTTTCCGTTGCCGCGCCATTATCGATAGCTCTCGATTTTATGCGTCAGTTGATCCGTCACAGTCCGTCTCGCTCGTAACCAACCGAGGTAGCCGAAGATGCCATCATTGAGAGTCGTCGCGAAGCCGGTTATTTTCGTGGTCTCGCGTAAATCCCTGCTTACGAAAGAACCGCCGAGGAGCTGAGGGGAAAGAAAGAAAGGAGTCGTCTTATCGTTACGACAGAGAAAGAGAGAAAGACGCAGAGAAGAGCAGCGACTCTGCGTGCGCGCGCGCGCGCTCGTGTTCGAGCGCGCGCCTCGCGTTCGCTCGTATCGATTTCTCGATTCGCGGTCGAATCGCGAGGAACGAACGGCCGAACGCGAAGAAACTGATAGACAGTGTCGCGAGACAGTGATCGAGTGCCTCGAGGAGAGTGTCCATCCGTCGAGATCGAAGGGGGACCGGAGAGAGACCACCAACCGGTTAAAGAACAGTCGTCGCGATGGGCCTGGCAGGTGTGCTCCTCTTTCTTCCTTTTACTCCTCTCCGTCACGCGCGTCGCATTATCTCGTTTTACTCGTCTCGTAATCCGCGAGCGATGGATATGAGTATTATTTGCCAATTGCAAGCGATAATAATCCTGGCGCGCTCGCCGTGAGGAAAAAAAAGATGCATCTTCGCGCAAAATGTAAACGCTTTAGTTACGCGAACGTGGCTCGTCATCGCCTCAGGCGATCGGTCTTGATGATCGATATAGTTGTATACTCCAATTTATCTCTTGATATGATATTTTGTTGGAACGCAAGATTAGGTTGTGTCTAATCGCTATGTACGGAGGCAATTTTTCCATCGTGACTGGAAATGTGAAAATGCGCTTGGCACTTTTATAATTTATGTCGCTCTGCTGTTATCGTCGAAACATGCTACCAAGCTTTGATTTCTTCCTTATTATAGCATAATAAGAAACTATTTCAATAATACATTTACTGCGTTGACGCATGAAGAAAAGTGATAATGTACGCATTTCTGTTTGCTGTATGACTAGCAACTGAAGAAGATGCCACTTTAAATGCACTAAAGGAATCTATTTATCAAGCGAGCTAAGTGATAGAGCAAGTGAGTCAATTGTTAGACCACGCCATAGATAGCGACTATCAGGCATATATCAAGTATATATATATATATATACATATATATATATATAATATAAATATATATATATATATATATGTATATTCATATGCAAGTATATACATAAATATGTACATTTACCAATAAGTAAATGCATATAAAATCAATCAAGAGGCTATTCGAAAGTGCGAACTACTTTTAACTCATATTTATAAAATTTCAACAAAATACTGCATACTTATCATTCGATGTTCAACTCCATCGAAGAAACTTATGATTTGATTCCTTGAGACAGGATGGAAATGGAAATTTGCAAGGCCATTGAGTTGCAAACATTAACCCGATTGGATTTTTAATCGAGAAACGCAAAAATGTACGAGATTTTTACTTCCTTGAGAATTCAACGTAGTCAATTTGCATCGTCGGATTGATCCCTTATTCAGGAGATCCTTCTCTCTCGAATCTAAATTTCTTGGACTACGTTCCTGGGATTCTCGAAAAAGTGGGTCGAACTGCTGCCTTCTTTCTCTCTTCCTTTTTTTTCAACGGACTCTCCAATTTCAGTATTTATTCGACATTACGTGAAAATATTCCCGCCGAACGCTCAACAGTCTCGAAACTTTCCGGTGTCAATTGGAAGCGTCAACAACGGCCGTCCTAAAGGAAGCTTTTGCGCGTGACGGCCGCTGGGTTGTGTTCGATCTAATTGTGCTACAATCTAAACGTGACTTGCGTTTTCGCGTGACATTTCACATTCGCGTGCGGCGCGGCTGAGCGGTAAGGCTCGGTTGCAACGACATTCTGGATTAATTAAGCTCGGCTCGCGGCGACTCGCTGTACTTTTTAAATTACAGCGTCACCTGCGCGCGAGCAATACGGAGAAAGGATATTTATTGAATTATAATTGATCGTCTCCTGAGGAAAAGAGGGAGAGAGAAAGAGAGAAAGAAGTAAACGGCTGGAGGAAAGTTCCTTTCTTATTAATTTTCGCATATTCATATTCTTGTTCTCTAATCAAAAAAGCAAAATATATAAGTCACACATTGAAATGTCATACTAATCTGTCCGATTATATGGGCTTTAAATGGTAGTTATTTAGATAAATATATTTCTTGTTCTCGTCCAAAGACGAATATATTTTGTATGTAAAAATATTTTATCAAAGGAAAAGTCTTGCTAAAGTCTTTCTGAATTAGTTGCATTTATTTCAGATTAATTAATCCTTCACAATTCTACGTCGAGGCTACCTTGACATCGTATTTTGTGGCGAAAGAAAAAAGAATAACTCTTGAAAGAACTGAAAAAACCACCTTTCAGATGCATTTACGTTCTCTCATTTTTCAGACGTAGAGATGCGCTTAGATTAATGACGCGACCGTTTCTAAGATATGCATTTCAAGACGTACCCGTTTCGACCGCGCGTTTTTTTATTTCACCTAATGTTTTTCCATCCTTCACTCTTCAAAGTCAAAACGTACACCTGCTTGATCTCAAATGCAGAAATCGCAAATAGGCGCAGCAGAAACAAACAACTCTCGAGTTCTACGTCTCTCTGAAGAGCGGCAGCGCTTCTTCTCTCGGCGCGAGAGAACGTCGCGCGCAATTAAAAATCTCTGCGACGCGAGAGAAGCCCCCTCTTATCGTTCCAGTTGACACGTCGGCCTGTGTTATCGTTGACGCATAGCCACTGCAAGTATGCGTGTACACGCCAGCAGTGTATCCGCGTAGCTGGTGTACCCCAGCTTTCAACCTCAATTCGCCAAAGTATCGAAGGGTCGCGGCCTGTGAGATCTTTTTCGGACGCGTCGTCGTGAAAGACGTTTGGAAAATTCGTGAGAAGAGCCTAGGGGAAAGTTTCCCTCGTATCGAAAAGCCCTCTCGTCGCGAGATATTTTATTTTGCTTTCTTCGCATTTTAGTTTCGTTTTTTGGTTAAAATTTAATCCTAAGAAATCAATAAGTGAAAAATTAGAATTGAATTATGGGACATGTGATCTCAGATCTTGTAAAAAATATGGTGAAGGGAGAAAAAGTGACCGGGATAATCAGGCCCGTGTTTGCTCTTCATGAGACACAGGGTGTGCATTCCATCTTTCGGCGTTCCAAGTCTGAACCTAGCCGATCTAACGGAACATGCGCTACTGCATGTGCGTTCTGCATGTTGCGATAGGTGCCCCGAAGCGTTGCGCCAGACCATGACACGTGCGTGCGCATGATCAGCGTGCCAGTAGCGTAGATAATAGTGAAAATTCATTCCATAAGTGAAAAAGGTGCTGTGAAAGGGAAAGGGAAAGGCTGGCATCGACTAAATGCGACGAAAGTGTCGAATTACTGATGCCGACCGTTTGCCATCGGCTAATGGCGCTAACCCTTTGCGGTCCTACGTCGGTCTTATCTCGTGTTTCGTTCTAGTCTCGACTCTACGAATCAACTTTCTATTCATCAACGATATACTCGATGCAAGTATAATACTGTGAATATATCGTTGTATCAGTTAAATGGTGAAATATTGAGGTGAATAAACTTGTACAGATTATGATGTCGATTATGACGCCTTGGACTGAAGAGCGAAGTTTCTCGACGTCGTGTCGTCTCTCTATTTGCGCTACACCGAGCGACTCTCATTTTCACCATCGATTTTTGGCAACTTGTGAGGGGGGAAGGAGATGGAGGAAGGAGGGCAAAGGAAGGAAAGAACAGATTCACATTCGAATTTCGATCTGTGGAAATATTTGACAAATCAAGGTCTAATGAAGGCTAATGAATGCGCCCAACGATAAGTTCGGCCGGTCGCGAGACGGCCGGAAGACTTACGACAGATCAAATTATTGTCACAAAGCCGAGTAAAAGCACACTCGGCGTAGTCAACCCGATTACATATTTCTCGTTTTATGTCGAATAGAGCACGTAATCCCCGCGTCGTCTCCGCGGACGATCGTAACACACGTTGATGTGTTCGTTACATTTGTTTGTTCCAAGTTCGCGCAACACGTGATTGCAGTGTAGAGTGTGTTGTTTACCGCTCCGACCTTTAACGACACTCGTCAGACGTTCAGGCAGACGCTTTTATTTTGCGGTCCGTCCGGCACAGGACTAGATTTGGAAAAGTGTCCTGTATATTTGGAAAAGTGTCCAACCTACGTCCGGATGTAAAGTGTCGATGATACGATCGTTTTCACATCACGATTCCCGATCGTATCATATTGTTCATTCGGCAGTGATGGCTCTCACATGCCTCGCTGTGGTTATTGTTTTTCGTCCCGAAGGCGGATGCTCCAGCTCCTATCGATCACGCTCACTGCGCAACAATGACAGGGGACTTATGTTTCCGATGCACCCTAAATTAATACTCTAATTGGTCATATTTATTATCCAGTCAGATGCGGTAATTCATTGAATTTATTATTAAGCACAATTTATGCAAATTAACATACAGCTGACGCATGAAGTAGAGATTTTTTTTGCTCGTCAGCTATGAAGTTGACTCGTCTGCTGCAGTCAGTTTGCTAATTATAAAAGTTGGTGAAGAAACCTTTCTTAATCGATGAATTTCTACTCATCGACGTGGAAAGTGAAAAACCAACTAATAGCGTTTTTATGATTAACGAAAAAAATCGTCACATTTTTGCTCAGCCAATCCCCTTTTCGATGATCACTCCTCCTCGCAATTCGACATTTTCCTCGTGGAATTTCATTAAATTAAATCGGCAATTTCATTAAATCGATGGCAAATAATGCGCAACACGAGGAAAAAAGGCGGACATCAGAAAAAAAACGTTCATATGTTTCTAGTCGAAGTATTTGCAAAAGTGATTCCAACAACTAATCGTATAACCGGCACAATAAATGACGGTTGAGATTTAACCGATTTACGTATCCGCATGTTTCGAAATCCCTTCTCGAGGCGGGCAAACAGGAAGAGGTCGGGCGACGTGTGGTGTTCGCGCGTTGCGATCAACAGGAAGACGCGTCTTAAAATCAGCCCAAGTAATTAAGTCTCTCTTTTCTTGCCGCAGATTGGGTCCCTCGCACGGACGCTCGCCACTATGTTTGACTATGCTAAACAGCGCGCTCGCGCTAACAGCTTAGGCAAACGCGACATATTCACGCGCCGTTGAAAGCCCACAAAAGTAAAAAGCCTCGTGTCTCTCGACGAGCGCGCGCGGCTTTAAGTCAGCCGCTGCTTTTAAACATCACTGCTACGGAGCATGCATAAATAATTAATAACCTGCAAATTGATTCGCGTTGTCGTTATGACGAGCGTGTAACACACGTGCGCGCGCGCTCGCTCGCACACGCACAAACGCGCGGTACGCGATTTATGAAGGGGAACTCGCGTGTGCAAGATAAAGGAAATAGAAAGGACACCACCACTGGCTTCCCTTCCTTTACGCCGTGACTTGCGTCCATGAGTTGTGGAATTCATTAGTTTATTTGGTCGCGAGCGAGAGAGAGAGAGAGAGAGAGAAAAAGAAGAAGAGAGTCTTCTTACGTAATATAATAGGACACACTCGCGACGACTACCGCGTGTCGCAATCATCGCATGTATGTACTAACTTACACGCAGATGAAATTGGCCACCTGACGAAGAAGATCCTCTCCTCGCGGATCTCGAGGGACGAAGAGGGTACGCAAAAAGGAACCAAAAAAGAGCAAGACGAAGATGATGATGATGATAATGATGATGATTAGGTCCTGTCTTTTTCCGCTGAGCGGCCCGGTAATTTTAATGTCGCGCTACGCGGAACGTATTAAAACGGTAAAAGCGGTCGAGAGCGCGTTAAAAGAATCGCGAAAACAATTTCTAAAGTTCGTGTCAAACTAGGTATTGGAGCCTGATGATTATGTAGATTAGATTGCAATTTTCAACCGATTAATTGGCTGCGATCTTGGCTCGCTTTATGCCAATCGGTCAACTTCCAATCTTCAATTCGCAATCTTCAGCCAGATAGATTTTTATGGTTTGTTGATGACGTGAGGCACTTGCTGACGGAAGTTTTACAATGTTTTAATTAGAACTATGCAGCGAATATATAATTAATCATTAAATCGTAAAAATTTGTATCATACATTGGTGCAAGTTTTTCGTCATATTGACGCAGCGACAAATTTACTAAAAGAATTATTCTCAAATTTTATTTTGACAAATTATTTTCAGTGAATTCTGACGATCTTCCTCGCGTATTTTTATTTCGTTATTCTACGTGATAAATATGAGTGGCGAAATGAAGTATTTATAAGGGATACAAAACTTTACGCATTACTTGGTGCAAAGTGAGTAAAGTTGCCGTCAAATCTTCGCACGTCTGTCTATTTGTCTATCTCAATTTTCAATATTATAGTCCGAAATGGGCTTAACGCTCCGCAAAACGGATGCACCGAGAAATCTCCGGTAAGCGGCAAGAAATCGCGGAGATGACGATTGTACATCGGCGTCTTTGGAGGAAGCTAGGAAACAAGAGATAACTAGAGTTTTCCGGCGTCGTCTAGGATCGTGCGACATAATAAGCGCGGCGAAAGCGATGGCTAAAGTGAAAGCACACGCGGCGTGTGGATTGGGAGAAAAAGAGAATACATCGAGAGATGATAATTACGCACGGCGGTCGCGCTTCGAAGGGGTTACGAGTTGCGCTCGGGTTTCCGAGTTGTACGTGCTACACCTAACGGTTGATTTACTTCTAGATTTCTTCTCGACGGAGTTTCCTCGCGTACACGACGTAACCGGAAGAGATTAAAAAAGGCACGTGGCCAGCTGTGAGCTTCGTTTTGCAACGTGCAGGAAAGGACTCGTGTGTTTTCCACGTGCGCGATTCGTTGTCGCGTCACGTAAGGTGATGAAAAAGCAAAATGCGAATTATAAATTTCGCGTGTGATGTGCGACGTGTGACGTCTGACATGATATAAAATACGGAAAGAGCGTCCTTTCGTTATGCCAGAATGCACATTAAGTGCTGTTTAATATAATTATAACTACATATTTCTGGGATTATTTTCTCGCCGGCAAAAACCCAACACAAACAAAAACCCGACGTCTTGCGACAGCCGATAAATGGTTCGTAATTCCGACAGATTTCTTGCGGTTGAAGAAGTCGAGCTGTTTCTCGAGGGAGAATTCTCTCTTTCTCGATATTGAGCGAGAAAATGTTTCACTTGTCTGCGATCTTGAATCCTTTCTCGACGAAGATCGGAGCTTTCAATTTGGAATGAATCGTACGCTGAAAAAGCGTTATAGTAAAAATTCCTGTAGAATTTCGTAATCAAGAAATAAATCGACCTCTGAAGAAATAAAAATCTTCTGGTCTTCAAACAAACAAAAATCAGTGACACGATCCGAGCTTTTTCTCGTGTGAAGATACAAGAAAATATTGTAGCTTCGTCTCGTATAAATTCTCTTCAATTCTACCGTGTTTTCTAATCGTGCGCAGAAATACGCTTGCTGAGTTTTCCGATTTTCTTCCGTGCATCGTTATCCTTCTGCAAAACCCAATTGTAATTTTCTTTCAAAAGACTGCAGAGCTGGGAAGCAACGCAACAGATCCCAGATGATTTTCTCTGCGATTTCACGAAGTGAGGCATAGGGAAGTTAACTTGAACGACATATGTCTCTCTCTCTCTCTCTCTCTCCCCTTCCTCCTCTCTCTCTCTCTCTCTCGCCTCTCTGTTTCTGTTAATTTACGCTGCATTCCTAGGCGTATACATACAAAATTGTGCGAGCGATGTTAAGCAAACAACGTCGGCTTTGCGATGCAAAGTTACCTTGGACGGCGCTTCTTAGAAAAATGATAGGACAACTCTGTGATTGACGCAAACAGCCTCGCCATTGTCGCGAACATATCGCAGCAAAGAACATTGAGACTTCCGTGTATCCGATTAAACTCCAGCTTGAAAGAAGTCAAAAAAAGTGCATGCTAGAGGATCAAGATACATTATCGACATTATCATTTACTCGTAAAGACTGACGCGCACATTTCCTCCGTAGCAATATCGATTTATACCAATTCCGACGGCATATAGAGGATGACGTGTACCCTCCTCTTTCACTCACGCCTCGTCTCCTGTCCTCCTCTCGACCCCGTTATTCCCGTTGCAAGTATACAACGCGCAGGAACGCGTAATTCATTAATTATGAGCGTAGCGATGGCCGGTCGGTCGGCTCGAATAAATACTGCATGTCTTTTTGCGCGACAGGCGCAAACGCCCAGCCGGTAACGAGCTGTCCTCGAAATCGAGAAGGACAAGCGAGCAGGATGATCGCATACACGCAAATGTTTTCGCTGGATCAACGAGAAGTACCCAGGTTTTTCTCGCGTTGCCGCGCTCACGTGCTTCTTCGAAGTCGAATACGATGTGCGAGCAGACGCTCACCTGTTGCGCTGCGCTCGAACATCGGCTAGCAACGTGTTCCATCGCGCGCGAAACAGTCGGTGGGTATGCGTGTTGAATTTTATAACACGCTAGAAATATATCACGCTCTAACACCGAGTCTAATCTCGCGCTAGAGCGTGTGAGCTAGGAAAAATTTCATCGCGGCTCGATCGGGCCTTGACTCCGCGCGAGCGATATCGTGTCGTTTCGCTCGCTCGTTAACGCGTTCGCTCTCATTACGCATTCCACATATATGTCGGTACATACATATGTACTGATATATATGCGACGAAAGTGTCACTCGCGAGAGACGCACTGTCACTCTTGCTCGATTTGCAGCGCGAAAACGAGCGGAGGGTGAAAAGCACGTTGGCAAGGGCTAAACTGGAAATCCGTCAAAATCTTTCCTCATATAGCATTGATTCCGGACAGAATGTCTTTGTTATCTAAAATTATTATCCCACTACGGTACTAAATGGGAATTTCATTTCTACTATTCCAAATATAAGTTTTCTGTCTACTATATAAATGTAAATAATATGGAGACTCACGTTTTTCTTTCTTAGCGGTTAAGTTCCCAAACATGGATTCTCTGACTACAATTGACAGAGAAACAGAAATTCGTATTTTCTATCTTGATGAGTAATCAATACGCTTTTATGAAATCGAATAGAGAGTCCCATGTTTATATCAATTACTGAATTTGAATAAAAAGGAAGATGAAAGCTACAGAATGTTTAAAACGCTTTGAGTATTTATATCTTCTATACATTATATTCACAACTGAAAAATGTAAATGCTCAAAGTCTTCATATGTTCTGTTCAGTTCTAATATAAAATAAAATAAAAATTAGAATATAAAATATAAAATAGAATATCTAATATAAAATGAAATAAAAACTAGAAAAAATTTGGAGGAAATAAATGAGATCTGTTTAGATTTTCTATTTGAATTTACGTGTTTGAAACATTACACTTTTGACATTACACTTTTGACTTGTTTAGATTTTTCAGCCATGTTTAGACTTTCCATAATTTTTCCCCATAACTTTTCCGAATTGGATCGCGATTGGATCTCAAGAAGTCTTCCATGTGTGCGTGATACGAGGAGGTAAAAATTTAAGTTTCCACGCGGTAATTGTGCCGTACATTCGGAACCTGCGATGAAAATGAAGAACTTCCTCGTTTCACGGTCACTCGGGCATTCCAAGATTCCCGTATCAACCGCAGCCCGAAGCAGTTGGGCTTCTAATCCGCTGACGCGGGGATGACACAGAAAACCGCACGTGTATGACGTAATCGGTGCGAATTCACTACAGGCGCCGCATTTTTCTTCGCGATGCGATAATCGTTTCCGGCACCCAATTGTCGTCATACATGCCGCATCCTCTTCGTCGTTTCGCGAAATTTGCACCCACTCCGTGCAGACCTCGCGAGTCACCGCGATCTATTCGCGATCCAGCAGCCCCGAGCGCGAAACTCTCGTTTTATCTCGTTTCTGTCGAGAGAAGCGCGAAGATCGACCTCAATCAGTCCCAAGTCCTAATCATCGGCGTGCTTAGACTGTGAATCATCGTCGAGATTCTCAGCTTCGAGACTGCGCCTCCGCGAATCCGCGGATTTGAATCGCGAATGACTCGTCATGGTCATCGTGCGTACCAAAGGGCATTATCAGCAGTCGTCTCAAACCAGCGATGCTTTCATTATCACGAGAGAGGTGTGTATCGTGATCGAGCGTGCGCTCGTATCATTCATATATTACATTCGTTCACACACACGTACGCACAACACACACGACAACACGCGCATAAATCCGGAAGAAGCGTTAGACTTTGGTTCACATTGCGGTAGGTTCTGTCTGGTGTATACGATAATGACACTTTGACGGATCACAGATCGCGAATATACGACGAATCGTGTGCTGTATCATTGTTGCTGTTTCAAAGTTCGAATTGCGCGATGTCTCGCCGATGAGCGCGTGTATTACGTATGTATGTGTCGGTTTACCGTGACCGATAGTACTTACCGCTTTCCTCTTTTTCTTCTTTATCTTCATCTTTATCTTCATCGTCGTCATCGTCGTCATCGTCGTCGTTTTCTTCTTCACTATTGCCAAGTTCGCGAGCATGCAGACACGCGATTAATTTGTTGCTATAACACAGCTATTTCGGGAAGCGCCGTAGTAATACAATGCTATTGCGCGCGCGGTCGTGCTGAAGCAAACACGTGGGTTCCGCGAGTTGCGAGCAACGACGGGTTTACACTTGAGAAATGTGATATTCCAATTACACGGCGATCTTGAATTCCTTCGCTTCCAGTGGAGACTTAATCGCGAATCAATTGAATCTCCAATTTGCTCAACATGCCTGCAAAGTATCTCGAGAAAGTGAAACTTCGTGCGCATTCTATTTGCAGAATGCGTGATTTATTGCAAAGGAATAGTAAAATATAAAAAAAATATATATGTAACAAAATAATTGGTACGTGTGTAATAAATACACGGGGAATTATAAAGCGAAATTGCTGCAGAATTTTATGACCGAGAAGCATATCGAGACAAACTTTATTGCACATCCAAGTGTATTATTATATTTTGAGATTGTGAAGCTCTTTTCCTTTTCTTTCCTTTCAGATCATGTCGTTACTTAACGTCGTTATTTAACCGTATTAAACATGTCAAATGAGATTTAAAACGGCATGAAACGTATAAAGAGAGCTTTAGCCAAATTACACGTTTATGTATTGTATATACAAATAATACACTTAAATTTGCAACGTTTCGTACGTGTTATTTATATCTCCAAAACTAAAGGTCGCTATTGATTGCATTATACATCTTAGTGAAAACTGCTGCATTTCTTGACAAAATGGAATCTAGAGATGTGCGAACTATTCGAATTCAAATCGAGTCGAATCTAATGTAATTCGATTCGATTCGAATCCGAATCCCTATGATTCGAATCCGAATAATTCGAAAATTTCGAATCGCGAAGATTCGAATCAAATACATTAGCGTTTGCGCGCATCAGCTACAAAAGGGGCCATCTGGGCCTATATGTTTGAACCTTTAACTTGCAATTAACTTAACTTATAATTAATAACTTAATTATAAATTACTTTAAATATTTAAATATATATTTTACTTTAAGATGATATTACAATGTCAATATTCTCTTTCATATTAAAATCTTCCATCATTATTTGCATGTTTAATAATCATACTAAATTTTTTAATAATTTGATTCGATTTCATTCGATTCGATTCGAATTCGAATAAAATTTCATAGATTCGATTCGAATTCGAATTTAAAAAATGAGATTCGATTCGATTCGATTCGACATAAAAATTCTTGATTCGCACATCTCTATTACTAACAATCCGTTTCTATGCTATGCGAGAAAACATGAAACTGAAAAGAATCTATATATGTGAAAAAAGCGATAATACATTCTTCCCGTATGTATAACAGCTATATGTGTGTACGACAAAATTATTCATACGAAGTCATAATAAACAAGATGAACGATCGCGTTTAATCGGAAGCGTCACGCGCTCACGTTCGAAGCGAAGTGTATATGAATATGAATATGAAAATGGGTCATATTCGTCGAATACAAATGCGCTTGTCGATAAGTCGAGTGACACGTGTCGTCTCGATCACGTTGTCTGCTCTTTCTTCCTCGCTCCCCACTCCTTGTGATCGTAAGCCACAAACTATTATACTCACACACATCCCCCGGTACGTAACACGTACATAACGACACAGTTTTTCTGCCTTCGTTCGCGCGTCGGGCCGTAAAAGTGCGTCTAATAAATGGCCGATAAATGGCCCGTTGCACAAGTGATTTCGAAAGCTCCGGTCGACGCAATTTTTACGCGCGTGCACGTGCGGCTAGAGATCGCGAGCGGAAAAGATCGTCCAGTTCCGCTGCGTGCGATGATAGGCGTTGCAAAATTGAGGATTCGGATGAAATAACACGCCGCCGAGGCGGCCGGCGACGTATAAGCTGAAAAATATTATTCTCCGCACTGCGAGATAGTCCGAGATTTCCGAAGTAAACAATTCTCGACGAAGGCGCGGACTCGTGCGCGGAGTTTGGCCACGTGGCCACGAGTCCAAGCATTTGACGTTAACAATTCGCGATCACGTGGTGCGTCGAAGAAAATTTACGAATCTTCACGTTTCACATATTTGATCTGGACGGTTATTTCAATGTCCAGCTCAAATTTTAATCACCAAAGATGCGACGAATAAATGCAATTCTCGCGTATTCTTGCATAATGTTGTATGTTGGATGTTTAACTTGCCATACGCAGTTGTGGTTGCGTTTGTACATGTAAATTAGCGAGACTCGGCGATTTTACAGCGTCATTGCTGACCATTGCTCACCATCACGGCAGTCAACGTGTTAACGAATTCCTTTTGGGCCGGATTCGACCGGATTAACTTGTCGACATATAATTAATTGCGTATTATCTTGTGTCCTATGTGAATTAATATATTGTTAATTTAAGTTTACGAAAATACACATGTTTCTACGATCTGATCTCAGATGAGTCGTTTTCGTGTCGCTCGAAGATTGCTGTCGTGTGTCTTCTTTTTTCCCTCTTTCTTTTCTCTTTTTGTTTTACCATTTTTAGCGCCATGACATTCGGCTTCTATCTGAAGTGTCGTTCCGACCAGTCGTGATGAGTCTGACGAAATCGCTTGCCTACGATCGAGTGTATGTGCGATCAATGCAATAATACAGGAACATAGTTTGTTTTTCTTGTTCATTTTCAAAGGCAGATTAAATTTTTGAAATTTCGAAAATTCTTGAGATCATATATGACTAATTCAATGAGATTTCACCGATTACACCTATCTGTACATCGTGACGACGAAAGGAAAGGAAAGACGGAGCCGTAAGAATGCTCGTTTCTCGCTTATTGTTTCGACAAGCGGCATTTTCCGCTGTTCAACGTCGCGCAACTCTCTCGCACGCGGTGTCAAGTATGTATGATCGTTCGCGGGAAAATAAAAAGTCACGCGCCGCCAGATATAGATTATAAATACACATTACGTCGATACGTTCGTGATATATGCAACAATAAATCGCCAGCTTCGGGTGTCAGGCACTAAAAAGTATTTTCCCGTGGAGGAAAATGTGTTTGATTGGGCTTGCATCTGACAAAGCGATTTTTATAACGAATGCGCATTCGCATTCGCAAAATCGCAAGGCGAGACTACAATTACGACCATATTTATAGATTGCTTGCCAGCCATCGGTAATTTATTTATCGGTAATTACATACTCTTAAATTTCAGCGTTTTTGATGCAAATATTTTCTGCGACTCGCTTGTTAATTTTTTTCAAACGAATTTAAGAAGAAGACATGGATCGTGCCGTACGGCTTGCGAAAGAAAGTACGCAGCAAAATGGTATCTCATATTAATTAACTAAATACATTACGCATTATAAATTATTCCAAGGCTCCCGGGTCATACGTGTCTCGCGATATATCCACTATTTGTTTCTTGTGCTACGTGTTATATGTGACTCATCATGTGCGAGAACACGAGAAAATTAATTAAAAGTAAGAATTTAAACGTTCACGCGAGACCGAGTGTCAAGATGTTCACATGAGACGTCGGTCTCACATTGACGATCTTACGATAATTTTGAGTACATGGAAGTAATTTTGTTTATTCATGCACGGAGGGGATATTGTGAATAACTTGCTTTTGTATAAATTCTTTTAGATTTTACTATATTTCTTAGTAATGCAGAAATATAAAATAAATGATTAATAAACTTTGGTGATACATCCCTCGGTTACAAAATTCTGACTTTATTATTTGCAAAAATTTCAAGTCTAGAGAGAAGACCAATCGAAGATCCCTTCGTATCCCGTCGAATCTCTCGTGAAACTTACAAACTGAATGCTGTGTGAGACTGTAATTACGATAAAATGGCTAATACTCTTATATAATGTGCAGTAATTGATTACCAGCTCGCGTCGTACAAGAGAGTTTCTCGCTCTCCCGGACTTTCCAAGTTTGACATTTCATACGCAATTGCTCAATGTACTAATGTACGAACCGAAAGAGCGGCGAATCATGCCGCAGCGTCGTGGCGCTTGCGAAAATATCTCTCCGCCAACATTATCGGACAAAAGGGGCGGTGACGAAAATACGCAATATAAAATATGCGGCAATTCGTCACGTTCGCGGCCGGCGCGACGTAGAATGCCGATTCACCGCATCAAATTTTTTCGCATTTTTCTCTCGACTCGCAAAAAATACAGAGGGAGAGAGAGAGAGAGAGAGAGAGAGAGAGAGAGAGAGAGAGAGAGAGAGAGAGAGAGAGAGAGCTTCTCGCGATTATTACTTATTTCATAGGTATGCGAAGCTGCGGCGTAAATCGCTTTCGCATTGCGTGGTTCAGGGCGGCCCGTTGACGTCGCTGTTGATTAAGCCTAAGCGGAATTTGATATCGCAAATTCCCATTCGGTCGTGCATATGTAACTGTCGCGTGCGAAAAAATTCGCAAGCATCGCGAAGGAACGGGCGGATGTAGCGGGAAGGAGGGTAAGTATCGCGTATCGATCGCGTAGCCTCGTACTTGTAGTTGAGTATCTCTCGCTGGTCGCGCGCTTTTATCACTCCGCGCTGCATTATCATCGCATGCATTTCCTCAAGGTCCGCGGCGATCTGCATACTTAACCCCGCCTGACCTGGCGTGTATCGCGACGTACGCGCGCGCGCGCGCGCGCACGTGCAGTATCCACGTTATTAAAAACTAGAATTATTCACGCAGAACCGCTGCCGCCTCGGAACTGCGCGGCGAAGTATCGTCGAGAAACGTGAACCGCACATTTGTCGCGCGGCTTTGCCGCTTATAATCGATCCTTCGCGGTCCGAAATGTATTTTCGACTTCTCGTCTCAAGCGACTTGTAAAACTATCGTTCGTTTACCTTGCGACGACGTCGCGTACTTTGCAATTTATTTCAATATCTTCCGACATTTAACCGAAATGAACAGCAACATGTTTTACGGTAATATATTTATATTGGATAGGCGTTGTTAATAACGAAGGAGTTGGTTTGCGTAGAACGAAAGACGATGTGTTTTGAGATAGACTCGACGCAGAACTGCAATCGATTAAACCGTTATGTCTGCAATAATTCTTATATTTTATACGTTTCTTTCTATTCTTTCTTTTTTTAACGTATATACTCATTTGTAAAAAGATTTTCATACATTTCTTTCCAGTAAGATTATAAGTTAGAGGTGCTTTAAATCGTAGTAGCAAGCTTACGAGCTTGCGTGATAATCGGTTACGATAGGAGGATGATGTTGCAAATTAGACATGTAAATATATTGACCATTTATTATATTCGATAGACAAGAATACGTGTAATAGATAATTGTATTTGTCCTGAATTTCTCTGGTTCAAATTGTGACGTCGAACGTCTCATGTATTGTCACTTCAGTTTCTGTCATAATCGGTTACCGCATAAAAAAATCTTGCAAGTAATGGCTTACAATCGTAGGTTAGTAAGGTTAATAGCCTTAATACGCAACATAATTAGGTTACTAATACCTTCTAACTCGGTACACTTGTTTGTAGACATTAATATGAAGCTGTCGCAATAACGAGTTACAATTTTGATATATTGTTCTTTAAATAATTAGTAACGCGTACGATTGGAAAATCCCAGAAATTTGATTGCAAAAAGAAAAAAGGAACATCAATGTTCTTTCGGTTATGTGCTAATTGCAAATATTATCGCCGATTACAATTACAATTACAATTACGACAGAAGGATGAAAGGTGATTACCTCGCGGTGCAGCAGGAGGAGCGAATTTAAAGAAACGTTTTGTCCGTTTTATGTTGCAGACGCTGATCTGTCCATGGGCGCAGGAGCAGCGGGAGGATCCATTCTCGGTCTTGCTGCTTCGGGGGTCACCGGTGTCACCGGGGTCACCGGGGTCACCGGAGTTGATGGTAGCACTGGTGTCGCCGGAGTCGCTGGAATCGCCGGAGTTGCCGGTGTTGCCGGGGTCCTACCGCAACATTGTGCTATATGTGGCGATCGCGCTACGGGAAAACATTATGGTGCCTCGTCGTGCGACGGGTGCAAAGGGTTCTTCCGGCGTTCCGTCAGGAAGAATCACCAATACACTTGCCGGTATGTCGCGATCCCTGTCTCTTTTTTCCCTCTCTCTTCTTTTTCATTTTCCTCTTTCCTATCTAAGTGTCGACCTTTTCTAGGACCTCGCTTTTTCTCGCTTATTATCTCCGCTTATATCTCCCTTTTCTTCTCTACTGAATAAAATGCTACTGAATTGTACTTTTACCTTTACCTTTTTGCTTTTCTTCTTTGTATTTTATGTTCTTTATTTCTATTTTAGCTTTTTATTTTAGCTTTTGTTGAACCAAATGATCTATATTTCTTTATTTACGTTTTTTCTGTCACACTTACGTTTCTTTTTATTTTTACTCGTAGTTTTGTACGTTTTTATATGCCGTTCAATTTTACATGGTATCGTTAAATGTATTGTTAAATGATTTATACTTAAAACGGCCATGGAAAGCCTATTTCAGAGCAATAGTTAAAAAGACACCTATCTTTGTCTCTAAATTACTACACGTTCGTACACGTGGATCTTGTTACGAAATTGTGTCTCACAGACTTCTCCTAACAGATTTAAATTGCGAAATTGCGAAATTTAACTTCCTTATTTTTATTTTCATTTTTACAGTTTCTGTTAAACCAAAGGGTCTACATTTCTTTACTTGCGTTTTTTCTGTTACATCTACGCTTCTTTTTATTTTTATTCGTAGTTTTGTACGTTTCTATATACCATTCAATTTTGCGTGGTATCGTTAAACGGTATCGTTAAGTGGTTGCGCTTAAAACGGCTATAGAAAGCTTATTTCAGAGCGATAATTAAAAACCAGCTATCTGTCTCTAAATTACTACACGTTTGTACATGTAGATCCTGTTACGAAATCCTGCCTCACAGAGCAAACTTTTCCCAACAGATTTAACCGAAACTGTGTGGTTGACAAAGACAAGCGGAATCAGTGTAGATACTGTCGGCTACGTAAATGCTTTAAGGCCGGAATGAAGAAAGAGGGTGAGTTTGCCGAATTTTGAATCTATCTGTGTGTATTTTATATTTTGTTTTATTGCGTATTCAAAGACATGCACACGGTGCATATAGCTGTCACTATTTCCAAATAAAAAATATATCAAAGTTTAGTGAACATAATTCATTATTAACGTACGGGCGGAGTACATCTCGATGTCGAGATTCCTCCTTCCGTAATCTCGTCTTTCTTTCTATCATTAACAAGAAACATTTTTAATTAATATTCGCACTTACTATGGTCACACTTTTCTAAACTATTATCACGCACTCTGCATTCACGACCCTTTCATAATATTCCTTGTAAGGTGCATCTCTCTTTTACTATTTACTATTTCTACTATTTACCACTTTATTTCATTTCATTGTCTGCGATTCAGCTGAAGACCGAGTAACATCGTCATTATTACTATTTTGTGATTGTCGCTAACAGTCTTATTGAAGTTGAATAGCTGATCGAAGTGATCAAAATTCGAGTTGCAAGAAATACAAATACGCACATTTGAACTCGAGTATATTTTATGTTCATTGAGCTTAAAATATTTTCACTTTTGAATTAATGAATATCCATTTTTCTGAACACCTATCGACAATTGACAATTCGGATTGTTGCACGTATAACCGCATTATAAAATGAAACAGAGTTTCCAACAGGACCGTACTAAGAGAATCATGATTATATTTCTCAATTTCCTTAAAACCATTTTTTGCGGCTGCGTCTTCATCTACACGCGAAAAAGAAATAAAGAGAGAGAGAGAGAGAGAGAGAGAGAGAGAGAGAGAGAGAGAGAGAGAGAGAGAGAGAGAGAGAGAGAGAGAGAGAGAGAGTGAGAGAGAGAGAGAGAGAGAGAGAGAGAGAGAGAGAGAGAGAGAGAGAGAGAGAGAGAGAGAGAGAGAGAGAGAGAGAGAGAGAGAAAGAGACGAAGGAGGTAGAATGATACGTCAACTTGCAATAATTACAGCTGTGCAAAACGAGAGAGATCGCATAAGCAGCCGGAGACCCAGTTATGAAGAACAATTGGCGAGTAATGTGAACGGGCTTTCGGCGGTTCACTTACTGCACGTCGAAATGTTCAACAGACAACGGACTGAGGTCAGTACAGCTTAACCCCGGCCGAGTTGAATATGTATGATTGAGATTTGCCTTGGTCAATCACGCCGAAAACTCGGCATAATTCGCCGACTTTTAATCGCGCTCGTTTATTCTCTTTGAAGTCGCGCGCGTACGCTTGACAATCCTCGTCATTTCCCTGCTACGTATGTAATGCTTCTTTCTCGCTCGAAGAATCGCACACAGGAAACGGTGTCAATTGATCTCAGCTAAGATTTTTAGCGGTTTCGAACAAAACCGACAGGAACTTCCGTGCCGTTCCTGTCGATCGTGTCTTACGTAATTCGTGTTGGGGAACGATCGTTCTTTTTCCTCCTCCTGCAATGTAATGCGCAAAACGACAAGCACCAAACGCACTGACGATTCCGTGCGATTTTAGCCAGGCAGTCCGAACGGCGAGATCGATTTCACAACGATGAAATTAGCGAGCATAGAGGATGTGTGCGAAAGTATGAGGGAACAATTGCTGCTCATGGTCAGCTGGGCGAAATCTATTCCGGCATTCGGCGAGCTCATGCTGGATGACCAAGTGGCCTTGCTGAGAGCACACGCGGGCGAACACCTGTTGCTGGGGGTGGCGAGGCGCAGTATGCGTCTCAAAGACACGCTGTTGCTCGCTAATAATTGCGTCATCACGAGAACTTGTCCTGGTACGTAGAAGTTTATGAGCGTTTATCAAGTTTTACGGTGTTGGTAGTTTTCTCATGTCGAGCGGAGCGGGCGGTCCCGAATGTGACAACGCGCGGGAGAGGAAGATTCGAGAGAGAAGGAATCATAAAATAATCGTACGAATCGACGCGATTCGTACGATCGTAAAATCTGAGCAGCGTCTACACAGAGAGAATTTTACGGTGAAAATTACTGTGATATTTTGCAACTTGGAACGTGTCGAAATTCTGCCTTTACCGTCTTTTCGTTTCATATATGTTATTTGTAATTTTTTTTTCATAGTGAAGTTAAACATTTTTCAATCAAGGAACATATCGACCAGTCTGCTTTAACTTTTTATCAAATCTTTTGTAATTTATTATTTTTTATTTTCCCACGTGCATTTATTTGTATTCCAAAAACTGAAGGCTGTTGTTAAAAAAATCTAAGATTTTACGAGGAATGACATTATTAGAAAACAGCAAAGTTGGAAAAAGATTACGCGGAAGAAGTTATAACATTCTCTCTGTGTATAATCGAAAGATGCAAAAAATACGCAAGACACGTTCGTAAAGCTTGCACACTCGCGTTGAATATCAATGTAAGATTTTAGACATTCACAGAATGTCTTTTCGAAGCTCGTTGGAAACGTTCGAGCTTTCCGCGAGAGTATCTCTTATCTTTCTCTTTCTCTCTCTCTTCTCTCTCGAGGGGTTTCATAACTGTGTCGGGATTGATACCGCGTTGACACAACCGACTTGCTCCGGTCGCGCTTACTCGTACGCTGCATGTATTCATATGCTGCGTTTCGGCTTGGATGAATAACGATACTGGGCCAGGGATGTTATCGTATGCTTGTGTTTCTTGGGTTTTGGTGCTGATGTTATTCCTCTTCAGATGATTAATATTAGGCAAACCTCGGCCGGTTTTCTCCTCGCGTGTGTTGCGTAAAAACTTCGTCTTGTCGCGAAACGGTTCTCCCGCTTTAAGAAAAACGAAGAGGATCTGGAAGATATACGATAATTAGTGGCAACGCAAAATTCTCGAAGAACAATAAAAGCAGGACAAGAAGTCTCTTGAAATAAATGTCAGTTATACGAAATATTTTCCCTTCTTAACCCTTCGAGTCCCGGACTTTTATCTTAGGAAATTTATTTTATCTTAGTAGAAGTATTGGATGTCAAAATAATGTTTCAAAAATCAATTTGAAAAGTAGTTTTAGAGGAGCAAGAGGAGATTACAAAATTTTATTGTGAAAAATTAGGAAATCGATGAAAGTTCAGTTGTTTTTTTTCAAAATAAATAAAATATAATTATATATGACAACAACTAAATAGTCTCAAAAACACTATCAAACGACGCAGAGGAGTCTCCATCAAAATATTTTTATTTTCATAATTATATGCCATTACTTATAAGGATGCGCCAGAGCCCGTGGAATTAACATAAATATGTAATGGTTTCAACGGTATTCGGTTTTGATTCTACCTGAGTGATCTACGCGAGCGATACTTGAAAATCGCCATTACTGTCCGAAACTTGAAAGGAACTCTCGCCCGGGAAGTAGTAAAAAATATTCCCGAGGCGCCCACACAGAAATTCGGCAGCCATACAAGATTCACGTAGGAGACACGAACCTGTGAGGCTCAATATTTTTAAACGAACGTTAGGTTTCGAGCACGAGAGATCGACGTGTTCAGCTAACAAATATGAATCAAGTAACAAGTGGCTTCTTATCGAGTGAACGAAGATATCTTGATTTGCGACAAAAGCCGTCGATATCAGGGTGACCGATATGTCCTTCCTCGCGACTCGTGTCAGCATTTTTAAGAGATTTGAGAGCGTACAGCACACGTGTGAAAGAGCCTCGTCTCTAAAGAGCGACCTTCACCTTTTTTGCTTACATAATTCCGTCGCTCGCTTGTATAAGTGAATGCGTGCGTCTGTCATGAAGCAGCCGTTTATTCGACACTTCCTCCGCGTGCGTACCTGGCGATCATTCCCCGTTTCGTCGTGTAATTTTCCCCGAAAGTCGCAATCGCGTTCCGCTGTCGTTTCTCAATGACAGTTCCTATCGCGATGAGGCGAGTAACTTTTACAAGTAAACGAATGTGTCAACGAATATCTGTTATTTTTCATCGGCTACTTTCTATGAATTTACGCTAGCACATTGTTGACTGACAATTTGCAACATTGTCCAACCATTGTTACCGGCTACTTTTTTCCTACCGTAACAGCAGATAAATTTTTATCGTCAACTTCGCTGCAAACTGATGTAATTGAATAGCATGTAAAAATGACATACTGATTTCCAAATTGGCGCCGGAAACACAAAGTTTCCCAATGTCATTGCGGCAATCAACGTGTCAACGCTAAAACTACCGACGATTAATGCGACATGTGTTATTTCTACCGAGTCGGTCAAAATGACCTCTGAAGCGGAAAAGTGTTACGCAAAGACAAAGAATGTTTATTAATTTATTCTTCAGCTTTATTTAATATTCCTTAGAAATGCAGAAGTCTCGTTACATAAATTCGAATAATTTTCATGAGAAATTACCAATCGGTCATTATTCGACCGCTTCGGTAGTTTTAGTGTCAACTCTCGAGCGAGCAAGGGAGAAAAAAAGAGTCACCAGTGGAATATTCGCTCTCACCTAAACGGTCCTTTTCTCGATGCGCATATAAGTTCGCGATACGCGCGTCGACGATTACATAATATCTTTCAATATTTCATCCTTATACGTAGGTCTTCCCTCGTACGCTGGATCCACTCGGTAAGATAGCCCAGCTTCTTCGTTCTGTTGACCGCGCGTCGAAATCTTCCACCCGCTTCTCCTTCGTTTGCATCTTTCGTCCATAGAAAAAGTTCTTACTCGTAGGAGTTCCGCTTTTTTTTTTCTTTTTGTCTTCTCCTTCTCTCTTCTAAAGGTGGAAGCTAGATTTGGTTGACCCAACAGGACGCGTGTCCGCGACGAATCGTTCAGTTCGCAGGCTCTCGTGCATACGTAAATGCACGCGGATAAACAGATGCAAATGTCACATCGCGTCGATACACGTCATGTTCTATCGACATTATGATAATGCGCTTGAGTTTTGTATTTCAAAAATAGAAGAAGAGGGAAAAATAAAAATTGCCCGCTCGATGACGGACGAAGCAGGCGCAGACGATGAATGCGATATGTCACTTCTCGCAGAAACTCGAGAGTGAATCTGGTGATTTATTTACTAACGACCTACTAACTGGACGTTTCGTTTGGCGTTGCACGACTGTGGGGGTGTAGTTAGTTGACTGAGTCCAGGATTTGTGTTTCCTTCTCTGTTTCTTCTCTCGGTGCACTAAATGCATGCTGGAACGTCAACGCAGGGTCATAGAGCCTGTCATATTCTCTTGTTCACACTGGACTCAGTCTCTCAGTTACGCGCAGTCGAACGGTATAATCGCCTCTTTCAGTAATGGCATTTTGTTCAGAGGGTCGCACACAGGACGTAGACATCAGTAGAGTCGGCGCCAGGGTGATGGACGAACTGGTGAAGCCTATGAACGACGTCCAGATCGACGACACGGAGTTCGCCTGCCTCAAAGCTATCGTCTTCTTCGACTCGCGTGAGTGTTTTTCTGCTGTAATCGGGGAGAGCCGCGTGTGTAATCGCGAGGTCGCTTGTGCTTGACGGAACGGAGAAAAAGTCGACGTAGTCGTCGTCGTCGCGCGCGCAATAGACATAAATGCATTCCGCTAATATAGATCGAATGCGATTCGCTTTCAATAATCTCCGCGCTCGCGCTCAATTCGATCTCGTTGTGGCAATCACGGCGCACGCCGGTTTCGCCCCGACACAGCTTTCATAAACAATCGCGAACCTCATTGCTTATTTATAGACATCGGGAAAAGTAATCATAGATTACGAGGAAGAAAGTTCGTTGGATTACCCCATTAATTAATGCTCTTGTCTATCAATTCTGCTATTGTTTCCATTTTTATTTTCATTGTTTTTCTTGTTACATTTTTATAGCGTAATAATATGCAAAGGACGATCTCCAGACTCGGCGTGCTTTTCTTTTTGTTTACATTCAAGTTCACTGCCTTCGTTTTTCATCAATAAAACTGGATTTTAGCTGTTATAGCCGCTTTAAAATACGATGTGTTCTATTTGCAATTCAACAACTTACACAATTAATATATTTCGCTCACTGAAATTAAAAGTAATTATTAAATGAAGGCAGAATTCTTTGAAACGATCGTATATAAAAAATAATTCTCAAACAAGCATTTCTTTAAACTTTAACACTAAGGAAAACGGGACATTGAGTAACGACGGGAAAATAATAACACGCTGGAAAAAAGAAAAAGGCCGCGCATTGATGCGTTAAAATGCGGCCGATCAAGTAGTTCAATATCGGTCCACAAGGTATTTTCATTTATAATTATCTCGTCATTAACATTAACCGTTAGCTGCCAACAGTGGCTGCCATCAGGGAACTTTATATTCTCGATGCCACTTGAAAATTAATACGTATTATTTTAATATGTTAAATATAATTATATTCAATATTGGAACTAATTATCGTTATCGACATTATGAACGTTATCGGCACTTTGACACGGCCGAAAATGAATATATAAATATAATTTATACAACGATGCGCTATATTCTCGATGAGCTTTGAATAAAATTAAAAACAAATAACAAATTGCTGCACTTGCACAAAATGTATTTATACACCATTTCAAAACCTGTCATTTCGACAATTTCGCCAGAAATTGAGATCGTACCAATCGTCAGTTTCAGCAGCTTACGACGACGACGACGAGCGTCGATCGTCATCGCGATCGATGCGCGCTGCCGACGTGCTCCAGACCGTCAATCGTCGCGCTAGATCGTCTCTAGATTGAATCATTACCTCATCGCTACATTATATCGTATCGTTACCGTTCGCAGACGCGCAAGGCTTGAGCGAGGCCGGCAAAGTGAAGCATATGCGCACCCAGATCCAAATGAACCTCGAGGACTACATCAGCGACCGACAGTACCACAGCCGAGGACGCTTCGGCGAGATTCTACTGATGCTGCCGGCCTTACAGTCGATCACGTGGCAGATGATCGAGCAGGTGCACTTCGTCAAACTGTTCGGGGTAGTGCACGTGGATACCCTGCTGCAGGAGATGCTCTTGGGCGGCACTACAACGGAGATGAACGGTACCGGCACCTCTTCCGTGTCGATTCCAAACCCAGCCGGCAGTTACGTCAGCAGCAACGGCAGCCCTACCAGCCCGTTGACGCCTGCTAATGTTGGATCGCCGCAGGATCATATGCTGACTACGGCTGGTAGCCCCGTCATGATCCTGAGGGACCTCACGCCCATTACCGTGCAAGACGACACCAGCTTCAGGTTGTTCAAGCAGGAACCGAGCTTGGAGACGGAACCGACCTTCTGACTAGACGTCGGGCTGAGCCAGCCGAGCTTGTTCAGCTTAGCCGGCGAAGCTCCACTGAGCGTGCAATGAGCGATCGCAATGATGTAATCGGCTCGTAATTTTGCATCGGTATACAGCTCCTTGCTACAGCATCGGACGGTGCCGCGTAACATGCTCATCGTCCGGTGTGTGTGTGTGTGTGTGTGTGTGCCATGTATCGTACGTAGCTCTGATGTACTCGTTATATTGAACACTCTTGTGGTTACGTCGCAACCGTGCTTATTAGTGCGAGCCAAGAGTATAAATCTTCCTTTGGAAGTTTGGAGAGCTCATATCTTTGACACATTGACAGCGGGTTAAGTAAAGCTACACTTTCCGCAGATTGGTGCTGTTTAGTTGTTTGAGTAAATTACGTCATCGGGGAGAAAGAGAGCTTGCAGTTAATGTTTTGTATTAATATTACATATTATATTACATATTATATGTAATATATTACACGTTAATAATATAACATTATATTACATATTATAATAATATAATTTGTTCAAGAATTTTACATAAGCGAATGATATTCTTCGATATTAACGGAATTTTTCCGACCATTTATGATATTTTACGTAGCACAATGTCTGCTGTCAAAGTGTTAATCGTGGTCTTTCGAAATACACGTGAAAGATATAAACTCGGAATCCGTAAGCTCGACTCGTCGAGTTTTCGAAATAATTGATTGCGGTGCTATTTATAAGTATAACGTTCTGGGAAGAAAAATTTCGTTAGCGTTATCGAGGTCTTACGTTATCGAGCGGTCTACATATCAACATCGTATCGGGTAAGACGTATCCGAAGATATCGGAAGATTAACGCTTCTGAAGTATCCTGTTGATATCGAGCCGTCTTTTCGTGCAGATAACCAATCGCATTTTCATTCTAATTATAATTTTTATTTATTCGTGGGATGATAAAATCCTTTCAGAAATCTTGTCACAAAATTCGTTTGTATGTAATCGTAGTAAAATGAGAGTGAACCGATGAAATAAATTGGATAATATTGAGAAGTACAGAAGAAAAGGAAATAACAGATTACAATCGTACATATGCAAGTGTAATAAACAAATTTTGATAATAAAATGAGGATCACATTAGATTCACTTCAATTTTCTATGATACCGGGCTAAAAGAACAAAGTCGAGAACAAATATTCAAGAACAACGAAAGGACGGTCAGGCATGAAACTAAAGAACGAGGAACTTTCCGCAAAAGTTTCCATGATGTAATTGCGGGAAACACTACATGTAAATTGTGATCGACATTCTGCTCAAATAATTGCTCAAGTAACAAAACTCTATATATGTCGTTTATTGTATTAGTCATAGCGTTAATTCAAATGTGATTGTCGACGTTGGTCCAAGAACGTTTATTGGACTAGGTGACAAATTGAAATCAAGGTATATGATGAATGTATATTATATGTCCCGAATGTATATATATATATATATGTATGTATGTATGTACATATATCATTGCGGGAAAAAAATAAGGAGAGGAGGAATTCCGAACCCAGTCTACGCAACGACAAATACGACGCAGCAGTATGCTGTATTGGAGTCGCGTTTCGCAATAATAATTAAAAATCCGCACCTGTACAAATAACGATCAGTCGCCGACCAAGATAAATGTGATAAGCGATATGATCGTATCTTGCCATTGCTACATCGCTGCAATAAATGATAGTATTCAAGCACATCAGCTTGTTTCCGAAATCTATACTGAAACCAAATCGAAGCAAACGACGTTTGGCCTGCGCTTGTCTGCGTACTACGTAACTATGCAATGACAATTAGCGTTAACTTAAAAGAGGCGGTGGAAAGTAGAGCCCATGGCCAACTATCGTTTGTACATACACAGAGTTATACGTTTGAATGCGACGACAAATAAGGAGAAATAATTGTGTTTGTATTATATCGATTTTAATCTGTTAACACTTTGATTGCCAAAGATGAGTTATCTCGTATGGTCTTCTTTCTTTTTTTAGTAAGCATTTTACTAAATAATCAATATGATTAATTAGCATATTAAAGTAATATATGCTAATAAAGTAATACAAAACTAAAACTAATATAATATATAAATTTGCTAAAGTAATATATGCTAATTGATTGGTATATTAAACTGACATTGATTTTAAAAATTGCGTCGGAAGCAAAGCTTCCCAATATTACTATGGCAATCAACGTGTTAACTGAGTCACTTTCAAATAAAAAAATAAATAAAAATAAAAAGGAAAGAAAACGGCACCCGTGAGTATAGTGAAAAGTAAATAAAAAGACGAATTGATTCGTCCTTTTTTTTTCTTTTTTTTATGACGAGTCAACTCGTCTTTCTCAGCTAACGGGTCAACATGAAATATGTTTCTACTTATTTCGCGGAGTCTCGCGAATCGCGGATCAGTAGCGTTATGAGGCGGCACGTTATAATTCGCATACGAACGATAATATGTAAATATGTAAAATTTAACTACGTCACGTAGTGTTACAAATATACATACATACATATATATATAACATTCCAAATATAATTAATTTCAGTATATTAAACCATAAACTTTAAGATAATTTTAAAATAATCGTCAGGACGTGCGTGTGTGCGCTATAACGTAACGCATCAAAAGCGAGTTTTCTGCGAAATGAAAAATGCGCCACTACAATGCAATTTACTGTTAGTAATAGCACGACAATAATGGTGTGCACGTGCATTCACCATTTTATACGCGGATATGGAACAGTCGATGAATCGGATAACGACTGTCTCTTCCAAATGGTTAGTGCACCCTATTTTGCGAGCTTTAGCGAGAAGTCTATGTTGACATTATGGCCGGTTAAAAAGCAATAGTATAATAATAATAATAATGATAATAACAGTAATATTAATAGTAATGATATTAACGGTACAATATAATATATAATATGACATTATAAACATGTCACAATCACAATGCGCCAGATAACATTCAGCTACATTTTATAAAGATACGTCGCGCGCACGCGAAATAAGATTTTGTTTTCATTCTGTCATCCGAGATTTTCATTTTAATTATTGTCTATCCGAAGATTCATATGACAAGTGCGCGTTAAATTGAAATTTTTTAATCTAAAAAAACTGCAGAAAACAATCAAATCCATAGCCCATTTAGGAATACTTGATTCTATATTTGATTGATTCTAAATTATATTTGATCCTAAATTTTTTCCAAACAAATAAAATATAAAACAAATTTGATTTTAAGTGATATTGAATTTTGATAAAAATATGTAAAGACCAAAGTTTCGTTGCAGTCACATAACTTCACAATATATAAATCAGTATTCACAGTCTGTTTTTATATTTGAGATCATTTGAAGATCATATCTAAGATCAGACTATGAATATATAATAATATTGTATAAAAGACGTATTTTAATTTGTAGTAATTAAGTTTTTTCAAAAATGTTTTAATTATATAATTATAAATAAGAAAAAGACATTTTAATGAGCCATATATATTTTACCGCTGTAAATATAGCATAAAGATATAAATATATTTTCTATTTTTGTATGATGAAAACTTACGAAACGTTAGCGCGTTTTAATATAAGACAGAGGAATATATCAGGTATAGTCCTATTAGAAAAAATATAAGATTGTTATTGTTGATAATGACGTGTTATACACCAGTGAATTATGGAATATATCATGCAGTGAAAGTGTAAAACATGTCAAAAGGAGAAACCATATCTAATAGGATATCTTAATTTTTAGTCGTGGGTTGTGAAGTAGATATTATCATTTCTTGTTATATGACTCTTTCTATATGTTGTTGACAGTTCGTATGTGACTGAAACCGTATATAATGTAAATAAAAAAATTAAATATGTAAATAAAATTTTTATTTGTTACATGTAAAATGCGATTATTTGTATGTTTAAGTAAAGGGTCATGTCTCATGTTAATTTATAAGATAATAAATTTTGTTTAATATTATTATATACATTGTGCTTCATTATTCCTATTAATCAATCACATTAAAACTATATTGGTCATTGTATACACATATAATAATTATTGTATAAATAGAATTTTTTTCATGTATTATGTTTCTCAATTGAATTCATAATCTGTTCGCTTACGTTTCTTAAGATTCACAGCACTTTGTGAAGTTTCAATAACATTTGAACCTTTTTTTAGCCATTCTTCCAGTTGTTGCTTGGCTCTTCTTCCTGAGACAAATAATTCTCTCTCTAATCTTGGCAATAAATTATTAAGTGTGGGATCAGCAGTAGGATTCTGTGCCCAGTCCATAATTAGCCTAAATCGAGATCTAAAAGTCTGAAAATTACATCATACAATTACGTTTGAACAACATAAGTTAGTTAATTCAATGTCTTAATGCTAACTTAACACTTACTAGCAATAAACTGTCGATGATCATTTCACAATCACGATTATTAAACTTTTTTAAGTACATTCCTAATTCATAATAATATGGATTCCACTTATTCAATATAACAGTACATGCATCAGCTAGTAAGATTTCTCTGTAACACATGCAAACATAAATAGAATAAATTGTTAAGAAAGTTACTTCAAACTTTCCATAAATTCATCATGTGATACACACCGATAGCCTTCTTTGTATGTTTTTGGTATATCTATACTAATTACAGGATCTCTTGAGACATTCAATGGTTGTGCCAGCCACAATGGAAGCTCTAACTTTGTACCTGGTTTTAAATCCTCAGATTCAGAAGAGAGATCCAGAAAACCTATATTGTATATCATATATCATTAACAAATTTTAATTACTTTATATACATAAAAAATAGGTTCTTATGTTTTATATAAAGCAGATGCCTAAATAAGTAGATATTATAAATATTAACATATATTATCACTGAACATGTAATGTCACATACAAGACATCTTTTTATATATTATATAATATTATAATTATATTAGACATAGACAGACATTACAATTATAACATAGAAAATTGGAAAATAAACATATAACACACACACACACGACTATATTTTCTTCAAATAAAACCAAAACACATTTTTTATTTAGTCTTATTTATTACTATACTCTATAACCAAACTATATAACTATAACCAAAAAAAATATAAATTCTATTAAACATCCTAATATAAAAAACACGGTAAAGGGAATAATTAAACTCACGTACCCAAACGAGGTAACGTAATCTCCACTTTGCATGATAATCGTTCTTCCGTACATAAAATATCTGTCAAGGAAAAATAATTTGTTCCGAAATGTGTAAGCAACGACATTCTGTCACAACCTGCATACTACGAAGCGTGGTCTACAATGACCGTAAGCCGTAAGCAGTAAGTAGAAAGCGTGAACAGAAAGTGCCAGAGCACAGGCTTCTGCATAATATACAACGTATAAACAGAATCAACCAATCAGAGTTCTTCATTTTGAGAGGGGAACTACGATGCTACATCCACTTTCAGGTTTCGACGGTAAAACCTGTATGTAGTGGCAGTCCGTGCTACATCCATTTTTAGGCGGTTTATGTCCGTGCTACAACCATAATAGCGTACTTGACAAGCACGGTCTCGCACATTGTTACGCGTTTATAACATGAATTAACATATTAACATGTGTAAAAAAAAAAAGAATTGACATTGTGTATGATTAATATCATGAAGATCATACGAAGTGTCCGGTAATTAGCTGCCAACCCGAAGTGTGAGGGTAGATTGGGTTGAGGCAAACATAAAAATCCCATACCATTTTGCGAGATTCGCAATAATTATCGAGTTATTAATGACAGAAATCTGAGGAGTAAAAGCGCGCCGACATAGATGATTCGAAAAGCGTTGTAGCTGCTCAGGGCAGCGGTCATGAATCTTTTCCCTAATGTGAATTAGTGAAGAGTGAAAGTGAATTTTGTGAATTAGTAAAGAATGAAAAATTTCATATGAATTTGTGAAAATTGAAACATTTCACACGACAATTTAGTCGTTCAACATGGCGGTTGCGATCTAGATAATTCTTAATGAATATCAAACAAATCAAAATGATCAAAATAATAATGTCTTTGTAATCCGAAGGATATTACGTGCAAAATCCGTTTGATATAATATCCAAAGAAAATGTTTCAAAATATGTATGTACAAGTACTATAAACCTTACGCACCGACGAGATATACATCAGTCTGTAAAGTAAGAGCGTGTACGGCATAAATGGCAGTTGGCTTCAAATATCGTCCTAGTTTTTTTTTAGCCGTATTGTGAGGCATATCTCAAGCACAAGCTTCGAGGAAAAAGAGTGTGCACTTTAAAGCAGCTGACACGACAAATTCGTCTCATTTGGAGGTCTTTACCGAACGAATACGCAGTCAACTTAGTGAAAAGTATGCCTCGGAGATGCCAGGCAATTATCAATGCCGGTGGTGACTGGATTCATTATTAATGGTATAGCGTTTTTCTTTTCATGGAGTACAAGAAATCCATGTACTTAAAAATCATTAAAAATAAATTTTTCTACACATTAACCCATACACGCTCTTACTTTACAGACTGTACTACAAAGACTGATGGCTTTACGGGATTTAGCGTATCAGAGAAATTTCCCTGGTGAGGCATCCGGGCGAAAGAGACCGTCTTGCATTTAGCGCAGTAAAATTTAATGGGAACTAATACTTTTCAATCCTTTCCTTCGGATCAAAAAGATTCAGAATTCAGATATATTCAAAATGTCAATACTTTTTAATACGTTATAATTCGACATTTTATACAGGGAAGCAGGACGAAGGGAATGGGATGCGGGCAACGATACATCATGCGTCTCCAGACGTGTCAAATCGTTTATTATAGAGGAGACTTTGATACGGCAACATGTATTCGAATATTTAATCGTCCCATGGACCACTTATATATAATAATAAAAAACAATTAACGCGCATAAATGAACGATTCGTATAAATTTTTCTTTTTCTTGTAGAGCAATGAAAGAGTAAATCAGTATCGAAAATCGAATACCGATTAATACCATAAATTAGTGTCAGAAAATTGTCCAATGACAATTTGTTCTCATTTTTCAAGTAATCACCGCTGTAATTTACACAACAAATTAACTCGGTTAAACGAACGATTCGTACCAATATTTCTTCTCTTATAAAGAAATGAGAGAATAAATCAGTACCGAAAATCGAAGGCCGATCAATACCTAATTTATTCATCAAATTAACGCGGATTAATGGACGATTCGTATTAATTTTCTGTTTTCTTATAGCAAAATGAAAGAGTAAATCAGTATACGAAAATCGAATATCGATTACTACCATAAATCAGTGTCAGAAAATTGTCGAAGTGCAATGACAATTTGTTCTCATTTCCCAGGTACTTACCCCTCTAATTTACTCAACAAATTAACTCGAATAAACAAATGATTCGTATCAATTTTTCTTCTCTTATAAAGAAATGAGAGAATAAATCAGTACCGAAAATCGAAGGCCGATCAATACCTAATTTTTTCATCAAATTAACGCGGATAAATAAACGATTCGTACCCATTTTTTTCTTTTCTTATACAGGAATGAAAGAGTAAATCAGTACCGAAAATTGAAACCCGATCAATATTTAATTTATTATTTAATTTATTCATCAAATTAACGCGGATAAATGAACGATTCGTATCAATTTTTTCTTTTCTTATGGTACAATGAAAAAGTAAATCTGTACCGAAAATTGAATATTGATTAATATCATAAATCAGTGTCAGAAAATTGTCCAAGTGCAATGACAATTTGTTCTTATTTTTCAGGTACTTACCCTTCTAATTTACTCAATAAATTAACTCGGATAAACAAACGATTCGTATCAATTATTATTCTCTTATAAAGAAATTAGAGAATCCGTCAGTACCGAAAATTGAAGGCCGTTCAATATTTAATTTATTCATCAAATTAACGCGGATAAATGAACGATTCGTATGAATTTTTTTTTCTTATAGAGAAATGAAAGAGTAAATCAGTACCGAAAATCGAATATCGATTAATACCATAAATCAGTGTCAAAAGATTGTCCAAGTGCAATGACAATTTGTTTTCATTTTTCAGGTACTTACCCCTCTAATCTTATTCAACAAATTAACTCGGATAAACGAACGATTCGTATCAACTTTTTTTGTCTTGTAAAAAAATGAGAAAATAGATCAGTACCGAAAACCGAAGACTGATAAATATTTAATTTATTCATCAAATTAACGCGCATAAATGAACGATTCGTATCAATTTTTTCTTTTCTTATGGTACAATAAAAGAGTAAATCAATACCGAAAATCGAATATCGATTAATACCATAAATCAGTGTCAAAAAATTGTCCAAGTGCAATGACAATTTATTCTTATTATTCAAGTACTTACCCCTCTAATCTTATTCAACAAATTAACTCGGATAAACGAACGATTCGTACCCATTTTTTTCTTTTCTTATACAGGAATGAAAGAGTAAATCAGTACCGAAAATTGAAAACCGATCAATATTTAATTTATTCCTCAAATTAACGCGGATAAATGAACGATTCGTATCAATTTTTTCTTTTCTTATAGTGCAATAAAAGAGTAAATCAATATCGAAAATTGAATATTGATTAATACCATAAATCAGTGTCAAAAGATTGTCCAAGTGCAATGACAATTTGTTTTCATTTTTCAGGTACTTACCCTTCTAATTTACTCAATAAATTAACTCGGATAAACAAACGATTCGTATCAATTATTATTCTCTTATAAAGAAATTAGAGAATCCGTCAGTACCGAAAATTGAAGGCCGTTCAATATTTAATTTATTCATCAAATTAACGCGGATAAATGAACGATTCGTATGAATTTTTTTTTCTTATAGAGAAATGAAAGAGTAAATCAGTACCGAAAATCGAATATCGATTAATACCATAAATCAGTGTCAAAAGATTGTCCAAGTGCAATGACAATTTGTTTTCATTTTTCAGGTACTTACCCCTCTAATCTTATTCAACAAATTAACTCGGATAAACGAACGATTCGTATCAACTTTTTTTGTCTTGTAAAAAAATGAGAAAATAGATCAGTACCGAAAACCGAAGACTGATAAATATTTAATTTATTCATCAAATTAACGCGCATAAATGAACGATTCGTATCAATTTTTTCTTTTCTTATGGTACAATAAAAGAGTAAATCAATACCGAAAATCGAATATCGATTAATACCATAAATCAGTGTCAAAAAATTGTCCAAGTGCAATGACAATTTATTCTTATTATTCAAGTACTTACCCCTCTAATCTTATTCAACAAATTAACTCGGATAAACGAACGATTCGTACCCATTTTTTTCTTTTCTTATACAGGAATGAAAGAGTAAATCAGTACCGAAAATTGAAAACCGATCAATATTTAATTTATTCCTCAAATTAACGCGGATAAATGAACGATTCGTATCAATTTTTTCTTTTCTTATAGTGCAATAAAAGAGTAAATCAATATCGAAAATTGAATATTGATTAATACCATAAATCAGTGTCAAAAGATTGTCCAAGTGCAATGACAATTTGTTTTCATTTTTCAGGTACTTACCGCTCTAATCTTATTCAACAAATTAACTCCGATAAACGAACGATTCGTACCAATTTTTTTTGTCTTGTAAAAAAATGAGAAAATACCGAGAGAATACCGAGAGAAAATCAGTGAAAGAGTAAATCAGTACCGAAAATCGAATATCGATTAATACCATAAATCAGTGTCAAAAAATTGTGCAAGTGCAATGACAATTTGTTCTTATTATTCAGTACTTCCTCCACTTAATCTTATTCAACAAATTAACTCGCATAAACGAACGTTTCGTATCAATTTCTTTGTCTTACAAAAAAATGAGAAATTAAATCAGTACCAAAAACTGAAGACTGGCCAATACCATAAATCAATGCCAAGATAATTATCTAAGTACAATGATAATTTGTTCTCATTTTTTCTCAGGTATTCTCCCTCAGGTATTTATCCCTCTAATTTATTCAACAAATTAACTCGAATAAACGAATGATTCGTATCAATTTTTCTTGTCTTATAAAGAAATGAAAGAATAAATCAGTACCGAAAATTGAAGATCGATCAATATTTAATTTATTCATCAAATTAACGCGGATAAATGAACGAGTCGTATCAATTTTTTTTTCTTGTAGAGAAATGAAAGAGTAAATCAGTACCGAAAATCGAATATCGATCAATACCAAAAATTAGTGTCAGGAGATTGTCCAAGTGCAATGACAATTCGTTCTTATTTTTCAGGTACTTACCCCTCTAATTTATTCAACAAATTAACTCGGATATATAAACGAACGATTCGTATTAATTTTTTCTTCTCTTATAGAGAAATGAGGAAGTAAATCAGTACCGGAAATCGAATATCGATTAATATCGTAAATCAAAATTTATATTGCTGTTTAATTCCATCGTCGCAAAAGATTTGACGTTTTCTCTATCCTAGTCCTAACTTGTAGAAAATTTGGTACTTATCTTTATTTGACAAAAGTACGTCGGACTTTCTGTACTAACTAATATAAAAAATTTTTTTTCATTCTTATTTTTTCTACGTCTAATATTTTAATACCGAATCTGTCGAAATGAACCGGTCTGCAGAATTCCTGGCAAGACGTTTCTCTCTCTTTCTCTCTCTCCTCTCTCTTCGTCTCTGAATCGCCGCTAACGATCGAAAACCGCAAGCGGAAAGTAACGAAAATTTATTCATCCAACTAAAACGTTCTCAGTGTTATTTTTTAAGTGTTGGATAAATATCGATCCGGCGTTTTATCCAATATCTAACAAAAGTATTTCCGTTTTTTTCTTGCCGACATTCAAATCGATAGTTTTCTACAAGTTAGGATTTGATAAAAAAAAGTCTTTCCCGAGTCGAAATATTAATTCTACATTGATCCTGCAAATTGCATCCAATTTGAAAAATCAATACAGAATATCTAGATGCGCAATAGTGAATAAGCTTTGTCCTACCTGAACGTTATATCTGGCTACTTTCGCAGTCTCGCCCATGATGAGTCTTCAACAGCGACGTATTCCGCAGTTATTTAATACTCGTTTATCTCGATAATGTATATGTACTTAATCCTTATATTCTTAATTTAAATGAGCAATTTTTGTTGATGTTGATTATATATTCGCTTAACAGCGCAAGAAAGAGAACAAAGATAAAAACGTAAATAGAACTGCTTTTGTTAGAACTGCGCGTGAGATAAATATATAAGGATTAAATAATCATATAAGAATTAGAGGAAATGGGGAGATGAAAAACACTTTTTATTCTCATCATTCTTAAAGTTCTTTTTTCCTGTTTTCTTCTCTTTTTTTCTTTTCTTTTTTCTAATGAGAATGATGAGAATTGTAGCTCTCAAAAGAGCTGTAGCTGCAAAAAGACAACGGTTATGTCTAATAATGCTATTTCACTAATAAAGATTTTAATTCAGATTCGGTACAATAAGAAAGATAAACAAGAATGAGAAACGAACATTCTAGCAGATTCTAAACGAAAACAGCAATCTGAGCATTATTAGACGAAGAAAAATCAACACTTGTAAAATGTATATCAGATTCTAAGATCATTATTCATAGTTTTCTAAATTATGTGCAATTTTTCATTGAGAACATAATTAAAAATTTGTATTCATAAACCTTAGATTGCCTCAGCAACCTTGCTTGAATAAACATTCATATTTTATGAGAAAAGAAAAGTAGAACTCATGTTACGTGAAATTAGGTTAACGAATAATCAAATCTCAAGCTATTTTATCATTTTTCAGATGATAAACTATGAATGCTGATCTAATTTCGACTCGGGTATGTCCTTACTTCGAGTAAGGTCCGTTAAAATCAGAAAAATCCTGCGTAATAATAATTACTCGAGGTACCTCGAATACCATACATGATGTATCGCTGTCCTCGGCTACGTCTCTCGGCGCGCTCCAAGTCCTCTCTCCATCCTGACTTCTCGATCCAACGTCCTCCTTCTGGTTCTGGTCCTCCGTCGCAGCATCCCCGGATACTCCATCGTAGCACTGGCGACGACACTGACTCTAGCTCTAACACTCGCGCAAGTAAGTTTGGGGACAAAGAAACGCGTATTAACCGATACGACTACCGACCGACACTTGTACTCTGCGTCGCGGCATGCGCGTCGTTCGTCGGCCCGAGGCGCAATGTCCTTTCCGCAATCACGGAGTCATATATAAGAGTACGAAAACAAACAATCGGGAAGGCACGGTTACCCCTCACCAGTCGCTGACATTGCCGATCAGTGTTGATGCCTGCGTCGTCCGTTAGCTGAAAATGAAAACAACTCGTGTTTTCAAAGCATGCCTGTGAGAGACTCGCTTCAAACTTCACAATACTTATTTACGTCTGTTCCAAGAATCATATTACGCCGAATTCAAACTGTCTCTATTGACATGACATACACGAGATCTGCGATCGCATCATTGATCTTTCTTTGGACAAGAAAATCCTGAGAGGAATGCTGTTCGAGAATATCACAATTTATGTTTCAGGTGCCTTGCAGATTATCGAATCCGATGTAACAGATCAAGGAAAGTATGAATGCGTCGCTATGAATAACACCGTGGGCACGGAGTACTCCAAGTCAATCACGTTATATGTGAAACGTACGTATATTTAATATTATATAAAACTTACCTTTTTAAATAAAAAGGTAAAGAAAAGGCGTCAAGTACAAGCGCAACACATATTGTGTTATTTTTGAAGTATCAAACTCAAATTATTTTTTTTATTGTATATATGTGTACATAAGTTTCCACAAGTAAAACTTATAACTATAATAAAACTCTGCAACACTTTTCTACTGTACAAGAGAAGTGATATATTAGAACAGTAGCGCCAACTGAGAAACCTAACATATATATATGATTATTGTATACTTAACTTAATATTTTTAGAAATCTCAAATTCAAATTATTTTCTTTTTTAAGATATATATTATGTACATAACATAAGTTTTTATAATATATGTATGTAAACTTTTAAAAGTAAAAATTATATCGTGTTATAAAAATTTAACACGTTTGTTACTAGTGTCCAATATTAAAAAAAGATATCTTTTTAAATATTATGTACATAACATAAGTTTTATAAGTAAAACTTATCAAATTATTTTTTTTGTAAGATATATATGTACATAAACTTTTAAAAATAAAAATTATATCGTGTTATAAAAATTTAACATGTTTGTTAATAATGTCCAATATTTAAAAAAAAATATCTTTTTAAAGGTTATGTTATTTAAAATATCCAAGAAAACCTAGCTACAAAAAGTGTCCATAACATAAATTTTTACAAGTAAAATTTATCATTATTTATTGGAACACTGAGTTATATGGTTATTTTACTTGTTATTGTAACAAATTAATTATTATAACAATGCAATAAAAAATATTTGATACAAAAAATCTTGGCGCGGCTGCACCAAAAACTATATCGAACTAAAACTTGTTTAATACATATATGAGAGCATTTTTATTATAATATATTCTATAATGAAGGTTTATAATTTATATATTATAATACTGTAATTATAATGCTGTATAAACTTAAATAAAACATTATACCGTATGTGTATAAAGAGAATTTACAAGAACATTTTATTACTGTAATATAATAAAAATGCTGTCATGTATGTATTAATCAAGTTTTAGTTCGATATAGTTTTTTAAAGTCAAATTAGATATCATTGACATTTCGTCAATTATAATAAAAATAACATCTTTGAATAAAAAAATATCAGAATATGTAGAATATACACACATTCGATATGTATATTCTATAGTGAAGGTTTATCATTTATTATAATACAATACAAACTTAAATGAAACATTACACCGTATATATATAGAGAATTTACAAGTACATTTTATTATAATTATATAATATTATAATTATAATTTATTATTATTATATATACGAGAGTAATTGCAGATTCATAAAGTATCTATGATTATTAGTCGGATGATGACGGATCGTAAATGCCGAGCGCGAAATTCCAACTTCTTATTCCCGGAAAATTCGTCAAACGTTAAAACGAAGGGCAAAAAGTGTCGTCGCTCGCGAGCCGATCAACACAATCGGCGCGATATAAACATTGCGGGCCTCGGCGGCAGTTGAAGCAAGAGAGACTTGCCCTTGGGCATCTTTTCTTTTCTCGAAGGTTCCGGGACAACGAGGCGAATGCGAGGAGGCCTTTCAACTGTACGCGACTTTGATTTACTACTTATTGATTACTGAAAATAAAGAAAATTATTCTGTCGAAGCATCGGATATTTGTTAGCTTTATGTTAATTAAAGAGGAATGTGTACGATTAGAAAATATGTTAGCAACTAATTGTACAGAATGTCAAAGTTGTTGTAATGCCGTTTTCGGAGAATAATTAAAGGTCATGGTAGCGTTAAAGAGTGGAATTTCATCTCATGCGGATTTTGTCTCGTTCTTATTAAATGTTAGATTATCCGCTGCGGACAATAACTCTTCTACTTTTCATCTAATATTCAATGATAATAAATAACATTTAATTGCATTCGTTTGACTTTCTTTATTTCGAAAATAAAATAATATATACCAGGGTAAGATTTCACCCATGACAACATCAACATGATTTTCTTTGATGCTTTTTTTAAAAGTTCAAATATTTCGTTGACTCGCGATATTTATAATCGGAGTCTCGTCGCGTTAATTAACATGTGCTCCTCCGAGCGGATCGAATGCTCACCGACGGCTACTGTCAGTGCCACGATGTCAGAGCGAATGTCCGGAGCGGACGGGATGCTGAATTGAAAAGCAGGACGAAGGGAACGGGACGAGGACAACGATATATCATGCGTCTCCAGACGTATCAAATCGTTTATTATACAGGAGACTTTGATACGGCAACATATATGTAGAGGATTTAATATTTAATATGTAATATGTACTATGTAATATTTAATATATAATATGTACTATGTAATATTTAATATGTACTTTTATTTTTCCTGCTCCTCCCTCCGTTGTTTTAGACCTTCGGGCATAGTCTGGCATAGAGATATTAACTATGGTTGCAGCACGGACATAAACCGCCTGAAAGTTGATGTAGCACGGACTTCCACCATATGCAGATTTTACCACCAAGACCTAAAAGTGGATGTAGCATCGTAGTTCTCCTCTCAATATGGATGCAGATGGCGCTTATTTCCAGTGCGAAAAATCGGTGTCGCCGAAAACGCCGTTTTGGCCGCTCTCAGCTGCAGACCCTTAAAATGAGAAAACTGTATATTTCAACACCAAAGGAAGTAAGAACGAAGGAATCAAGTGCGAAAAATTCAAGCAATGCAACATATTTATTATAGTAACGATATGTTTATACAATATTTTTATATCGTCGGTAATTTATATTGCCATAATTATCAAAATATAGTATGGTAATAAATATTCGTGTTGTCTTCAGCGCGTAGTTATCATCGCTCTTCAATTACTTCTGGGCACTTTGGGCCCCCTTGCTAATACCAAAATTTACCCAAGGCTGATAGTCTTTAATATTACCTCGTCGGTGAAAGCGTTTGGTAATGTTCGAACTTCGACTTGTACGTTATCGTTTATAATTTAATCGGTTATTTACGGTGTGCGACTAAATGTACAAATATAAATTACATGATGAATAAATCTCATTTATTGGAGCTTTAACGTGCGTAACTTAGGTGACATATAAACGAAGATTCTTCAACTCGGCAACGAAAGGTATATCTTTCCATCAGAGGTTATACGTGTAATGCCTTTAACCTAGAAATGATTTTAAAATCGACATGTCCGAATGCGATGAACCATTATATCATTATATTATATGGTTAAATAGAATTTAGCAGATTGGAGAAGCACTTTCATAGAAGAAAAAAATCAAATTTAACATTAATCGTACGTGAGGTTACAAATCTTTTTAACATAGCTTGGAATTCTATTTTTCTCTTTTGTTAGCCATTATAAACAGATTTTGAAAAAGCAATGATGCATTCTGTTTTTTCGCAAACAGAATTTCTTAGCACGGCTTGATATGATTACGTTACGAGGCAAATTGAAGAAGGATAGTGATGTAGCAAATTCAAAGAATAGAGATTTCAATAAGCGAGTCTCTGTACGTGATAAATTACTGGTCAAAGAGGTACTTGACACAGTAGTTATTTAGTCATAGTATATAAATATTGGTTCATAATTAATATACAAATATTGTTCTATTTAGGTGCAAGAGATGGAACAGACGCTGCCAGCTACTTGTCAAGTTTCGTTCAACGATCCACATCGACTCCATGAATTTACGCTTTTAATTGTACCAGATGAAGGATATTGGATCGGTGGTCGTTTCTATTTTCAAATTTACATACCTGAGGATTACAATATGGCGGTAATTTTGTAATTAATAATTTTATAATGTTGAATGGCAGAAGCATTTTATATTAAGTTATAATTTAGATAACTAAATCTGCAAAAACATTTTGCATAATGCCATGATATAAAATTTTTGTTAGCAGCGTAGTAGAGAAGATATAACAGGATTTACTAACCGATTATAATGGTAGATTAATGATAAATTGATGGTAGAAACAATGGTAGAAGCAAAGTTTTCCTTAACTATTTAAATACATTTAAGTGCAGCATATCACAGATCCTGCTCAATTTTAGTTGCTTATTTGTTGTCCTGATTTCCTGTTTGTTGTTGGTTTTATATTCACATTCTGTTCTAATAGAATATATGGATATAAATAACTATAAATTTACCACAATATTTTAACCAAGTCTACTTAAGCTACTAGCATATTGCTTAACATTTTACTTATTGACAAGATATATTAAATGAACATTTTGCAGCCACCAAAAGTGAAATGTCTAACAAAGTTGTGGCATCCTAATATAAGTGAGGAGGGTGATGTCTGCCTTTCTATATTAAGGCAAAGTAGTCTTGATGGAATGGGGTGGGCGCCGACTCGCAAGTTGAAAGACGTTGTCTGGGGTTTAAATTCCCTCTTCACTGTATGTACATAACTATTTATCGTCATATAATTTAATTTGAATTGCCGATTGTATACATTGTATTGTTTCAGGACCTCCTAAATTTTGATGATCCTTTGAATAAGGATGCAGCAGATCAATTTATTAAGGACAAAGAGTCGTTTCGAACTAAAGTTAGAGATTATGTAATGCAATATGCAAAGAGATGATCTACATTGTAACATTTTATGTCAAACAATTATGAAATTGATTGGTTTTGTTCTTTTTCTGGGTGAACAAGTGATGTGATTAAAATTTTCCTTAGGATAGTACAGGCAATAGATAAAAAGTTGCAAAATTTCTTATCTATTGTGACCCTTTATCTATTAACTGTACATGTTTTATCCTAGTTTCACAAGTTTTGCTAGTCTATTTTACTGCAGAGAGATTATCTTTTTCTGGATCTGCATAACTGAATTAATGGGTTGTTATAGCGAAATTTTGTTAATGTGTATACTAATTATACCAATACTGAATCTAAGAAAAGAGGATTTTGGAAATGCATCACGTGTACAATAATGTTTGTCCTCTTCAGAATATTGTAATGCTAACGCGGCATCTGTAAATAAAGTCGATGTTTAATAATATACACAAATCATAATACATATCGCCCTCAACGATGTACGTGTCCAACGAATAAAATAATAGCTTGTCACGCGTATCAGGCATTTTTCTCAAATATTTATTTATAATATTCGTACAACGCGCGCGCGTAATCGACATTTTTTTGCTGAATCTCAAAAAATTCGATCTGCACTTCGTCTCGTCGGGATGTGTGGAGCGTAAATCACTCGTATTATACTCGTCGAATTAACGGACGGCTGAAATTCATCATATGTATACGTGTGTGTATGTGTGTGTATGATTTAACCGCCAACGAGACCCGTCAGCGAAGCATTGACAATCTGACAACAATGGTCTCCGTTATAATTACAATTTGTAACAAATAAATAATAACAAAAGAGAAAACGGAGAAACAGCGTCTCGCGTCTCTCGATTTCTCATTCTCTCATTCTTCGTAGACAGACTAGGCAACGTACGCGAGATGGTATGATTGCATATTTGCATATAATGTGAATGTGTAGCATGTGTATGTGTGTATGAATGTATAAGTACATGCATGTTATGTATGTTTTGTGAATGTGTGTATGTGTATGTGTATGTGTGTGTGTTAAGGCAAATGGAAAATCGTAGTTTGATTGTTAGAACGTAGTGCGTAGCTCTTCTTGTATACTGGTCGACCTGATAAGCTTCTGTTTGGAGCCCAACAGACTTTCGCTCGCTAGACTATCGCTGTCGGAAGCTAGTTTCGATTTTTCTCCGTGGTACTCTTCATTGTACTCTTTCAGCCTGTTGCCTAGGAACACAGCCCTCTCACGTTTCTTGATCATGTAATCGGTCGGTAATAGCCATCTGTGGTCGTGGCATTCTTCCGTCATTGGTCTTTTACTGAGGAAAAAAGTAGCGCGATTATATATTTTTTCATATATATAAAAGACCCATGCGCAATTAACTTTAGTTCAAAGTGTTATGAACGTCAAAATATTTAGCGACAAATTTGTGGATAATTGAACGTTCGACGAGGAAAGTTCGTTAAAAAAGAAAAACATTTAAAATATAATGATCCTGCTTGCGAATAAAAGGTCGTAGACCTCTTTAAAGAATCAGTTCTACGAACCTCGGCGCGCGCTTGAAGACCAACATGAGGAACCTCGTGGCCTCTTGACTCAGCTCTTTGAAGAGATATTCGAATCTGTACCTGACGAAAGATATGTTCTGCCGGGTCTCGTCCGCGTCTTTGCCACGGAAGGGCGAGACTCCGGACAAGAGCACGTAAGTCAACACTCCGACCATCCAGATGTCTGTCTGAGGGTACACCGGTTCGTCGTTGTACAGCTCGGGCGACCTATACTCGTGATGACCGAGTTGCTTCGGCACCTTCGTGCCCAACCTACTGACTTTGTGAGCAGAGCCCATGTCTACCAGTTTCACCTGCACCGATCTCACGGATGACATCACCACGTTATCCGGCTGGATATCTAGATGGCAATAGCCCCGCCAGTGTAGGTACTGCAGACCGTCGAGAATCTGCGTGATGGCGTTTGCCACGCAGTTCTCCGTATATTCGTGCCTGCTGGAGAAGTAGGTGAGTATATCTGCGCCTTGGAGCTTCTCCATGACGAATATCGCGATCGGCATGCCGGAGACCTTATACGCTGCCTCTAACATCGCTACTCTCTCGTGCCGCAGCGAACGCAACGCCTCGTACTCTCGGTTCACTTGTTTCTCCGTCTCGGGGTTCAGCTCGAGGATTTTAGCGACAATCACGCGATCGCTGCTCTTGTCCACACCTTTCAACACTGCGGAGAACTGGCCACGCGACAGCTCCGAGATGAAGCTGTACTTGTTGGACAACTGCGGCTCTACTGACCATTCTATCGGTCGCTCCTCCACGGAATAGTCGATGTGCTGTTTGTCCTCTTCCAGAACGATCTCCTGGCCGGTCTCGGTGAGCTCTTGGAGGTGCCTCATTGCGCGCGTGATTTGTACCTTCGGACAACCCGGCGGCCGAGTCTTGATCAGCTTCGAAGGGATGCCCTTTTCGCTCCAGCCGATGCGGTTGCGCGCCGCAAGACGGAAATTGTAACTCGTGTCTTGCTTCAGGTCGCGCACCAAGTAGAACTCATGGTCGATGTTGGAGCCGACGTCTATCCATGCGATCGAGTCACCTTCCTTGTATTGAAGATTATAACACAATACGGGCGAGTTGCCGTCGTATTTGGGCTGCTTCCAACGCAGGAGCACCTCAGTGTCCGACACGTCGGAAGCCTGCAAGGTCGAAAATCCTTAGTATCCCAAAGGTAGAATACTTCTAAAAAAGGTGTATTCTTTCTTCTTACAAAATATTTATTTTACTATAAAATTTTCTAATTCTTTAAATAAATTAAATTAAAAATTAAAGAAAAATATTGTAAAATTAAACATATCAATCGCAATAAGGAGCAATTTTGTGCTGAAGAAGAGAAATGTACACATCACTCGTTGAGTTTTTGACTTGTGAAAAGAAATTATTACTTTGACAAATTATATTACTACTTTTTAAATTATTTGAAATCGAATTTTACATTTAATTTAGTGATTTAAATTGTATAAATGATTGAATTAGAGAAGTAGAGAATTAAAAAAAAAATTGAGAATTATTATAATTCTCTCCAGTTAGAAAATTTCATATTAATTTTTAATTTTTAATTTTAATTTCCTAACAATGTTTTGACAATTGTACGCGGCTTCATTGCGCATCTCGCAGATTTTAGTGCATGTTTACCTCTGGAGAATCCGGACCGAAAGGAACAGTCGCTAGTAGCACTCTAGTTCTAACAACTGTTTGTCCTATCGGATTCCTCGCCACGACTTTGTATATACCAATATCGTGTTCTTTCGTGGGGTTGAAAGTGAGTATGGACCTTCCCTCGGCGTCCTCCATCACTTTGATCCGATTGCTCTCCTGTATCACCATGTCATTCTTGAACCACTGTATCAGCGGTTTCGGGTCGCCCACGACGAAGCAGACAAGTTGTGCCGGTTTGCCTTCCTCGATTGGGCAGATCTGCGGCTTCTCGCGGAAGAACGGCGGTTGACCCTCTTTCTTTGACCCGATCATCGCCTCAGCCTCAGCGTAACTGTCCAGTCGAGTGCCCAGCTCATTCTTCAAACGCCTGAGCGTATACGTGTCCGCCGATCCGTAGCGATTAATGCGCGCCCGTCTCTCATCGTCGATCTCCTCGTCCATGACGTCCGTGAATCGACGACGTTCTCGAATAATGGGTGCCTGTAGCAGCAACAAAACGGAGAATTTAAAAGGAATATTTGGAGACCGCGTTTGAAGATCCGTCGCGAATGGTGTATCCACCAGGACACAAATTCACACCGGAGCGTAACGACATTGAACGTAGCGATTGTATTTACCCTCCAGTCAAAGCTATTGTCTTCAGCAATAGAGCGCGAGAAACCGGGACTGCGGTCGCACGCGACTTTCATGTATTCGCGTAGTCGTACGGGGAAATCGGTATCTCGCAGTTGGAGGAGATACGTGTCTGGTCCGTTTTGGTAACTAAATGAAATACAATCGTTTCTTTATATATTTCTTTAGATAACATTATAGATAACATTACGTTCGTAAGGATCTTAATAGAAATGTTAATTGTTATTTGAAAAAAAAATTTATATTTAATTCAATTCAATTCAATATTTTTATATAAAAGATATCTAGTTAAATTGAAAATTTTATTTTAATTTGGATTGGAATTTATATTAAATTTGGAAACTGAAAACTCGATTGAAAAATTGCGTAAAATATTTCTGTAATTCAGTTAGATAAAAGATTCAATTTTCTATTTTGTTTGAATTGCAGAGATGATTTATACAATTTGGTCAATTAAAAATTTGTTAAATTATTAGCTAGAATTTAGAGATTATGAGAGATTTGTGGCTTTCTAAAGATTTATTAAACCATAACTGTCGAGTGTCATCTTACTGGCTCTCGCTCTTGATAATTCCGATCTCCGTGTCGATCGGCTCCCTGGACGGCACTTGATTCTCCCATGTCCTAGTCGAGGGCTTCTTGACTGGGCTGTAACTCCTATCAACGCTAGGCTCCGGTGTGAATTTATGTCCTGGTGGATACACCATTCGCGATGGATGTTCAAACGCGGTCTCCAACTTGCTTCTGCGATACCACGTGCGGCAGGAAGCGTTGCTATACCAATCGCTGTAAAAATATATTCCTTGTAAATTATAACGTTGTCAATCGTATGTAATTATTATATTTTATAAATTTTTTCTATTATTTTACATAGAAAATTAATACTGTTAAAAAAAACATGCAATATTATAACATACTCGTTTATAGATGCATTTTTTTAGAGTATTATTAGGATTCACTTGCCGGTAAAGTTTATAATAATTCTTCAAGTTCTCGGATGGTATTCTGTAGGGTTCCGGTGGCAAGTTATCAATGTAGTTAAACCATGGATGAGCCAAGGCGGTCTTGATGTCCATCCTCGCCTCGACATTGTACGTCAGTAGGCTGCGGATGAAGTCCTGTGCCTCGTTCGAGATGTTTTTCCATCGGTCATCAAAGTCCCATTTGCCGCTTCTGATCTTCGTCAATGTCTCTCGGTCGTTTGCGCCTCTAAACGGTGAAATACCCGATAGTAAAATGTAGGTGATTATACCGACAGTCCACATATCCGCAGGATAGCTGACGCCCTCGTTATTGGTCACTTCAGGTGCAACGTATTCTGGCATACCATATGCCAAGGTCATCAGCTTCGTATGCGAAATTTTGCGAACAAGTCCAAAGTCGCAGATCTTCAGGTCATCTCCACCAGCATGGGAGATCAGGAGGTCGCCGAGCTACGAGAAAAAATGATTATTAATTAAAGGAAGATTAAAATTAAAATTAAATTGGAGAGAGAGGATTAATTAAAATAAAGAGTAAATTCAATAAAAAACTAAGGAAAGAATCTATAAAATATTTTGGTTAAAACATGAATTGTATAAAAACAATCAAATTTTTTATATAAAAACTTCAAGTTTCATATACCGTTAGACCAAGATGTGCGTAATGATTCCCATGCATATATTCCAATCCCCATAATAATTGGCGTATGTAACGAGCGATGTCTATCTCAGTGTAAAATTCTTGTCTCGTGAGAGTGTCCACTAACTCTCCACCAGCCGCTCTGAGTTATCGTTAAGAACTTTTTTTTTAATATTTACAATCTTAAAATATCTTACAACCTTAAAACGTTATATCAAACAAATAATATAGGGCCAATCAGATAATCGTGATATCGTAACGTTTCTCGATAATAATAAAAATACTAATGACTGTAAGATTTAAAAATAATAATTAAACTACCTAATAACAATTACAAAATTATTATAAAATAATGATATTAATCAATAATTCTAATAATTACTATTATTAGTTTTTAGATATTAATTTTTATATCGCAGTCACGATCATTTTAATATCATTTTAATTATCCTGATTCATATGATGTATAAATATAAATATGGATATGGTAATAAAGGATACAGTTCCGTAACGAGTGTAACTGAATCGTTAGTCTCGAAGGCGTCATGCAGTCGCAGCAGCTTGCGATGATGCAGATTGTTCATCGCTTCCATCTCATTGTACATGAACGGCTTGAGATCACCGCGGCCATGCATAACTTTGGAGGCGTAATTTCTACCAGTGTTTCTCTCGACCGCATGATACGTGACACCTTGCGTGCCGCGACCGAGCTCGTCGCCCAAATCGTAGTAATCACCGAACGGTTTCTCGCGCGACTGTACGTCCATCTTTTTCCCGTACGTTCTGTATCCGTATTCATGCTCGTTCTCTTCTACATGTAGTATCACCGAACAAGATACCGAACCGGCCACATTCCCTGCGCTGATTGAGTAAAGTCCTTCGTCCTTCGTAATGGCCTCATTAATGATGAGGGTCGTGGTATCGGGTTCGGTGAATTGAATCTATTATCAAGAAAGAAACCTTACCTCGAGAAGATATATCTTTACATAATTACTAATATTCATATTATTAAAAAATTCAAAATATATTACATTGCATATACTTCTAATTATCTCTTTGTAATTTTATATTATATTACATATATATATATATATATATATATATATATATATATGTAATGCAATGTATCTGGAATTTTTCAATAACACAAACATTAATCATTACAATATAAGATAACTTGTAAGACAATATAAGATGAAAAATAGTAACTGTCCACTTAATCACTATAAAATAATTGAATAATATAACATTAATTTTATATTCTTTTTATATTTTTATAATTATGTTTCTCTCGAGTTTATAATAGCCTAATAATCGAGCCTAATAATAGAATTAATTGTTATTACTTCGGTATGTATATGCCTTTTTAATACAATATGCCAAGTTATGTGCCGATATTTTCTTCTTCTTGCATGTAATAGAGTGTATAATAGAATGAAATTAAATGAGCAAACCCTGATTCTAGAAGATGAAGCGATAGGTTTCCAATCCTTATACCACTTGAGCTCCGGATAAGGCACGCCGGTGACACGAGCGACTAGCTGGCCGGTTCTTCTCACCATAACGATGGTCTCATCGGGTCTCTCAATGAACGTGGGATACTCGGCGATCTTCAAGATCACTCGCTGTCTGGCTTCGCCATGCTCGTTCGTAGCGACAGCCTCATAGACACCCTCGTCCCTCTCGAGCATCCTGTTGATGAAGAGAGTCGCCTGGCCGTTCCTAGTGTAGCTTTGGTCGTATCGACCGCCCGACTCGATCAGTTGCCCGTTGAAGTAATACGTCATCTTCGGCTTGGGATAACCGTAAACGAACCAAAAGAGGTTGCAGTTATGGTTCTTCACACCGTATTGGGTGTCATACTCTTGACGCAGGAATCTGGGCGCCTGAGCGTAGCCGTCGTGAGGTGGTCGCTCGATGTCGAAGTCCTTCGGGAAGTAGGGGCTGGTCTCAGGCCGAAAGTCGATACCGGGCGGTAAATAAGGGAAGAACTTGGGTGGTTCAGGCTCTAATTTGGCGCGGTAAGTTTGTGCGAAGGGCGACGGGTCGCTGATGCCATATTTGTTCTCCACGCGAATGCGGAATTTGTAGTCACGGAACGGCTCGAGGTTGCGAATATCGCAGACACAGCTGCGAATACCGCTGCGTGCGGTGAACCAGTCGCCGTCTGGCAACTCGCACATCTCCACCAAGTAAGTCACCGGCACTCGCGGCCCGATCGGGATGGACGGCTTCCAGGAAAGGGTGAGATGACGGTCCATCATACGGCTGATGATCGGACGGTCTGCCAACGGCAAGGGTACTCCGGACTTTCGGTACTTGTCAAAGTCTGCGTACTGGTCGGCAAGAGGTTTCTTCGCTCGTGGTTCCAGAGCTGGAATTAAAGAACGTGTGTTTGGAAGATCTTACGAATTATTGTGACTTTTGAAAATTTAGTGAGCAAAATATCATCGATGGAATGTTGTTACAACGACGTGCAATAGCGTGTAGCATAGGCTTCAATATTCTATCAACATCATCATGATGTTAATCTAACACTTCTCTTTTATTGAGAAGTTTTTATGAACTTACATTCATAAACCATCTCGGCGCTGCAAGAGTCTTCACCGTGAGGATTGGAGATCTTCAGCATATACTTGCCGGCATCCAGCTCGTCCACGTTAGCAATCGTCAGTCGCAATAGACTACCCTCCTGATCCATCCTGATGCGATCGGTGGGCCAGAGTCGGTCACCATTGCGATACCATTCAAAATCAGGCTCCGGATATCCGGTGACGCACGCGGTGAACTTGGCGGGCATGCCTCTGTAAACTTCACAGTCACCGATCCTCTTCAAGAACGTCGGTGGTTCAACCTTCTGCTTCTTCTCACTGAAATTATGAATTATACAATGTGATACAAACTTACCAATTGCTCTTTTAGAGACTTTACCATTTTCTATAATAAATAAAAAATGTAATATATAAAAGCTTTCTATTCTCTTTTCCAAGATTATATTCTAATTTTATTAGATTATAAAAAATTTGATAAGATATCTTTTTTGTAGCTAAAGTTATTGTTGTATAAGAGATTTTATAATTATACAAATATAAAATTATAAAATTTTATAAGATTCTTCTTGATAAAAAAATTTAATCATAATTTAATTATATTTATATATATCTATAATAATAATTTATTAATAATTTGTATAAATTAAATTTATATAAATCAGATTTAATTATAAAATCATAAGAGATTTGTAGAATTATTCTCCTTAACAAAAAAATCGTTATAGGTCTGAATAAAAAAGACAAATCTCACATCTTGTCCACCACAGCCAAGTTCGCCACACATTCCGCTTCGCCGCCTTTATTAATTGCCTTGCACCTATACCGTCCCGAATCGTCATAAGTGCAGTCCTTCACATACAAACAACAAGCGTCGCCGTCGCGTTTGATCTTGTACTTATCGTCGTCTCTCAAAATCGGCTTGTCGTTAAAGTACCAGGTGATTTCGGGATGCGGTATGCCGGTGATACGTGCCGGGAACTTGGCGTCGAAGCTGGGCAACTGTTGCAGATCCGTGAATCTCTGCGTGAAGGTCGGTGACTGGTACACTTTTCTGATGATAGCGTTCGCGCCGGTGGTGTCCTCGCCGAGCGGATTGCTCAGTTTGCAACTATAGGCGCCTGCGTCCTTGACATTGCACGGGTTGATCTCCAGACCGACCTTCTTGCCGTCGCAACTCATCGTTACGCGTTCCGAGGGCTTCAGTGACTCGCCATCCTTCGTCCAGCTCACGTCGGGAATCGGATTGCCGACAAACAACACGTCCAACGTCAACGGCTGACCTTCTTCGACGGACACGTCGCGCATGGGATTAGTGAAGACTGGCTTCTCCTCTGGCGTGTCCGGTCTCGTCTTAGTAGAGACGTCTAGCTTTGCTTTGCAAGACGCGGTGCCTTCCGTATTGCCGGCTACCACTTGATATTCGCCTATGTCTTCTGGTGTCGTCTTATCGAGAACTAATGCGTGACTGCCGTCTGGCTGGCTGACGATTTTTATGTGTTGATTATCGGGAACAATCTGGCGATATAATGATCTTGTCAGATAGGAAAATCAATCTAAAGATATTTAAACATTTTCATTGCGTTACAAATCATATATAACAATGTCGTAATTTTAAATACGAGATAATACACAATTAACAATGTATAATTCAATATAGTGCTTTAACAATGTTACATTATGTATGTAATATTGTTATATGTGTAATATATATTATAATATTATGTCATATGATAATGTTATAAATGTATCATAGTAACCTCATCGCCATTTCGTAGCCACTTGAGTTCAGGCGTCGGTTTCCCGATGGTTTTCACTTCCATCTTTACCGGGAAACCTTCGACGACAGTTTGCGGCTGAAGACTCGCGACGAACTCTGGTCTCTTCTCTTTCTCCTCCACTGCTACCTTGGCCGTGCCAGTAATTTCACCGAGTGTGTTGGACACGATCAAGGAGTAGGTGCCTGCATCCTCCGGACGTATGTAGTCGATCTTCAAGCCGATCAGACCGTTCGGCTCATTCACGAAGTACATTTCTTTCGTATGCCTCAACGGTATACCATCTTTGAACCATTGCACCTGTGGATTCGGGAATGCTAAAACTTGAGCTTCCAGTTTCAGCGGTTGCCCAACCACAGCCTTCGCGTCCTCCAACGGCTTCGTGAACGACGGTTTCCTTCGTGTGGCTGTAACGAGCGCGATTACTTATATTAATAATCTGAATTACTCGAATTAATCGAATTATAAATCGTTAATCATTTTAACGTAATATTAATGTTGATTTTATCAATTCTACATCAATGTCAATTTTACTTTCACGTTCATGTCAATCTTAATTTTTATTACCCTAATCTTACTTTAATATTCATGTCAATTTTAATTTTCATTATTTTAATTTCATATTTTAATATTAATATTAATTTCAATTTACCAAGAGACACACGAAGAGAGCTACTTTTGCCGTGCCAATAATTAAATCAGTATCAAATCAATCTTTCTATTTCACCTGAATGAATTCACGGGATTCTTTCGCTAAAGAATTAAGCTTTGTGGAAAAGAATTCGCTCACGTGTGACGGCGACGGCGCAGAGCGAGGAATTGCTGCCGCTGGAGTTCGAGACGACAAGCTTGTAAGCGCCACAATCGGTGGGCTTCACGACGTCGATCGTGAGTTTCGTGATGCCATCCGGTAAGGTGGTCTCCTTCACGTGATCATCCGGTGTGATCTTCTCACCGTCCTTGAACCAAGCGACATTCGGTATCGGACTACCTTCCACCTTAGCCTTCAGCTCAAGCGGCTCGTCCTCGTCGACCTCCATCGATCTCGGTAGCGTTGGCCGGCCGAACGAAGGCGCGGTCAACATCATCGATAATTGGCAGCTGGTTTGTGTGGTGCCGGCAATATTGCTCGCCTTGCACGTGATCGTGCCGGCATCGTCCGCGGAGAATGTCTTGATGGAGAGGATACTGTCCACTATGTTGTCTATATGAGTCACCAACTGGTGCCGATCATCCTCCTTGATGACCTCGCCGTCTTTCAGCCAAGTGACGCTCGGCTTCGGGATGCCAGTCGCGCGAATCTTCAAGTCGATATCCTCGCGATCGTTGCACTGCACCTTCGAGAGATCTTTCAGGAAGGTCGGAGCTTCGGCTGTGAGAAATAACAATCTTTATACTGTGAAGGTGTAACTTAAGAAAAATGATACCTTAATTTCGAATTTGGGGATCTATAAAACATGCATCTTTGGATTTTTATGTAGCTTCGATGTACAAGACGAAGCGTGTAAAACCTAAGAAGTTGAAGAGTTATATCTGTTGGGTGCATTTCTTTCTCTCTATTTCACTGAAAGAGAGCTTGATATACTTACTGTGAGGCGTTAAAGTAGCCTGAGCGCTAGCTTCGCCTAGATAGTTCTTGGCCACAATCGTGTAAGAACCGCCGTCTTCGAGACTGAGCTTCTTGATGATAAGCTTATATTTGCAATTTCTCTTGTCCTCCTCCATGTCATGTCGCTCGCCCTTCTGCAGCTCTATGCCGTCCTTCGTCCATGTAATCGTGGGTTTCGGATTGCCCTTGACGATCGCTTGCCACTCCACTCGCTCGTCCACCGACTCGCTGTGATCTTTGAAGCTGTCGACTTCCGGTTTCAACAGAAGACTCAGGAACGCCTGGACAGGTATAAATCTCGATTATTATCAGTTGCTCAAGGTGTCGTGTCAGTTCATCACTTACGTTAGACTCTGCTCCGCCCCACTTGTTTATCAGCCTCAAACTATATTCTCCAGTATCTTCCTTGGTGCATTTTGGCACTTTGAGCGTAACTTTGCTCTCTGTCAACTTGTCCGCTGCTGGGCCACTAATGATGGTCGATTTGATTCTAGAATCATCCGACGGAATCTCTTGGTCCTTGTAATACCTGCAAAACATATCTCCATGCGATCAATAATGTTCTTCAGCTATCGAGAAATAATAGATTCTGCCCAGATCTTGCGCACGCACCATCTCACATCCGGAATTGGATCAGCCGTGAAGACGGCCTTGAACTCCCCTTCACCCTTGAGGGCAACGTCGACGTCACTGAGAGGCTCGGTGAATCTTGGCTTGCGGAGATCGTCGACCGTGCCGACAGATAGGTAACCCTCTACGGTCTCTTCGCCCAATTTGTTTGTCAAGACGCACGAGTAGACACCCTCATCTTCAAGAGTGGCTTTGCTTAGGTCCATCTGATAAGTCTCTCCGGATGTCTCGATCCTCACCCGTTCGCCAGATCGTAGGATTTTGCCATCCTTCATCCACTTTGCATCTGGCCTCGGCAACCCGGAAGCCTTCACTTCGAACTGCGTATTCTGCGTCTCGAAGATCGTTCGGTCGGTGAGATTCGTGCTCAGCACGTGAGGTGGTGCTGCGTAAATAGACAAGAAGAATGAGCCTCCATTCGCCGGAGGATTAATAAAGACGAAGTCTATGCTACTACGTTCTTATTTTGGAGAACAAAAGATATATATGATGGAAGACGGACATAAGCTGAAACTCGGCGTTCACATCTAGTACCACTGTGCTCATACCCTTGCTGCTCAGTTATCAGGCTGTGCTTTTTTGTCATATCTACGGGACAACATTCTAATGGGGTGATATACTTACCTAGAAACGCTCATAGTTAAGTGGGTGCTCGGCAAGCTGCGTGATGAAGATTACAAAATCGACCAGCACTGTTTAGAGTGAAAGCCGCAATCTTACCTCGATACACAGATCTTTCAAGACGATGAACAGAATAGCAGCGTGATGCTGTAAGTCAATGTCGCATAAGACAATGTTTTAGGGACACAGACAGTTAATTAATATTGCGCGTGGAAGCGTAATTGTAAGATATGTTAATATAAATGTTAACAGAAGTATGTGTATGTGACATAACAAGGTGATCTTAAGAATCTACAATAATGTCTATACCATAAATATTAATTATTAAATCCTATGAATCTCAATTTTTTGTTTTGGAAAATTAGTGTTATTTTAATGGAAGAATATCAAATAGGTACAGACAAGTGTTCAAATAGTTTGATTTAAAAAATGGTTTCTGCAAACTTAACAATTTTATTACAATTAGAAATTTAATGGGATTTCAGTGTCTTTGTCAAAACAAATAAATTGCAACTATGACGAAAGTACCCCGAAATAGCTTTATTGAACGACATAGGTGAAATCTATTTATTTTTAAAGATATTATATGCCATGTTCTCTCTTCTCTTTTAAGAATATCCTGAAACTCGAAGATTAAGGTGGATAAAACTTTTTCACGTAAGAATCGTGACAATTTTTCACGCAAATATTCGTCAGTAAATTTTTCATAGACGTTTTGCGCTTCCACGCGCAAGCACATGCGAACATTACCGAAATACAATGAATTCGTGAAGATTCATGCATGCGAGAGGATTAGCGAGATCTCTTGATCTGCTAGGCAGCAGATCAGAAGTGTATCGCGCGATCTCTACGTTCCGACGAGTCGGCGTCGTGCTGAAAAATTAGAATCAGCTCCAGCGAAGCCACCGCTGGAACCGTGCGACCATACCTGACTCTCTGCCCGATTCTTTATCGAGGATTTCATCTAGCACGCTACGTTGCCGTTTAACGCGAGCTAGGAGTTTCTTCATGTCCTCGTCGATCTCGCCGTCATCATCGTCGTCGTCGAGGAGCGCTTTCTGAGAGCTCTGCCGTGACAACGTCTCGCTTGACGACGTCGTCGTGGTTTTCATCTTCTCGACTTTCGCAGTTTCTTTCGACAGGCCGCCAGGGCCGACTACTGCGGTCTGCGCTTGCTCCAAAGTTTCTTCAGCAATTTTTTGAGGAGAGACGCTCGACTTCTCACCAGAAGATCTCTGTTTCGAGAATCCTTCTTCTTCCACAGCGGCGCTCGGTCGCGCGAGAGTACTCTCCGCAACTTTCTTTGCAGGGCTCACGTCATCGATCATCGCACTTTGGCTGGGCAAGTTCAGCTCCTTCGTGTTCAGGCTTTCTCGTTCCAGCGTTTGGTTCGACAACACCGCTGACGACGGCTCCTCGCAGGAGCGCTCCTCGACGATAGTCTCTGCTACTCTGGAGACCTTGTGCAGCCTGATGTCTTCCGACGTCGCGTTGAAGCAGACCTCATCGAGGACACTGTTCGTCGTTCGCTGATCCTCCGGCAAGTCAGTCGGCTGCATGTCTTCCGTACTGACGTCCCGCGAAAGCGCCTTCAAGGTCGACTCGTCGTCTGACACGGACATGATCGTGACGCCCCGATTAACCGCCAAGTTCGACCGTTTCTCCTCGGTCTCTGAGAACTCCTCGATCAGCACGCCGTTCTGCGGCTTTGAGCTCTCTTCTTGCACAGTATAAGCATATGAAGCGATTTCCTCAACACGGGGTTCCGAGTCGACACCGAACTCCCGACACTCGACCTTGGTCGCCGTCATCTTGCTGATTGTATGACTTTCGTCGGGACCTGCGAACCCGCCTGACCTCGTACCTTCGACCACTAATAGCGACGTTTCGTCGTCATTTTCGTCGTCTTCGTCCTTGTCGTCGTCGTCATACGCGCGATTCCCGTAATCCTCTAATTTCCTCACTTAACCGCGAAAGCACTTTTGAATACACACGCTTAGTTTTCAGGAAGCGCAATGCAGTTTCATGTGACTGTTTCGTCTATTTGTGTGACTGTCATGTGATGGTTCATTGTCGAGGGTGAACACCGTGTACGCGTCCGGACAACGCGAAGGTCTGAGAGACTCCTAGACTGAGAAAATAAAGCAGCTGAATGAGCTAAATCGCGACGATCACCTCGTTCGAAGGAATGTTCTGTCCACTGAAGAAATTACACGGACATCAGTTGGCTTTTACTTGCTCTTTTATCCTCAATATTGATTGTATAGTTATTCGAGCAATTTTTATTTGTCCACGCAAAGTCTCGTTCACTCCAATACTTTTTTCTCAGTGTAGGCCGTACCATAAGAGACTTCTCGAACCTTTACATCGCTCGGTTGTCAAAAGAGTAAAGGATGCGTACGTTTTTTTTTTCCAACGTCGTGTATTACCTGTATGTGGGATTACCTGTGAGTATAGCTTCGTGAGATGTCGTGGAGGCCACAGAGATTGTGATCGTTTCATTGTCCCCTTGAATTACTCGGACGTTTTGTCTCTCCAGTGTGACGCGACCTAAATTTATAGCAGACATTGTTTCGCCGCATTGTTTGAATCACCGTCAAAGCGACTCTTAATCAGATACCTATTCGACACAGTTAAGTGACACAGTAAGCTACGCTAACGGACTTGCCGCGAGTTTACGAGTAATGTTAATTAATCACGAGCTCGTCAGCCAAGTGCTACGTGTGTTTGGTGCGTGTCGGTACGTGTGGCAAATTACGATGCGTCATGTAGATCTCTACCTAACTTTCTACATAACTTTTGGGATTCAACTCAAGCGACGATCAAGGGACGATAACGTGAGAAGCGGTGCTAATTGGCTTTATTCATTAATCCTGGGATGCATTGTCCTTCAGTAAAAAATGTACGGAGAAAAAGGTGAAAAGAGTTTTGTATCTCAAAAAAAATAAAAAAAATTTGAATGAAGAAAATTCGTCGGAAAATGTCCATGAAAGTTCTCCCTATGATGCATCCTGGGATTAAAGCATCTCCCAGCATATGATGAGATTCCAGACGAAGCGTGCGGCCAAGTCGTATATCATAGAGTCGCGAGTCGACGCCTCGATAAGTCATAAAAGCGCAATCGTTCGTTGCCTTCCAAACGAAGCGGTGAAAAAGTGAAGTGAGATGAAAAATTCTATATTCTCACTCTTATGCACTCCGTAATATGGTGTTACCTTCCGATTCCGACTCTTCGGCGCGCAGGCTCGATTGCCGCGGCACTTGCTCCTCCGTCGGTTTCTTCGCCCGCGTCTCCTCTTCCGGCACCGTCACTTTCTCGGCCTTCTCTCTCGGCGGCTGTACCTTTTCGTCGACCTTGTCTTCCGTTTCGGCTACGGAAGTGCATTCCATCGAATTTCTATCGTGACGTGCTTTAAGACGCGATAGATGTCAGTACTTGAGACGTTTCAAGAGAGAGAATTGGAAAGTGTGCAGGTCGGAGGAGCTCCTCCGGCGTAGCACACAGGGAGCAGTTGTAGAGTAATATAAGGCTGGATCAATGAAAAGATAGAAAGAAAAAAGAAAAAAAAAAAGGAACGAAGAACATCGGTCATGTGATGCGTTCTACAAATTAGCCATAGGCGCTCTTCCCATTCGTTTTAAGGAAATCGGGAGAGAGTCCTTTCTACACACAGATCTATCGCACAACTAGAGGAACTATCTATAGAAAAAGAGATGATCTCGATTGAACCTCGTCGTTAAAGGCTGTTGGAGAATATCGCAAAATGTCACATCGAGGAAACGAAGACAAAACGGAGAAGGAGTCACTATCACATCGTCCGCTTTGCATTCGGTACTTACTGAACGTAGTCGAAATACGACGACTTTTACTGCTGCGATTTCTCAAAAACTAGAGACATTCGCTGTCTATTGCTGGCCGCTGTTCCGGCAAATATCACGATTTCGGCCGTCCTCGTGCGATTCTCTCAACTCTGCCAAAATTATCCCCCACGTTTAACCCCGGAACTCGACTATGAGATAAAGCGCGAGAGACGAATACTTATAAAAGCGCGATTATACGAGAATATCGACTTCCCGAGGAAACGTCCCGAGAGAAAATCCCAATAGAATTCAGTTTTCACTAAAGATGGTAAAGAGAGCAAATTATCCCCGAAATAAATTATCTTCAAATTGTCTTCATTTATCACTTGATTGTTACTTCGTTGTCAGCGGATTTACATTCGCGTCGAATGGAGTCGAGTTCCAGGGCTACGTTGAAGAAGAGTAGGTACGGATACTCACTCAACACGATGACCTTGCTCTTGCTGATGACATGACCCAGCTGATTCTCGGCTCGCACCTCATATTCGCCGCCGTCCGAGCCCTTCAGCAATGTCACCGTTAAATCATAGTTCTCCTTGCGTTGGCTGTCCCTGCTGATCTTGATTCTAGCGTCCGCCGACACTTCTTTGCCGTCCTTGTACCACTTGACCTCCGGATCCGGCGTGCCGGACACTTCCAACGTCAGCGTCAGCGTCTCGCCCTCCTTTAACCGCTGATCCGCCAATTTCTTCAGCAGCTTCGGCCGTGTGTTCACTGTCAGATTCGAGCTGCTCGAATTCTCTCCGTATTCGTTCTGCACTTTGCATGTGTAGTGACCCTTTAGTTCGGTCTTCACTTCCTTGATGATGAGCTTGTAATTGTCGCCCTCCTCCATGCGAGTATATTCTGTACGTTTCTCCGTAATCTCGACGTCGCCCAGGAACCATTGCACGTTCGGTTTAGGGAAGCCTTCGACCTCCACCACGAACTCAACGTTCAGCTCGCCCTCATTCGCGCTGATGTCGCACAATTTCGTCTTGAATCTCGGTATGCCACGCACCTGCGAATGTTTCATCATATTTGTATTAAACGATAATGAAATGTTTACAAATAAAACTTACTTGGATAGAACTTTAAGGACAATTAAATTTAAAATTCTGTTGAAGTATGCTTGAGATTAATCGAGGAAAATAATTTTATTATCCGTTTAATCGTCTAATTTAATTTAATTTAATTCGCGAAAAGTTTTGTTTTCTTGATCACATGAATTTCGTAAACTATATTCCTTCAATGAAAACTCAATGTTTCTGCTGAAGAAAAATTAATTCTAAACTCTGAGAGTCTAGAATTCTCTCTTAGAACTTAGAAGAGTCTATAATTCTTCTAAAACTCTGAGAGAAGCTTTCAATAAAACCGCTGTCGTGAGTTTTTGTAAACATTACATATCATACCCTGACTCTCGTTTCGTCCGAAATAGTTCCGTGCTGGTTAACCACTTCGGCTTTATAGATTGCCGCATCCTCCACCGTCGCGCTGTTCACCGTGAGTATATAATTATTCCCGTTTTTCGTCATCTTCACGCGATCGCTCGCGCGCAAAAGCTCACCGTCTTTATACCAATTGACCTTCGGCTCGCCTTCGCAATCCACTTCGATCAGAAGATTCAGCGTGTCGCCCTCGTTAATCACTCGCGGCTCGCCCAGCTTCTTCTTGATCTTCGGCGGGCACTTGATGCTGACATTCCAGATTTCAGTTGTCTGATTGATCTCATTACGCGCGACGATCGAGTACGAACCCGCGTCGGTCACCTTCGCTTTTTTAATCACCAGCTTATATGTGTCGTTGCCCTCCTTGACAATTTTTATACGGTCGCTCTCTGAGATTTTCTGACCATCCTTGTACCAAATGACCTCCGGTGCCGGGGTGGCCTCTACCTGCACGGTCATCGTGCCGGTGTCTTCGACGAGAATCATCATATCGGATTGCTTCTTCGTGACCTTAGGCGCGGACTTGACGATCAGCTCGATCTGCGTGCTGTCTTGGCCGAGCTCGTTCTTCGCTGTGATGGTGTAAACGCCTGCGTCTTTAGCGGTGACTTGCTTAATCACCAGAGACAGCGACTCTTCGTCCTCCCAGAGGTACTTGATCCTACCACCGGCCACGATCTCTTGGCCGTCTTTCGTCCACTTGATGTCCGGCTTCGGGTAACCCTTCACTTGCAGATCTAACATCGCAGATCCACCGACGCTCACTTCCGATTGCTTCGATTCTGTTTGCAACTTCGGCTTCTCCGGATCCTTCACTAGCTGATTCACGGCACCCTGCACCGTTAACTCCGCGCTGCAGCTGATGTTACCTGCACGACGTTATCGCGTTCGAAATAATATTATAATAAAAGTTATTATTATGTATCGTTGGAAGTTATAATTATCAAAGATTACCTGTGTTGGTTTGTGCCACGCACGTGTAAAGACCAGCGTCCTCGGGTTTCACATGCTGGAACACCAACGCCAGGGTATCTTCGTTATCCTTAAAGAGAACCTTAAATCTCTCCTCAGGGTCGAACGGTTTGCCATCGCGCAACCAAGAAAAATGTGGCTCGGTTCCAAGTTCGAGTAGACCTTCCGGAAGTCCGGCAAAGAGTGGCTTCTCATCCGTCACAGTCACCTCCGCCTCACACTTAGCCTCGCCGAAGCGGTTCATGGCTGTACACGAGTATTTACCAGCATCCTGTTTCTGAACGTCAGCGATCACCAGCTCGTAGAATCCCTTCTCAGCATTGTCCCGGACGATCTTCACTCGTTCGTGCTTCGCGTCGATCAAGGTGCCATCCTGGAAGCTGGAAGGAAACATATATTTTATTTCGGAAACTGAAATCTACCATTAAAGAACTATATGTTCCTTAGCAAAGTAAATTCTGATGATAATCGAATCCTGCGCGCGGGAAACAAGATAAAGTAAAAAAAATGTATATAAAAGGAAGCTATATATAATATTCTCTCTGTGTGTTGGTAGGACTCAAGTTGAGACTCACAACTTCATTTCCGGATTCGGATCTCCCTTGACTTTAATCATGAAACGCAGATAGGTGTTCTCCAACAGTTCGGTGTCTTTCAAGCGCACTAAGAAAATAGGAGCGTTCGCGTTCGCTCGTGCCTTCTTCTCCTCCGCACTCACTGTAATATTTTTCGCATTAGTAAATAAATTCTCTTTTTCATGTCGTACTTTCCAAAATCACTTGAATTCGAGTTCGATCTGATCAGCACTTGATTCTTCAAATAAATTTTCACTTCAAAAATTGGAAAAGTAGGCAACATAATCATCTAGAAGATATCACAAAAACTAATAACTAATAAATGTCTAGAAAAGATCTTAAAGAAGTCTTAAAAGACATTCTAATTATGTTAGACTTTTCTTTAGACGCCTATAAGATTTATATTAGACATTTGTGGCGACTGGGAAATATCTGACAAACAAAGTCTAATAAACTTCTTATTTAGAATTTTATTTAGAATTTTTATTTAGAATGAAGAATTAACGTACGTTGTTGGACCACCAGCTGCGCGGTGCAGGTCGCTTCGCCATTCGCGTTCAGAGCTCGCGCGGTGTATATACCGGTATCCGATTCGTGAACGTTCTGAATCTCGAGCTTGCAGACGTTGTCAGACATCGTGGTGCTTACACGATCAGCCAGCTTGTCCTCCATCGGTTTGTTGTCCTTCAGCCATTGCATCCTGGTGGTCTCGTCGGTGGTTAACATCGTGCACTCGAAGGTGGCAACTTCTCCGGCTACAAAAGGCAACTCGAGTTAGCGTGGAAGAGACAGGAGGAGTCGTGATCCTGAAAAATGCGAGAATATAAGAAGCAAGTATATCAATTCGGATGTGATCCTATATTTTTGAGATATTCGAAATTGATAAGGACGTTGTATTCGAGTGATCTATATGCGCACGTGAGATAGTGTGCTATTTGATCATTAAAATTAAGAATTGATACATATAAAAATTGGATTTAATCAACATCTAATAGTGCATCTTGAGTTATAATGCATATAATTGAGTTATAATATAATGAAAATAAAACTGCAAATGTAATGTGGTAAGAGGCAACATTTAACATGTATAAAATAATAAACGACGAAGTGTTATCAACATTTGGACACGATTATAATTGAAAAATTTGTCCCAACGTTACCACAACTGTTCCGTTCAGAGAGTACCTAAGCAAAAGCTAAAACTAGTAAAAAATCTTTAATCTGTAATACAGATAATATAAATACAAACCTTGGGATAGAGAAAAAAGATGTCGGTGTAAATGTGCGTGAGTGTAGAAATGTTGTCGATGTCGGAGTAACTTGGTGGTGTGAGTGAGAAGTGTAAATGTTTAGTGTAGAAAATTACATTTAGCTGATATCTAAGGTTTAGCGATGAAGCGTGTGTGTTCAACCAGCAATGGTGGTATTACGTCTAAAAGCAATTTACTCAGCTGGCTATAAGAGAAAAGTCTGGAGAGACACATGGAAGAAATGCAGAGAATAGTGAACGGCGATGAACTAAATACAAAATACGTCACTTTACCTATGGCGTGTATCAATGCCTTTTTTGGTCGCGTCGCTAGAACAGTAAAAATGTATCTTATGTCCTGTGGTGGTTGAATGTGCGCGTTATGTATGTTTTAAATTGTTTCTCAAGAATTTAATATTGAATTCTCGAAAATACTTGAATACTTTATATCGATATGACATTGGATCCTAGACAATAATTTGATAAATTACGATATCTATTCACAATAAATATTTCATGATAACGTAATATAAAATCTTCTTCTACAAAGAGAATTTCTTCAGTCATAACCGGCTAAACTTTGCGATAAATATTTTTTTCTTTTTAATATAATATTTTCTTATCATTCTTCTTCTCTTTATATCTCGTAAGTCATTAAAGTCTCAAAATTGCAACAAGCATTTCTTCTCATAAAAGGTGAATTATTCTTGACACATCTCATGTAAGTACGATGCAACCAACATATGTATAAGTAATCTTGATAATGCTTTTACATCGCTAACTTACGTTCCACATTGCATCCCTCTATCGTTTTGATAAACACGGGTTTGCCAGCGTCGCTGGCGAGAGCAACTTTAGCTGTTCGATTCTCGACGTTGGATTCTGCCGTTCCGCCGGTGATTGCAGTCTGATAGGAAGTCATGGTTTCCGACTGGCCCTGCGCCGAGGAAGACACCTTCGTCTCCATAGCGGATGTAGTTGATTCCATGTATGAGGACGCGCCATTGCGACTGCTCGATACTGACGAATACTCTACAGGTGTTAGTTGGGACAACCTTACTATTCGATACACAGTACGTTCACAGAATTCGGAATAGAGTTTCCTTGGGTTTTCCCGATCATTACTATGACAATTTAATAAACAATTTTTGAATTTGCCAAAAGAAGCGACTTCAGAAGAGTCAACAGGAAGTTTCCCTCTTTTCTCATCTTTTCTGATTTCGCACGTAAACGTAATATGTAATGCTTGCTCTACACGGAGAGAATTTTATAGTACAAATTGCTAGGAAATGTAAGCGTGGAACATAATTTGTCATCATGCGTTATTTTATTACTTTATATCATTTCATATAAATGCTGATATTTCAGGATCTGAAATTTGTTATTACAAAAATTACTAAAAAAAATTAAAATACTTCTTAGCGAAATGAACTCTATTGACAGTCTGTTTCTGCACTGTTAGAAAACATGGTGAAATTGAAAAAACTTAAATGACACAGAAGAACTATAATATTCTTTCCATGTACTGTATGGTGAGACAAGCCACGTGACCAGAGCTACGACAATACATTCAATGCGACACTGAGCTGACTTATATCGCTAGCTTCAACAAGTTGCCACAAGCGACATTGAATTACGACGAAACGTTCTTATCATCCGATATTGAGTATTTCAACAACCTCATGATTTTACCTTCCACAACTTTGGAGGAAGCGCTGTACCGACTCGCAGAGTATTTTCGGGACATGTCTGCTTCTGTTTCCTCGATCTTAGTCTTTTTTGCTTCCGATGTGTCAATCGCAGTATCCACAGAGTCCTTTCTCTTCTCTACGATCTTCGCGGATTCCTTTGTGGAGGCCTTTGCGGAGTCCTTTACAGAAACTTTCGCGGAGTCCTTCGCAGAATCTTTGACGGTAACTTTCGCGGAATCCTTCACGGAGTCCTTTACGGTGACCTTCGCGGAGTCCTTCGCGGAGACCGCGGAGTTTTTCACGGAGACCTTCGCGGAGTCCTTTATAGAATCCTTGACAGTGACCTTCGCGGAATCTTTTGCGGATTCCTTTGCGGAGTCCTTCACGGTGTCCTTCGCGGAGTCTTTCGCGGATTCCTTTGCAGAGTCTTTCGCGGAGTCTTTCGCGGATTCCTTTGCGGAGTCTTTCGCGGAGTCTTTCGCGGATTCCTTTGCGGAGTCTTTCACGGAGTCTTTCACGGAGTCTTTCGCGGATTCTTTCGCGGAGACTTTCACGGAGTCTTTCGCAGATTCCTTTGCGGAGTCTTTCGTGGAGTCTTTCGCGGATTCCTTTGCGGAGTCCTTCACGGAGTCTATCGCGGATTCTTTCGCGGAGACTTTCACGGAGTCTTTCGTGGATTCCTTTACGGAGTCTTTCACGGAGTCTTTCGCGAAGTCTTTCGCGGAGTCTTTCGTGGAGTCCTTTACAGAGACCTTCGTGGAATCTGCTACTTTCGGCGGACCACCTGAGTCCGTCTTCACCTCTTCCGCTGGTTTCGGATTGCTAGTTGCTTTGGGCGCCTTGGGTAGGTTAACTTCTTCCTTAACCTGCTGTATTTTGGCTAGTTCTGGATTTTTCTGTGACGGCGGCTCGACTTTTACTGGCACTGGTTTTTCGTCGCTCTTTGGCTCCTCTTTAGTTTCCGATACTTCGGTTACTTGAAGGTCGTCCGCGGCGTGTTCGGCGAGAGCAACTAAATCGCTAGCGTATTCGCGAATCTCTTTGAGCCAGTAGCCCTTCACGGGGTCCTTGTGAGCTACCAAAGTGATGGGGTAATTGGGAACAGATGGATTGTGTAGCTCGAAAGATCGTATGTCGTTCAAATGGTCCTTTACTTCTACTTCTGGTAGCTGGAACGAGACGGTTGGATTCGTTGTGTTGTTTTGTGTTTCCCAATCGAATCGCGTTGTAATGCAATCGATGCTCACAAAAAAGAGATATTAAAGACAAACGAGAATTTTAATTCTGTTTTTGAATAGTGTTTTCTTAATTGCATATGTCTGAGAGTTTTTTATCTCATAATCGATACTACTGATCACGGTACTCACTCGAATAATATCCTTTAGAACGAAAACCGACCTATCCTCCGATATTCGCCTGACCTTGCAGACGAGGATTCGCGCTTTAAATAGGAACAAATATCTCTCCTTGCTTCTTCCTTCCTTATCAATAACCGTATACCATTCCTGGAAACATCGCATAATTGTCGCTTAGTCGATAATTGAATGCTTTATGATTGCAACTCTAACACATATAGACGTATTATAATTATTGTTAGATAATAAAAAATGATAAAATCTGGAATTGATAGTCTAAATGCACAATTTCATGTTAAGAAATCTTACAATGCACACAAATAAATGTCAATACATTCCGTACATAAAAATCAATTGTATTAAAAACAGAAACAAATTTCACATTCAATTGATTTTGATCCGTTCGTTCGCGTTTCTTTTTCTTCTTTAATCATTTAATGTCAATTCTTTCGAGTGCCAATATACCTACGTGCGTGAGCAACCTGCCGAGTTTGTGAATATTTCCTTTGTATCCTTCGATATTACTTATGAACTTATTATCAGTCGCCCTGTGAGGGATACCTAGCATCAACTCTAGCGCCTTTTGCAGATCGTCGCAGTTTTCGCCTAATCGGGTCGAGTATTTCACCAGCTCCTGCAAAAGAATATGAGCATTTTTTTCCGTGTTAATTGATCCTTCCTCTCTCGCCGGAGCCTTACGCTTACGCCGAGACAGATCAAAATGCGATTCGGCCCGATACGATTCGGTCCACGATTGCGATGAAAAGTAAGAATTTGCGCAACATGAATGCGACTCGTCTAATCGTCCTTGGACCAAATTAACTTGTATCGCCCTACTACATATTCTTCGATGCGCTTTTATTACCATCGCTCTTATATCCGTCTTGTTTGCGCGAAATTTTTCTATAGATCATATCGCGAAAAGATAATCTGGACGAGCCGCTTTTAGCTCTCTAAATCCGTATCGACGCCCACATACACGTTTATACACGCAAACCCGAAATATTCCGTAGCGTCATTTTTATACCGGGTGTCCGCGTTTATCGGAAACCGCCTGATGTTTTCCGATAAATTTCGTCTTCGATCTCTCTTTTCGCGTGCTTTATTGCGCGTCGTCCTCGTCGTCAAAATACTACGTCGCAAGCACGACGAAGCTCGCGACTATAAAAAAAACAAGAAGCGAATTATTTTCGCAATGGAGAAAATGTGCGCGCTTATTTTTGCCGTGTATACGACTGATTCAAATTTAAGCGAACTTGTCGATCGCGACAAAGAAATAATTAGCTAATGACATTGTATCACACCCCGGGCTTTTCTAACTAGAACAAAAAATATATTCAATCATTATTTATAAAAACATATTAAAATCGCCAAGGTATTCAGCAACCATGTATATTATTCTGTACATATTCTAAATTCAGTGAGCTTGTTGATGGCGACGAAGCAATAATTAGCTAACGGCATTATATCAGACGTCGAGCTAACATTAATGTTTACCGTGCCTATTTTAGAACATGTGTTTGTGCGCATTACTGCATCGACAGCGGCGGCAGTTTGCTGCGGCAATGATATGTGTTAAATAATGCATAAAGCCAAGAATCATCAACTTAAGAATGTTTTGCAGCCGTACTTCGACGTCTCGAGTATCCCTCTGTCTACTTGTTGTTTCGTTTCTGCGGGCATTCGGCCCGCATAGTAACAGCACCAATCTACTTGGCTTAGACGAGCACGCCGCTGCATGAATAAGCTCTGCTTAAATTTCTAAGGAATTTTAATGTGCTATGAACCTGTTCTTTATCCCTTTTCATATGTTCATCTATATATGAGAAGAATTTTATGGCAAGAATTACTAGAAATTTTTTAAACTGAGGGACATGTCAACATTCTCCCTTAATTCATCATCTCTTCGTTCCGGATGTGCTATTTATATTTTAGCAACTGTGTGTAAAGTTTACCGTTAAAATTCCTATTAGAAATCTACTATGTTTCTCAAAAAGATAAGCTCAACTGGCAGTCTATTCCTGCATCACTGAAGAACCTGCTAAAATTGTAAAGAATTTATATGAAGAGAAGCTACAAAATTCTTTCGGTGAGATAATCAAGTGCGAGTGAAAAAAAAAAGATTCTATGTTTACGAGAACTCATTCTTGTCATATCGAGATATTACGGCGCGCATATCATTCTCGTGCAAATAAATAAGTATGAAGAGCACCGATATTTTGTAAGAGTGAATTTCAACATCTGGCATGCTTCGTTAAATCGTCCATCCGGGGGCGGACGTTAATCGAGGATCTCGAGTTTTTTTTCGTACACGCATACCACAAGGTTTGCAGGTATATATGATGCAGGTGTTTCGCGCCTCGTTAACTCGCATGGGTGTGTTGTGTACGTACATGTGTGTGTATTTCGAGTGAGGAGCAATTATGCCGAGGAGACACGATTTCAAGGCGAAGTGGGAAAGCGCTTTAGCGCCGCGCTATTTCCGTCTGGTGCAATAAAATTCGAGTGGAAATATAGGTCAAGCTGTATGTTCGTGTACTCGGCAGTCCGGGATTGTCTCGATACACCAATTGCGTTGGCAATTTTCTCGACGAGGAAGAAGAAGAGGTGTCAACAAGTGCGCATATGTGAGCATGTCGAATCTAAATGCCTCGTTCGTTGCTTCGCCCTCGAAAAGAATCTTCTCGAAAATGACTGTCGTCTCCTCTATCTCACCTCGAACATGTCACTCGAATTCGACGACTTGGTGAGAGTAACTCACGTCACTTCTCACATTCGATCGCTAACATATATCCGCGTATTCGCGAAGAAATAGTCGATCTACATACCTTCAGCAGGAGCTGGTAGTCGTTTATACGTTGTATCGGGAGCTTCAAGTGTTCCGATATGCTCTTGTCGTCGCCTAGAGTCTGGCTCAATTCCTGCAAGAAACGAAATGATGGCACAAGTGATCAGCATGTCCGCATTCGTCAACGTCGTCGGCAAACATTGTTACCGCTGATTATTTTACTTGGCAATTTTCTTTTCCCTCGCTTTAGCTCTTTCCGTCAATAGAGAGTCCTCCACGTTAATGTTTAAAAACTGCAGCGGAGAAGGACGTGAAGAAGCGATACGTACGGATTCAATTATTATAATCGCGAAATTTTGCAATTCTCACACGCAATAAGTCGAGCGAGAAATCTGGCGATTTGAATTTTTTCTTGCGCGCCGGAAATATTTGTTCACAACCTCTGCTCGTCGATCTAGACCTTGCTGGTAAGCTACAATTTTATTTACAACTCTTCCGCGCAACAATAAATCCGACCCGACGACGAGTCAAACTCGCGTAATCCCCTGCCACCGCACACTAACGCCACCAATAATCTCGTATATAAATATTCACCCCGAAGCCGCGATTGAAACGCGATCGGAGATCGACGCTCACCCGGGAAGAGAAACACGCGGTGGAAGAGCACAAACCCCGCGGCGCGTTACCTCGCGCTGACAAATGGAGAGAGACGTTTCGACAACGGCACAGACGTTCGCAGGAACGCGTAATTCGACACCGGCAGCATCAGATCTGCCGTGAACACATGTATTTTTGGATGTGTGACTGGATTTTGCATGCAGCACGTTGCGTGTCACCCCCGCGCGCTCTCGCTCGCTCGCTCGCTCGCTCGCTCACAGGATCCTCGACGGCGAACGTGAAGATGCCGATGACGCGCGGTTGACGCGTTGTAAAGGACACAGGACGACTTGGCCGTCCACAAGAACCGAATCGAATCCGGCTTTCTCTCGGCCCGGGTGACGGCGCACCTTGGCTACGAGTCGGGAGCAACCCGGTCGCCGATTGCTCGAAGGAGTCGCCTCGTGGTGGTAGTCGTCGCCTCGCAGAGGGTGTCTCACGCGGCCACTCGCAGACTAGCAAAGGACTTGCCGAGCATCCTCGGGATTCGATTATGCGGAGATTCTTCACACACACGACGGTGTGCGATGGTCAGCGGATTCGCGGCACTGAGGAGAGGAATCTCCGGGCGCGCCACCGCCGTCGCGGCGAGAGACACCAATACGGCCACGGCTATACTTAGACGCCGGACGGATTATTCACGTGAACTGACCACACGCGTGAAAACAACACGCAGATCGCGCGGAGATCGTCGGTACACTCTCGCCGGCGCGGCTCGGGGCCTCCGATCTCGCCCTGGTTACTCGCCGGTGCTTCTCGCGATCGCCCGAAGTCCTTTCTCCTGGCGATCGATCGCGAATCCTTCTCTCTAGCGCGAATTCGTGACGAGCGAGTGTCCTTTAACTTGGACGCATTGGCAAGCTTTCATTTTCTCACACTGGGCTCACACTTCAGGAAAAGATTTATCGTCGATCCTGTCGAGTTGAAAACGATGTCACACGTTGACATGTCGACACAAATGTACACGCATATATACGCGAGAGACTGTAGAAGGTGAAAACCTCCTTGCGACGTGATACCAGTCCTAGTTGGACTGGGAAGGTTACTTTCCCAAAGTAATTCTTCACCATTTGATTCAGTAAGAAATTACGATTTCAGACACGGACAGATATATGAAAAAATGTATTCTGATGCAAACAGATCAAAGGAGGTCAAAGAGAATGGAGGTTTAAAGAGACGCAGGTAAGACGGTTCTCGCATCATGTTGTAAGTTCGCGTCTCCAATATCCAATTGAGATGTCTTTACGCGGCATTTAATCGAAGTCGCTTCTCAAGGAAGAATAACTTGAGATATTAAACACTGTATCCTGAATCCTGAGAAGAATATTTCTTTCTCAATAGCACGCATCTCGATATTATCGGTCATAGGTAAGAGAGAACGAAAGATGTTCCGTCCGTTAAGAATAAACCTAGCTATTTTAAGGGCTGGACAGACGCCCGCGTATACCCCGCCCGTTATATAATTACATCATTTTCTCCAATCCATATTGGAGATCGTGGAGATCGAACATGGAATCATGCTGGACGATCAAGAAGCGCATCGAATTACAGATTAATAGATGTTAGTTGTCATGCAACGGATTACGTTATTATTTTCCTATTGAAGGAGGACGGTTGTCGATTGATCTAAGGAATATACAGTTATAATTTAAAAAGGAGAAGAGTTTTTTAAATATAATATTAATTCATATTCTTATTTCAATAACGAAACACTCTTGCGAAATTATGATGTTTTATTTTGACATATTTTATGTCTGTATTTGTATCAATTTTATTGTCGACTTTGATGCTTTTAATTAATACTTATGTAATATTAAAAGCGCTTCATTGGAAATTGTATGCATATATTCACGTTCATACACGGTTGGCACAATGTAACCGTTTTATTTTTCTTTTGTTTGCAAGCGATTGTATCGTTGCGAATGTATTTTTAGAAAGATGAAATATCAGTTCGCCTTGACACAGTCTTTGATATTCAATCTCTGATATTTATCGTTAATTCTACCTGTCGTGACCCGCGTGCTTGAAATTACGGTAGAAATACTAATTGGATATATTTTAAACCGACTTTCGTCCTCCTCGCTGAGTTCCTTAAAATCTCGTTAATTGACTGAAACTGAATTCTTACCTCGAAGTATTCGCGCACTTCGTCGTTCGTCTGAAGAAATTCCTGAGCAGCGGGCTCGTCCCTGCAGTACGCCACGTGCTTGTCAAAATCCCTCTCCTAAAATAGAACGATGTTTTATTGCGATCGATAAATCCATTCAATCGTCAGCTGCTGCAACGTTACATTTCTTTCTCGACAAAGCGGACATTTATTCGCAAAGACGATCATTTGCATATCATCGTAAATATAGCAAACATCAAGGAATGTCTCGCACCGCTTTATTATCTCATTCTCTTTGCGCTAAGATTGATCAGATCCTACAATTAATCTCGCGAACAATTCTCGTTAGATTATTCTCTCCCTGTTGCTATTCTTCAATCAGGTCTTTGAATGAGATGTACGTCTGATTAATAACATGTTTGTGTCACTGCGACGGCTACGATAGTGATGAGTGACAAAGTGGATGGATCTGAGGCGATCTGAGAAATTAAGCGGAATCTCATTCTGACTTAATACGTTCTCACTTAACATGTTTCAAATCGCTAAGTTCCGAAAAAATTATGTGAAAAGAATATTATGCTATTCATAATATAGCTTTTCTTTTTTATGTAATACTTTTTTTAATTCTACCGTGTTTTCTAGTGATGCTAGGAATATACTATCAACAGAATATATCTTGCTACGACACGTAATATAATTTTTAATACGTAGTAAACTACAAAAAATTTAAAATCTTAAAATTTAAAAGGCACTTATGAAGCAAAAGGGAAATAAATAAGAATAGAATATCCTCTCTTTGGATCATAAAATTTCATAGCAATTTTTACTATAAAATTCTCTCCGTCTAGAGTTTATCACTTGATCACGAATAAATTATCTTTTCGTTAGATACGATAGATTAGCATCGCTTCATTTATGTTTTAATCGAGCACAACTGCACACGTGCGATCAAAGCGGTGCGAGATTTCCTTCGATGCCTGCAACATAATATTAAATAATATATCATTATTTGTAATATCGAGCCAAATGAATTGGCTTTATTTAATTTCATTCTAATTCATTAGCATAGTTACTTTACTAATGGAAACTAATGACGATGAACGCTTACCAGTCTCAAGAAAGTTTTGCCGAGCATACGTGGTTGATCCGCATAGTACTTGACGCCCTCGATCAACACCCTGCCGAACGATCTAAGTAAGGCCGGAATTAATGATCATGCCAAAGTCACACCACGCCTAACATGCTAATGGAGATTTGCGTCATCTTTTAGACACGCCTCGTACGAATGCGACACGCGGTAAGTTGCAAGAGGTCATAAATACCAAGAGCACTGGCACTTCGGTTATCGGTATTATTCACTGATACACGGGGGCGGGTCTTATGACGATGAAGAAATTAGAATCTGGGGTTTAATCTCGGAGAGTAAAACAACAAAATCCACATTGGACTAGTAATTTGACGAGTAATACGGAAACCGGTCAAGTTAGTAATAATAATCAAAACACGATTAACTCTCTCTCCTTTTCTCTTACTATTTGATAGATCAATGATGTCGTGAGTAATAGGATAATACTTTTATATGGCGACCGTTAGATAATGTTTGTTTCAAGCTTTACTTCAACATTTTCTAGTGAGATCAAATTTGTTACATGTAAAGTCTCGTATGTAATATTAAATGAGGGCATTATAATCAACTTTCTAGAAAGAAGCGATGTTTTAGATATCAATTAATCGATATTAATTTCTTGGGGCACATGTACAAAGAAGCACACCACCACACAAAACGTCTTTCGACGTTGAACTTACATCTTTTACATCGTACTCCGCTACAAGCAAGAGAGTCATGTGCGTGTGTGCGTGTGCATGTGAGGGGCGAATTTTTTGCGTATATTGCGAATTGTAATTGTGACAGAAATTGTACGTTTGTATGACGTATGTAGATGTATGTGCGATATATATATATATAATTTCTTTATCAAGTATAGAACTGATAAAATTTAGAAAGAAATTTTGATGCCTAGCAGACTATTAAAAACAATTACAATTCAATATAAATTTAACATAAATGATATTTCTGCCCGTGTGTACATGTTTTTCTCCGAGGCTCAGTGTTGCGATTGCGAGTGCCAGTAATGGTATTTGTATGTATAATGAATGTAATAAGATTTGCGTGAATAATAATCACACGAGTGTTGGCAAATTTACAAGGAAAAGAATGCTGTTGAACAATTGCTGTTGTTCAATAAAAATAGCATTTAATGACTAGGACGCTCATTATGGAACGTGAATATTCATCAATTGAGAAATCGACTGAATGAGCGAGTGAAAGTGTATAAAATGTCCGACTTTGTACTGTGAAATGTATCAATGAATGCTCGTCTGACAGTGTCGCAGTGCGCTTTCTTGTTTTGCTACCGGTGTACGTTGCCGTAATACATACGTGTTGTGAAAGTCAGCTATTTGTTTCAGATTAGTGAAAATAATTTCTTTGTTATCCCGCACGACTCGTGGGACGCCTGGATTGTCGAGGGGCTTCAGGTAACGTTCGACCACCAGCTGAAGATCCTTGCCGAATTCCTCCTCCGTCTCGATTAATTCCTTCACCACCGCTCTGTGTAAAATAAATTAGGATGAAAGGATTATGAAAACAACATTTCTTTTAGCTTATATATAAAATGAAATATACAATTACATTGAAAAAATCTTATAGAAAAATTCACTTTAGAATTTTACAATATTATAATATTTGTGGATAATTTATGGATTTATAAATTATGGATTATTTATAGATAATATTATAATATTTATGGATAAAATAAAAATGAATTAAAATAGATTTGCGTTTGAAAGTACATTTAGATTACGAGCTAGAAATAGATAGAGATACGTACTCTCGTCGATAATAAGAATCCTCCGGCCGCTGGGACACAGATGAGCTTTCTTCGTTGAGCGCCGTTTGCATTAAAATCGACATGGGCAACCATCCCTGCTTTCCGTCGGATGTACGAACATATACCCTATAAAAAAATAATAACTATCGTTAGATGTAGATACTTGCATTTAATGAGAAATTACAGATTAAAATTACATAAGATTACAAATTTATATTTAGAAGAAGAACATATGTTTCTTTCACAGCTTTCACAGAAAAAGAGTTAATATTAAAAAGATAATCGTTAAAGACATGTTTTTTTTCAAACGTTCGTGTATCATGCGAGCTTCATTGTTACATTCAACAGGAGTTTTTAATCGACACGTTTGTCGCTTGAATTTTATATCGAATTGGATTCAGCCAATCGAAAAATCAGATTCGATTGAATACAATCGAAAGGATGATATAGATAGACATTCGAATGCGTGGGAATCGCGCGGTTATATTTGCTCGACATGACTAAGGCTGCATGCCATCTTGTCATCGAAGTCATCGTCCATTCACAGAACGCAAAATTCGTTGGCGATGTATTCGAATTGTTGTGCACGAGGAGCTTCATCTTCCGAGATGTATTCTCATAACTTCGCGCAACATTTACATCTTCACGGGTACAAATTATATCATCCAAGACAAAATTCTCGTAAATTCGATCATTATTCTAAAAATACCGAAATGTATGCTGAGCGTCAAATAATCAACCCAACGATGTTTCTGCCGTGATTATAAACGTGCTAAACTTTGTGCCTGCCGCTTTTTATTACTGCTTTCGAAGATCTAATCTATTCCTGCGCGTATATTGACCCGACACCGACGAGTTACTGTTGGCCCTGAGTAAAAAGCCTGAAGAGGCTTAGAGATAATTGAAGAAGGACGATATACGATATAATCATCCTTTCCCGTCATTCGACATAAGTATATAGCCACACACACATCTGATGTGTGATAAGAATTAAAATTTTATAATTTACAAAATTATATTGTCTCTCATACCATATCACAAAATACATACAAACTTATAATAAATTATATTAAATATTTTCATTAAGATGTATTCATACTGCTATCATCTTAGCACAAAAATTATTAAAATATTGTCAAATAATGAGATTTTACCACATACGCTAAATATGATTGACGGTCTTTATTTTTACCTCATCGATGAACCAGATTATAATCTGGCGATTGGAATTGGTAATAGAAATTCACAATGATAACAGTCGAAAGATATTCCGCCCGATTCTAGTCTACTCGTCAACGAGATATTTACGACCGAACGTTTCAAAACTACCGATTGTGAATTCAACTGTCCGTTAATAAGATGTCTCCTCGACATTGAGAGATTCTTTTCAGCAATAATTCACGCGCTATCGGTTTTATGGTCACCCTGGCCAGTCGCCAGTCACGCAGAGATATGCCCAAAGATATTATTGTTTTGGACGTTTATAAATGCTTAATCTTCATTAACGTCGTCGTAATTCAACGGTGCTGAATTTATTCCGGATTCGCGCAAGCCCAAATTTGCGCTCAATAGGACTGAACGTAATCACAGATTCATCCCGATCCCATCTGTTTGTCTCGCTTGATACGATGCAATTTGCAAAACGCGTGAAACGCCCCGCTAAAAGATCGCTACGAGATTTATTTCGCTTTCTGTCGGCAGTTGAACCTGTCAAATAAATATGAAAATCTGGACGACATCTGTGTGCTGTCAAATAAGACAAGGGGATTGTATCAATTTTCATTATCATGTAAAATATGCGTGATATGTAAATCCGAGAGCAACTTTTACAATAAATTTGTAATTGCATCAAGATAACGAGAAATTATTGTACGAAGTAAACTCAATGATAATTCAATGGCTAATTCCATACAGTAAATTTGCTCTCCACATATAATTAAAATCTCCAAATATAATTAAAAGATTATATAATCTCCATCGTCGTTGTGATAATCATAAAAATCAACTCGGGGATGCTCTGCGATGTCTCGTGCAAACGCAGAATTTAACGCTGAATTCACGCCTACGAGGTCGAATCGCGACTCCTCGCGGACGGCACGGCGCTTTTGGCCAAGGCTGTATGCGATTCCGTGTGGTCTCCTGCTGTAGTCTTCGACGAGCTATGCGTTAAATCTGGAAAACGTCCTCGTCATATGTTACGGCCACTCCGCCGTTTGTTAGTTCGTCGTTAATGCAGCGCATGCGGCTTGCATGACGCGTTTTACTGTGCTTCGCACGCAAATTTAGACGAAGCCTTTCGGGAACGATGAATCAGACGTCCGTCTGCAAAGATCTGTAGGCTTCCCCATCAGCCATTTCTTTTCCGCATCTCGTGACGCGGTGACCATTGCAATTGATCGTTATTGTATCGGAATGTTCGGAAGTATGTGTATATGCGTGCCGCTGATGGCATAGCTGAACGTTGATCGTTAACGCAGAGATACGGCAGACCGACTTAACAGGTATTGGCGGGTAATGAAGTCATTTCAAGCATCAAAATTTTCGTTGAGTTATAAATTCACCGCACGTAGCATGTCACGTTGATTTCACTCAAATTTTCCCTCGGACTTTCCGATTTTTTTTCTCCACTTGTCATTATTTTCATTTCTGAATGCAATTTTGCATCAATTACTTCATCATTTACAATGTTAAATTTTCTCGAATAGAGATTTTCGTGTCATTCATTTATGAATAACTCCCGAAGACTGACGTCTTCGCCAACGTTGAGCGTATCATCTCAACACACGATCAAGGCCGAAGAAAACGGCCAACGTTCCGACGATGACGACGCTCATTGGTGTCTTATAAAGCACGACGACGACGACGACGACGACGACGACGACGACGACGGCAGGAAGTCGACGATGACGTGTCCCTGCTGAGGTCTTCAAAATTTAATGTCGCAGCCTTCATTATTCTATTTCGAGATGGTTGCGGACTTTGTTACGAAAGCGCAGAATGAAATATCGTACGTCAAAGAGCTGATTTACGCTTTCGGCGGTAAACTTAGTAAGTATGACGTTGCGATCGCGCTAGCGATAATTTCAGCTCGTCGGACAATTTTCGCAGGGGAGAAGAGGGAGGGAAAGTTAAGGTTAAAAGCGAATGTTCCGTCCCCCCTCCCCCCCAGGCGTCGACGATTGCCCTACCTCTGCAGGCTCGAGGACTCCGAGTCGGCGCCCGAGGCACCTCGAGCACGCGGATCCGCGTAATTACGACGTGGCCGAATCGCAAGTTTGTGCTTGGCAGCTGAATTGTCCAGGATGCCGCCGACCTCGACCTCCAGATCGGGATCCATCCTCGCCCTCCTACAACAATGTCAAGTATCCGCTATAGAAAGCCACGTCGGCTCCCGCCGAAGAGGACTTCTTAACATTCTACAGTTTCATTAATAAACGTTATGTCTTCGTCCAATGCACAATATTTGTTTTTATTAATTTGTGTTAAAACTTGCTACTCCTCATCGCATGCCGACGTTGTAAGAAGTCGCGTCGGCTCCGCCTACGAAGATGTCTTAAAATTGCATGATCCATTTTATTAGTGAATTGTTATTAGTGAATCCTCATTATTCATAAATTCTCGTGCTACTTATTTTTATTAATTCGTGTTAAAATTCTCGTCATTCCTCATCGTATATCGACGTTAGCGATTGCTCAAGCTGCACGACGCTGAAAGCGGATTTGACATCTCGGACGAGCGTCCCAGGATAGCGCGAGAATGCCATTGTAAAGATTGTAAACCTTTTGGCAACATGCTTGTTAATTTCGCAGTCATGAGCCATTTGCTCCGTTAATTTTATGACGTGCAACGGCAAAGCGATGTAGTCATCCGAGTGTGTTCTCGCGCAGCTCTCTCTCTCTCTCTCTCTCTCTCTCTCTCTCTCTCTCTCTCTCTCTCTCTCTCTCTCTCTCTCTCTCGTGTGTCGCATTTTGCACGACATGCACTGAGAGAGAAGATTGTTAATCTTGCCATAAATTAAAGCGATTTCCGGTGTCGACCGGCGTATCTTCTGGTTCTAATGAAAAAGCAGTAGTAGCAATATACATCCATGTGAGAGGCTGTTATCAGCAACATTACGGTGAAACTTGCTACACAAATGCATAGAGAGGAAATTGGCTGAATTAATTGTGAACTTATATCGAGTTGTTATTTACCGTGAATCACAGGAACTTGCTTCTAAGAACCAGAAATTTTCTTTCCTTTGATCAAGATGCGCTTGATTCGTTCATGCTAATTCAGCTAATCTTTCTGCTCTGTGTAAATTTTCTGATTATAAGAATTTCGCTATGCAAATGACAAATATCAAACATTTCTCAATGTGTGGAACCTCGTACGGAGGTGTTCACACAGCACCGATCTCTCCGTCGTAGTGGCGTTTTCGCAAAGTCCTGTACAATTTAACGACAGGTTCGCGAGATCTTATCCTCGGCTGTTCAATTATTCGCACGTTCGAGAAGAGAGAGCGAGTACGAACGAGAGTACGGACGCCAATTTTCTTACATAACGCGATCGCTATCGCACGCGAGCGGCCAGATCTTTATGGGCGCGTAAATCAGCCGCAAATTTTCCGTCTGTCAAGATATTCACAAATTCCACACGATACAACGACGCGACAGGCCGAATGCCGATGGGACCACTGTGTGCCGCCGAAAATAGCGGCCGCGGCGAAACGTGCTGACTCCCGCTCACGAGGGGCAACGATCCTTCGCTTTATAGGTTGGCATCCGGATTACCTTAATCAGCGGTCCAGAATTCTATAATCTCTCACACCTACTTACAATCATGCTTTCCAAACGATCACTGAATTATTGAATTGAAAGAAAGAAATTATCTCTTGAAAAATCTTGAGAAATAATTTCTTGAAGAGGCAACTGAGAAACAGACGCTGAGAAAAAGGAAAAAGAAAAGGAATCTCACCTGGTTATCAAAATACGTAAAAGAATATGAGATAATACGAATAAACTATAAACCATGGATCAAATATGAATGAGGAAGATAAGGTACGTGAAGTAGAAGAACATGAAATGACACAAAATAAAACCCGAATGAAATATGAACGAGCAAAGAGAATAAAGCGCGTAAAAGAACACGATTATAACACGTGAGGGGACAAGATAACCGTCGCTTGTGTGGGCAAAGTAAATACATTGTATTGTAATTATATTGTAGTAATTCTACTAAAGAAGAGACGCATAAACGTATATAAACGTGTATAGTCCACATGACATGAGCCAAGTACGCATATGCGTCTGCAGCATTGGGAAGGTAAACGGTGGCGCGAAATGCCGGTTTATCACGCGTAAACAGTAGTCGCGTTCAGATTCGCGACGACGCGAGATCGGCCCGGTTAATGGCGCCTCTTCGGGGTACACCTGTTTGCCATAAATGCGCACGTCCGATCAATTTGCCGTGGCGGCTCCATCGCTTCCGCGTCTGCGAGCGGCAGCCGCAGGAGTCGAGTATCGGTGATAAACAGCCCCCTGGAGGACTTTATCATTATCGCGGTGGATGAATCGGAGAACGGGTGCGATGCGTACGGACCGAGTTGCGCGCGGGTTATTTTCAGCCACGTGGATTTTCGTTTCGGTTGCCTACGAAACGGCTTCCACCCACGTGTTACGTGCACGCCGAGCGATACGAAGACGGCGCGATGACAATGCGCGAGATCAAGGTGCTCCTCTCTGTTCTGTCTTCTCTTTCTTTACCTGTTTCTCTTTCTTTCTCTCCCCCTCCCCTCCTCTCTCTCTCTCTCTTTCTCTCTCTCTTCTCATTGTTTCGTCGCGGGTTATTCGCGCGGTCGCGAATGAAAAATTAGCTTACTTCGCGGAGCCGTCATGCTCGATGGCCTCGACGATGTCGCCGATGCTCACGGTAAATCCATCGCTCTCTGCCGCGTAATCCTTCACGACAACGTAATTTTCCGAGGACCCCTGTAACACAAAAACAGAGCGAATGGAGAAATCTATCTTACGTACGTAACTGTATCGCGGGAAAACTATTCTCGACCTCTTTTTTGGTTGGCATACTTTCAAGTCGAACGAAATTGCGCTTATCTTGGTGGTCGGGAATTGCAAAGTGGAACTAGAATGTATCAGCAAGGACAGACTCTTGAAAATTGCAACGCAAATTTTCACGCGTAACATTGTCCACAATAATTTTCAATGCTTTGTGATATTAAACATTATTAACCCAATTATTAATATAATTGACCAAAGCAACAATAATCACAGCAAAGAATAATATTATACATTTATTATTCTTTCTTATGATTATGATATATACTAGGAGGCCTCTTATTTCCTATTATTAAATATTACTAACTACAGTTAAATACAAAATATAATTAATGAAATATAATTTTTTACTAATTACTATAACTTTTTATTAATTACTATCGTTACCTCTTTCTTTTTCGCGAGATACAGAACTAAACACATTTATATATTCTATCTTAATTTATTTCATAAGACAGACCGACAACTTTCAATTTATTATCGACTTTAATTAATCGATGTATTTAATTATAATTTATTTAATTTAATTAATCAATGTACACGAGGCAGAATATCAACTGCGACCGTCGATGTGTTATTCTCGATGTCCGTCTCATACGTTACCCGCTCGAAAGTTCCGCCTTGCGGAACGATGTTCAATCTCTTCAGGTTCGGCGTGTTCTCTCTGCTGGCAGAATAAACGGCCGACTGTTCGGACCTTGACAAGGTCGTGCCGTTGCTCTCCTGCTTGTTCGAGCTGCCATTGGCAGAACCATCTAAACTGCTAGCGATCGAGGTCGTAGCGGTGAAAGTGGTGGACATCAACTCGCCGTCGATGTCCACCTCCTTCGCCACTGGGCAGCAATACATAGAGAAACGATGAGCGGTCGGCCGATTGAGTCTCAACGCCGAAAACACGTGCAGCGGCTCGAAATGATATATACCGTCCTCGTCGAGAACAGTGTACGCGACCTGGCCGGTTAACACCGACCTGGAGGCCTCTCTGGGCACGACTGCCTGCAGACCCTGTTTGAGGATCATGAAGATGGCCGAGGGCTTGTGATTCCTCTTCAGCAGGAACTCCTCCATCGCCAAGCTGTTGTCGGCGTGCAGCAACGCCGTCGGTACGTCGGCTGAGGACAATAGAGGCATCTCTTCGGGTACTATCATGAGCGCGGCACTCTCTCTCACGAGAGTTCGCAGTCGAGGGTCGGTCCTCGCTAATTCAGGATCGCTGCATAGCTGACCGAGCGCGTTCACGAAAGGTGGTCGCTCCTCGGCCAGTTTTCGCATGATCGTCAACCTCTTCAGCACGTCCATGGTCACTCGATCGTTCGCCAGCGCCTGAGTAGACCTCTCGTCGCTGATCACAGCCAGCAGACTACTCGCAATCTCGGACATGCCCAAGGCCCTAGCTAAGCCCACAGCTTGAAGAAGCATGTCTCGCACGCCTTGTCCTTCGGCATTCAGTAGTTTCTTCACGCGAATCTCGCTGGATTCACGAACCGCTTGGACGATCGCCTTGTAGACCGCCTCCGCAGCCTCTTTCTCGGTCGCCACGTCCGCTACGTGTCGCGACACGTTTTCTAGCACGAGCGACACCAACTCCGGGTCGTTCTTCGAGACGGTGCGGAAAGCCGGACCGATCAGCTCGGCACCGTGCTCCTCTTCGAGAACCATCGATAGCCTGTCGAGAACGGCGTCCTTTTGCAACGGTTGACCAGTCACCGTGGATCTCAGTATGTCCACCTTGCTGTTCTTAGTGTCCAACAATTCTGAAAGCACACTTTGACAGAGGGAACTACGATTCTGCGGGATCAGCAAAATCCTCAGAATCTCGTCCACGGATCGATCGGTGTCGTGGTCTTCTTGACGCAGCAACGCGTCGAAGGACTCGCTGATGGAGGAGTAAACAAAGTCCTGCGACTCATTGTTGCCGTCCAACGCGACCTGACGGTCATTTTTCGACATGATTAGAACAGCGGCTACGATCGCTGCTTTAATCGCGCCTCGAAGAGACTCCATGTTGTCTTCGTCGTTGTTCGCGTGGTTGTCTTCGCCTTTACCCACAGTGGTCGTCTGGATGCCATTAGTCAATGTTGTCCGGTCAGAATCTTGCTGTCGCTGTTGCAGGGCTATATTTCTCGCCAGTTGCGCTATCATGGACACGACTTGCGCCATCTTCACGGCGGTACCGCCGTGCAAACCAAGTTTGGTCGCCAGCGCGAGAGCCTGCTCCAAAGCCGCCGCTTTCGGGTCCACATTCACGTCCACAGCAGGCAGACTCGTGGCGACTTTTCGTCCGACAGATAATCCCGCTTCTGACAGTTCGCGCAACATCTTGGCGTCCACGCTGGTTTCGCCGTGATGACGAAAACGGGGATTATAATGTAGGTGCTGCGGCCGCAGCAGCCGCAGCTCCTCCGGCGTGACCTCGAAACCCTGTACGGAGAACTCCAGCTCACCCTCGGGTGTGTCGATGAGGTCAGGCGCGACGAATCGGGGCCCCTCTTCGGTTTGAACGATCTGACCTGGCACAAAGGTCACACCCATCTCACCGACCTCTACCACGCGACCGGGCACGAACCTGGGGCCGTCCGGAGTATCCACCACTTGGCCGGGCACGAACCTGGAGCCTTCCTCTTCAGTGTAGATCACTTGTCCCGGGATGAATGTCGGCCCCACCTTGGTCTCCACGATCTGGCCCGGCACGAAACGCGGCCCGTCAGCCGTGACGACCGTCTGACCCGGCACGAATTTGCTCCCCGACCTGGTCTCCACTATCTGACCGGGCACGAACTTCGGGCCGCTGCTGGTTTCAATCACCTGACCGGGCACGAACTCTTCTCCCTTCTCTGTCATCACTATCTGACCCGGCAGGAAGCCGTCCTCAGTCATGACGCCCGGCACAAAACGTGGGCCGTCCTGATCGCCGCTGACCAATTGGCCGGGCACGATTCTTCTGCCTTCTGGTAGATTCTTCACGCTCTCCGGGAAGAACTCGATGCCTTTCTCGGTCTGTACCATGTGACCGTAGACCTCCCGCTGCAAGGTGGTGGACACCACGCTCGCGGACTTCGGGTCAACCGCGATGCCGACCAGGCCGACGTCTCGGAGAAGCACGTCGTCGAGTTTGCTCGCTGCGACGAATTCGAAGCCCTTCTCCGTGACAACGGTGCGTCCTGGGCAGAAGAGGATGCCTTCTGGGGTCTTCAGCATCTGTCCTTCGACGAATTTCTGACCTTTCGGCGTGTCCAACGTCATTCCAGGGACAAAGTTCGCGGTGTCTTCCGTTTCCACGGTGACTCCGGCCACGAACTGTTTCTCACCCGATTTGGTGTTCACGTACTGACCCGGAACAAACTGCAAGCCTTCGCAGGTCGCAAGAGTCTGCCCAGGGACGAACTTGGATTCGCCGTTCGGCGACTCGACGCACTGACCGGGCACGAATTCGTACTTGCCGTTTTGCATCTTCATGTTCTGGCCTGGCACGAAGACCTGTTCACCGCAGTAATCCGTAACAGTTTGACCCTCTATGAAGCGCGGTCCATCTGGAGTGGCTACAGTCTGACCAGCGACGAAGCCTCCGTCTGCTGTCACTCGGCCAGCCACGAATTTCGGCCCTTCCTCGGTCAACACCGTTTGACCTTCGACGAACTTGCTGCCGTCACTCGAGTGGAACGTCTGGCCTTGAACGAAGCGTTCTCCTTGCTGCGTCATGAGAGTCTGCCCGGCGACGAAAACCGGCGTCTTCGCACCGTCCGGCTCGCTCACGGTCACGATCTGCCCAGGAACCAGAAGAGGCCCGTCTGGTGTGTTCAGAGTGAGCCCCGGCACGAAGGTTGGTCCTTGAGGCGTCTGCAGGGTCTGCCCGGGCACGAAGATCGCTCCAGATGGTGTGTGCACCGTCTGACCCACGACGAATCTCTCCGCGGACTTGATGTCTAGCTTGAGACCCTTGATGTTGTGCATCGTGGTTTTCTTACCGGCCGGCAAGTTCTTCACTAGCTCGGGGACTTCCTCTATTCGCGGGAGACACTCGATCGCTCGTTCTCCGCAGCTTTTCAGCAGCTTCTCGCTCACGTTCGCGGTGTTCTGGAGCTCGTTTACGGGGATGTGCTGAAGAGCGGTCTGCAAAGTCACATCCGGGTGCTCGATGAGAGGTGTCAACGGTTTCATAATCGCAATCGCCTCGAAGCCTCCTACGGACTCGCATATGGAATTGTACAGAATCGTTGACTCCTGGCAGATGACCTGTGTCATCGCTCTCATCGGTACCGGCATCTTTTCGACCACCGGTACGCCCAATGGTTTGTTCCCGTTGAGCTGAAACGAGTTCCAGTTCAATATGCTGGGAATGGGCTTCTCCTTGAACGTATTCGAGATGTTGACGACGTCGGAGGATCTCAATCTCGCCTGTTCCATGTCCACGTGCTTCCAATCTTCCATCATCTCCTCCTTCGTCTCCTCCTTCACACTCCTCAGCTTGAGCTGCTTAGCAAGACGGAGCTCCTCCTCGTCAGCTACACGTTCCTTCTCCTCGAAGACCTGCTTCGCATAATTCAACGCGGTCTGCTTCTTCCTCTTTCTCTTCCTAGTCTCAGCCTCCAGTCTCTCCCGTTCCTTTAGCACAGCCTCGCTCGGCCCCAGGCCGTCGTAGAGGTTCTCGAAGTCCTCCAAGTTCTTGAAGTCCACCGATACGTTCTTGCCCTGCTTCAGCCTCAGTAACACGGTATCGCAGTCGCGCGACAGCATCACGTCTTTCACGTCCCCGTCCCGGACGGCGGCCTCCAGCTTCGCCGGGAACACGAGGCTGCATCTGCGCTCCTCCACCGTGTACACGAATTTGGTGCGCTCCTCTTCGACTGGAGTCTGCTTCATGTCGAGGAGCTCGCGCAACGCCCGCTGCTGCTCGCCTTCGCCCTCCAAGATCGGGAAGACATAGCGATAGTCCTTCAGCACCACGTGCTTCTTCTTCTCGCCGACGATGAGGCCGGCGGTGTAGTGGTGCGGTCCGAGGCCGGAGGCGTTGGTGATCTTGCATTTCGACTTGTCGTGCGCGTTGGCGCCCAACAGCACCGGAATGTAGTGATGTGTCGGCAGGCCGTAGGACTTGCCGGTGATGCGGCAGAATCGCTTCGCGTCCGCCGGGCTGATGGGCGGTAGCAGCGGGAAATAGTTCGGCTTGGGCAGGCCCCGGCTCCTACCTGTGATCCTGCAAAAGGACATTGTCCCGTGCCGAAACGGTCATTCGACGCGCTTTCGCGATGAATTCGTCGCGCGGTGTTCCTGTCTTGGACGCGCGTCGTCGCGTCGTTCGCGCCGCACTGTCGATTACGATTCTTTCTCTTCTTCTTCTTCTTCTTTTCTTCTTCTTCTCTCAAGCAACCTAGATAGCTATAGGTTGCCTGAGTCAAAAGTGAAAGACCGCGATTATCAGTCGATCAATCGTGATCGCTAATCACAACTCCCGACGCGTCGAGATCTTTCCGTGAGTTTGTAGTTCCTCAGGCTTTCCAGTTTCAGCTTCTCTTTTCCATGACAATGAACATTCGGTAGGAGAATCGCGCAGGATGCTTTGCGCCGGATGGCACGTCGCCATCTCGAAATCGGAACCCGAAGCGGTGAATGATCGATCGCGTGAAACGCAATCTGTTTGTTGAGTCCTCGTTATTTCGGGTGGTCTCGATTTCTCTCTCTCTCTCTCTCTCTCTCTCTCTCTTTCTCATTCGAGAGTTCCACGGCTTCGTTCGACCTCGAATTCGGCAGATCGGCAGATCATCGGCTCTAGAAGCTGAGAGCTGCTTGCCGGCGTTCGGTCAGGAACGACGATTGATTTACGCCACTCCCCTTTGAATTAATGTCCAATAGCGTTGTTTACGTCCGCGGCATCAATGAAAGCGTTATGTCCGTGACGCGGACAAATGGACACCGGCTCGAAACTTGGCATCCCGACCACGGGGATCGCGACTTCGTGCTTTCGATCATTTGAGCACGCGCCACCGCGACTGTTGAGCTTCTCGTCCCGGTGGCTTTCAGTGATTCGTTCGCATCGGCCGTTCGCGCGACCCTGGCCATAACTTGTCAGCGGTGGCGATTCTCCTCCCTCTCGCGAAGGAGACACTCGACTCACTCACACACAACACGGCGCACGACCGCTCGTCGATCTTACGTCGTATGTCTTCGGGCACATTCAACACAAGTCACTGATCTGACTTTTGGAAATGACAGAAGAATCACTCTCGCGTAGAAAAGACGAGGATCTTCCCCGGAGAAGATTTACACGCGCACAGAAATTCGTCCGAGACTCTTCACGGCCACCGGTCGCGCGCGATTCCGCGCTTTTTTCGAATCTTTTGATCGAACGAATTATCGCGAATTCCCGTTAGAAACTGCAAGTCGCTGCACTTCTCGTCATTTCCTCGTGCACGTGGGCGCTCATTCCTGGCTACCAAAGTCGCCGGTGCGATGTTATCCTTATCGTCCTTACTTTCCAGTTCGATCAACGAACTGATCAGACGGACGGACGGACAGTCGCGTTCTCCGTTTGACGACCCGGCCGTCGTCGTCGGCGTTAACCTCCTGAGAGGATCCCCGTTCACGTTCCCTCGGCGGCTAAACTTTCTCTCACCCTCACTGCACCACACCACACCGCACCGCACCGCACCGCACCGCGCAGCACTGCACTCACATCGTTGGAGATTTTCGCGAGACGCGGGTCCCCCGTGAAAAGTGTATCGGCGAGACGCAGCGAAAGCGAGACTACTCACGGCGTACCAAGTGGCTAAGAGCCGTTCGCACGGCGAGTCTCTCTCGGCTCCCACGACCAGAAATAGCCTACCCTTCTTACACTTCTCCAATACATCTTTAGAACACGGAGTACACGGACCCAGATCTCCGTAGCGTCGCGCGAAGTCGCACATTTCGCTGCGGCGTTTTCGGCGCTGCTCGGCGAAACACGCCCGAGGTGCGATTTTTCGAGCGCCGACGGGGATTCCCGCGGATCGGTTTCGACGTCGGATCTTCTGGCTTGGTGGTCGGTGACGACTGCAGTGGTCACAACGTTCGCGTGCAGAAAGTTAGCGATTCAAAAATAGCATATAGAGATGTGCGAACCAAGAATTTTTATGTCGAATCGAATCGAATCTCATTTTTTAATTCGAATTCGAATCGAATCGAATGTATGAAATTTCACTCGAATTCGAATCGAATCGAATGAAATCGAATCGAATCATTAAAAAATTTAGCATGACTATTAAACATGCAAATAATGATGGAAGATTTTAATATGAAAGGGAATATTGATATTGTAATATCATCTTAAAGTAAAATATATATTTAAATATTTAAAGTAATTTATAATTAAGTTATTAATTATAAGTTAAGTTAATTACAAATTAAGGGTTCAGTTATACACAGGCCTAGATGGCCCGTTTTGTAGCTGATGCATGCAAACGATAATATATTTGATTCCGATTCAAATTCGAATAGTTCGCACATCTCTAAAAGCAAATAGTGTGGCGAGGATATGTCGGGGTGAAAGGACGCGTAGCATTGGTATTAGTTTCTCAATCAAATCAATAATATATTTTGTTGCTAGTTAAAAGTTCTTTGAAATTTTCTAAAATTGAAGAAAAAGACTAGAAATGTTGATAACTGAGACACTAAGAAAAAACTGTATTAAAACTAAGTCAATATTTGTTCGAATACGACGAAAAAAGTTTACATTCAGAGAGAGAGAGAGAGAACTTCTGTATTTCATTTAGAAATTAGTCGCTTAATTTGAATAAATGTATTCACAGTCGTATTCAAACAAATATTTGTTTAATTTTAATACAATTTTTTTTCAGTGTATGTAATAGTAATAGTAATCGAAAAGTCAGGCAAATAAGTTTGATTTGAGTTACTTAGTCTTATTTGAATCAAGTAGAGAAAAAAATTGGATTCAATTAATGGGACAATAAACGAATGCATTTTAATTGAAGAAAATAGAATTTCCGGTTCTTAAAACCGAATTTGATTCATAAGTTTGGTTCATCGCCACATTAATTCAATAACAATCTTTTTTCGTTGCACGAGTAGATAAAATTTCCTAGCTGTTTCCGGATCCTTCAAAGTAAAAGATTTTCACTAACATAATGTAATACATGTATAAAATTATATCAACGAAATGTATCAAAGAGGAAAACGGCGAGAAACAGGTAGCGTTCATCGGAATACGTCAGAACGTGCGCGCGAAAATCGTTTTGCGGCTTTGTGCGTTTCCTTTCGCGACGATAAATAATTTCTCTGGAAATAAATAACTTGGCGCGATGAGATCCAGCAAGGAGCATTTTATATATTACGCGATGTGTATCATCGAGTCACATAATTGATGATACGCTCGACGCATCCTGGCCGCGACATACGATTACGTTAGAATTTAGGAACGATGAACAAGACGAATGCGCCGCTTTTGGCTGGCTTATGACGCGCGATTATTTGCTCATATATTCCTGCTTGGAGCGTTTCATCGTGAGGCAATAGTCAAGCACGCGCGCACGTCGGGAACTCGCAAATACCGTATTGCTGTTCAAACTGCTCGATAAAGTATCTCGAGCGCAAAAGTAGCGCGTCTCCGCTATTCTCGTAAAAGAGAGTGAGTCAGACGGAAACGCGCTATCGACACTTTTAGACCTCTCAGTTGAATATCACGAGCACATCGACTCCTGCGTACAGTACTGTGGCCGATAATAATCAAGGAACGCAATGTGTTTGCAATATCTGTCTCTAAATCCTTCCTTACGACGACCCTAAAGTTAGAATCAAACAGTACTTATACCGACTGAGGCTTAAAATCAGTTGCCAACGGGCATTCGTGCAAAAATGATGTGCTAATTTTGCAAAAGTCCGTTGGTATTCGTGGTTGGTTTCGTGTGACATGGCGCCGATTTCAAAACTCGTGAGGAAACTCGTAAGGAAACTCGTCGGAAGGAAAATTTTTTAAATTGCAGAGTCATGTTTTACAATCAATTCTCAATTTTCGAAATGATCACTCGGTAAACCTGGCGAAAAAGGAAAAAGAGTCCGACGAGTATCACCTGTTCTATTATTCAAAGGCTAATTTATAGTGCGCACAGTCGCAGAATTTTAGATTATTCTAAATAATTATCTATCCAACGATAGTTGTCCCGCTTATTAAGACAAAGAGCTAATCATCATAGTTCATTATTGACCGGATTTCTAGCTTCGAGAACCTCGTCCTCAACGGCCGCGTGTCCCGGCAATAAATCACGCGTTTCCTGACACAATGTTGGTTTAAAAAGAGCAAGAGGCGGTCTGTCCCGGATGGTTAAGCCCCTCGTAAACAAGTGCACGACGCATTGTTGGCAATGTCGGGCGGGACGAGTGCGATAAAGAGCCGCAATGAAAAACGATGTGAACGAGCAACGGCGTTTAAACTTAAACGTCCGACGTTTCGACGGCGACGGCGACGGCGGTCGCCGTGCCAGTAGCCGCCGGTCGAGGAAAAAATGAGAGATGAAGCGTCTAAGTGCGAGGTTACATACTTTTATGCAAGAACCGTGGCGATCCGCGCCGTGCGTGGCATAATAATGGCCCGACTCGCGGCGTCAACGTTTTGTTCCGCGGTCGTTCGCCGTGATTTACGGCGGCCGTTAGGTGGACCTGAAGAGGAGTCTACCTACCCGAAGTGAATCGCGACCGACGACAGTGCAAGGCCATTATTGATTTACAATTTAGAGCGGCCCCGCAAGAAAACGGTGCGGAAGTGAGATGTTTCTACTTATTTGTTAATCTGCTCGTGTAGCAACAGTCACGATAATCGCGACTGCTTCGTAAAGGCGATTTTTCGGAAAATTCCTCTAGATCTCGTTGAGAGAGGCGCCAGACGCGCGCATTTCGCCTGTGGAATTCGCGCGATCGTTCGTAATATAACTCAGTGCCGGCCGATAAACGCATCTGGCCGTTGTTGAAGCTACATACAGAGCAAGGGAGGCGCGAAAGGTGGACAAAAATAGACCGGAATAAAAACTACCAACGCCGGGCAATCGCCCGTCGTAAAACCCCGCGGACTTTGTCCCCGACTTCTTCTCTCTTTCTCTCGCTCTCGCTCTTTGCATTAAAAATAGTTTACGTCGTATCTTTCATTTTCATAAAAGCCTCATCAAAGCGGCCGTACAGGGTATATCTGCCGGGCCAATAATAACAATAATAATAGATGCACGCCACTACAAAGGCTTTATCGAACGGGACAGGTGAATCGGTCTGAAATAAACTTTTGTTCTTCGGGACAGATTTCGACAAAGGCTTCGTGCAAGAAAGTAACAGCAACGATTATATACGGATTATACACGAACAGAACGGACGAATACACACGAGAAGAATATTATAATTTCTTTTTATGTAGATTCTTTTTTCGATTTTACAATGCTTTTCAGAGTATTGAAATAGACTGCACTCAATAGAATTTATTTCACCAAGGAGCATGATAAATTGTGCTAAGAAACATAATAAATTTTACAAGGAAATATAGTAAATCTTTTTCATAGAATTCGCACTAATAGTGTGCGCTGCTTTTTTTGACGTTCTATCGTACATTCGTGAAAATATCCTACGAAACAGTTCGACAGAGAAATTATAAACCTGGATTTTTTTTTAACAGAATGAATAAGGTAATAAAAAATTTAACGACGATCTGCGCGTCAACAAATTCGCGATATATCAGGCCGTGACTCCTTTGATCTTCACAGTGAACGATAATCATCGTTGAGTTGCTCGAAACTGTCGATTTGCTCGCCCCGATGAAATTATAGTTGTCATACTCAGCCAAAAGACAATTCGCTCGAATTATCTGGCAATTAGATATTTGACATAGCGCGACTTTACTCGAGCTCGATCGCGCCCGGAATCGCTTTGTACCGTCGTCCGTATGAAACCGCGATTTCTCATTACATCTTATATCGCGTTACGCACGATGGATTTAGATCAAAGTCCTTCTCCTCCAATTGCAACATACGACATTTCGGGGACATACGAGCGATTAATTAAGCGTCGTGCCCATTAGGACTGAAGGACGAGATGTCCAGTTGCAGCCGCGGTACGAGGCGTTATTCCGGGATGTGTGAAACGCGAACGGCACGGTATTCCTCGCGTGCACATATCGTGCAGCGAAGAGAGAGTTAAAAAAATCGCATGGACGGTGTGAGTGAGTGAGTGAGTGAGTGAGTGAGTGAGTGAGTGAGTGAGTGAGTGAGTGAGTGAGTGAGAGAGAGAGAGAGAGAGAGAGAGAGAGAGAGAGAGGGGGGAGAGGAGTGGCGACGGACGAAAAAGAAAATCGCAAAGAGAAGAAAGGAAAAAAAGAAGAAGACACCGCACGAACGACGAAGACGCGCTCGACAGCGGTGCGTAGACTTTCGACTTTTGGCAACGGACCAGGTATTCCATCCACCTCCGTCATGCATCTCGCTTTCGGTCACCGTTTCGATCAGTGGTCCCCAGATTTTTTCATCAAACCGACGAGACGGTGTCTGAGAGGAGAAATATAAAAAAAAGAAATATACTGCTCTTTCAAGGATACGTGAGTTGCACGCGCTTGACGGGAGACGACGGAAAATTTTCGGATACGTATTATATTTTTACACTCGGTTTTTACGCTCAGGTTTCTCGGAAGCGACGGTGTGACAAAACACGCGCGGTTATTAGTTGTCTTCTGGGCAATTGTTCAAAGATGGCCTGTCCGCGTGTTTTACACGATGGACCATCAAAGACGGTATCATTCATTCGCGCATGACAAGCGTCACTTGTTTCAATTTTGCGCATTCAACATTGGACGCATTCAGCATCGTACGCCATATAAATCGCTCTCCCTATGTCGAATAAATAAGCGATATCGTTGTGCTTTCATATAAATTAATTCAACGCGAGCATTGATTCGTTATCAGATAAATCCAAACAACGAGCCTATTTCTTCCTTGCCTCCTTTCCTGTTCTTCGATTTTTCCCCTTCTCAAGAGGCATGGGGTAAATTTAATTTGTGCTTTTTTACCCAAAGTACGAAATCGGTACTCACCTTGCTCGTGGAGCGCACCTCCTCGATTACTTGCCGTTGAACTCTGGTTCCGCTAGTGATGGTGCGACTAAGCTCCAGCGAAAATTCTGTACAAACGAATAATGGGAATGTATGAAGACTTTCGTTCTCTCGATTCACTTAATTACGATGTAAACTTATAAGTGTATTTTAATCCTCCCTCCAATTCTAATTTTAATTCTGACACGATACTGAATTTAAAATATTAGCAAGGTTGGAGCTTCAACGTTGGAGATATTTAAATCGAAAAGAGAGTATTCTTAGTTAATCGGAATAATATTTAATAGAGGAAATTAAGTATGATTCTGTACCTTTTTTCCTTTTAGATGTTGTGCTCATTCGCGAATTGAATGCCATGTCGTTGTGTACAATGTTACATTATTATTCTGAAACAGACGAAAATGACACATGATTGATTATTGTAACTATACGTCTTATTAACATTATAATATATTAATAAACAAAAACATACTAACTATTAGTAACGCAAACATTTTCAGTTTTTATAAATTAAAAAGGAAAAGGTATTACTGCCACATCATCGCGGTACTGCCATCTCAAAGCTGCGACCGCAATGCTGAAAAGTTACCAAGGTAAACTCGAGGACCGATGCAACTGATCCTCAATGTTCTTTCTTTCGGGCGGTAGGTAAGTTATCTACATCAAAAAGAGAACCGGGAAGCTCTCGCCGAAATTATCCACGGAATCTCTCTACAATTATCGTCAATAGCTCTGCCAAGTGTCGTTCGAATTTACATCCGAAATGTTTAATGAAAGTCGCAAGAAATATTTATCAGCTAGCCGCAGGTAGTACGCGCGTTTTACGAACGAAAGAAAGTACCGAATAGCAAGTTATCTCTTGACCCATTTTGAAGAAAAGTTCCAAAGATTACAAAGGCGGTAAAATTACAAATGATTTACAAATGGCAAAGGATGAAACAATCTGTGATTGTTCACCTTCGACCGCTCGTAATTCGTAAATCAATAGTGCCTAGACGTTTCTATCAAAACATGGTTGACTCAGATTTGATAAAAGGATCCGCCTCATTAAGATACTCCTACGCTAAGCGGGACCCGCCGGAAGGGTTACTGGGATGAGACAGGGAGAGACCCTACGCAAATATTTGAAACAGAGCAACGCGGCATGGTTTCGGCGCGATTACGACAGTCATTGATTCTGTCGTCGGGTGCCGTAATTCATTACCTAACAGCCAGCCAGCCGCGATAAGTCGTGCGTAACGCACGCATGAATAAAGTAGCGTCAGTGGATCAACCTTTAGTTTGAGCGAGATCTATTTCCGACACGCGACACTCGCAGTCGCCCGTCGCGATTGGCTGGCCGCGTCGGCCCGTCGCGATGTTGGCCGCATTTTCTTCTGTTTAGTCGCTAATCGGGTCACTTCCGCCATTCGATTTCGATCGGTTGAGATCCCGCTGAGTTCACGGGATCGCACGAAAGATCAATTGATGCGCGGTTTGAATCATCGAGCGAAAACGCGCGCCAGATTACAGCTTCCGCGCTACTCCGGATGGATCACGAGCTTTAATGAGAAAAACACGATTATTATATCATGCCTATGATCGACGCGTTGACATAAATTATTTAACGCGCCAATTATCATTACGGTGACATCTTGCACGACGATCCTCCTGCACAATTAGACAAACAGATAGGAGTGTTCATGTGCGCTTCGCATTTTGAAATTTATCTTCCAAGAATACGAGTTACAATCATGAAAATAAAAATAAGATGAACACGAAAGAATATTCGATGAAAAGGACAATGTAAAATAGATATAAAAGTAGATATTAATGCTCAGGCAGAAGAGAAAAAATAAAAAATAAGATGACTAGTGGGTGAGAGATTGCGATACTTTTGACAGCTTCGGCGAGTTTCGCATTGCATCCAATAAGAAAATGTAGCTTCCGAGAATTACTGAAAAACACATTTTCTTAATGGGCACAGGATACTTAATGGGTCTTGCAAAATTCATCGAGATAAAATTGTCGTAAGCTTTTATCTGTTGACTGCATACACGATCGCGATTTTCCCGCGCTCGTCATCGCAATCGCGGCCGATGACGCAACGATGAACACGTCGCGAAACTCGCGGTCGCGGCTCGAAATTCTCCGGAGTGTTTTCGCGATGAAGACACACACTATTTTACACACACACACACATACACACGTGAGTTCTAGGCCGGTGGAAGATACGTGTTTCGCCAACGTTGACGTTGCCGAAACACATGGCCCCACCGGTGTAATCGCAGGAAGATATCCCGTTTAACGAATGCAGCTCGCGATCAAAGATTAGCAGTTTACGCAGTCGATCTTGGCAGTACGACTTGATTAAAGACGAAAGATAAACAGATCATCTTCGAATAAAAGTTAATAGATTCTGTCCAACGATCTTCGTCAAACTAACCGAGAAGACACACGTGAGACGCAATTGCGCCATAAATGCTAGCCATAAAATCATCAGCGTGTCGTATTTTATTAAATTAAATTAACACATTGGCTACTTTGAAAACCACTGGTTGTTTCAATGCTCACGCAATTCGCGATGCATACATTCGTCAGTTCGACTCATCGACTCTTCATCGGCTGTGCATGTTATTAGTTATACATAGTTGGTTATGCTCCATATATATTAACGAAATATTAAAGCGCCGGTCGCTAGCGACCACCGTGGTAGTCGACACGTTAACACGGCGGAAGTACAGTTTTTCATTCAACGTGAATCCAAAGAATCGGAAGAAAGATTCTCGATCGTCCTCCTCGAGGTACATCGAGCTTGTCCGAGCGAGATCTCCGCGAAAAATTCCCCGAGTGCACCGTGGCGTATGTACGCGGAGCTCTGTTTACAGGAAACTAAAAACTTGGCCTTCCTACAGTTTGATTCACCGGACGCTTGACTCTGGGAAACCGTGCCAGGAAAATAGTACAGCTATTTTATGAGGCACCTTGAGGAGACACGACGAGAGTTATGCGGGATTTCATTTGGCCAGAAATTTCATGCTGCACACACGCGCTCGAATTTGGCTGTCTCATTGTTTCTCTTTCCCTCTCTCTCTCTCTCTCTCTCTCTCTCTCTCTCTCTCTCTCTCTCTCTCTCTCTCTCTCTCTCTCTCTCTTTCTCTCGTGAGAGAAGCGCGTGGTCTTGATTTTTCGGCGCTTCCGAGGTGAGAAACAACACCGCGATTGTTTCATACGATTGCGGAGCGATTACATATCATGCGGACACATATGTTCTCTAAATATCTCAGAGTGAAATTTAATTCGCGAAGCGGTGTGACAGCCAAGTCACTTGAATCCGAGCGATTGTCGTCGGTGAATGTCGTCTAATTGATGAGACGACATCAGCAAGTTGATGGTAAATGCGGCGTATCTTATTTTCGCTGCGAATATAGAGGTGCATTGCATACATGTCCATTGTTTTTTTTAGATCGGCCGCACTAAAAACCGCACTGCGGGACACGAGTCACACCGAGTCAGAAGTTTATGCGGGCCACTTTAACACGAAACTCTGAAAACTCGAGCTGACACGAACAGGTGTTCAGCCCGCGTCGACATCGAATTCCAAACTTTACTAATTAACGACGTTATTAATCGGCATCTGTCGCGAAATATTTGCTAGCACATCCTAACGAGCCCCGGCCGGTCAAGAGAGTACTATCATCGCGAAAATTCGCTACGAACCGCTATGCGCGCACGCTTCCGCATAGCAAAATATCATTTTATAATAGTTATCGAGAATAAAACGGCAGTCGAAAGAATAGACCGGAATTACCCGCAATCGACCACCGCGTCGCTCATCGCAATTTCGATAATTTCGCGCGTACTCTTGCTCGTGAAAATAAGCGCCACGACATCGACGCGTTTCTCCCTCGTCTCTCCAGCCATACGACCGCTTGCTAGTCGTTGTTTTTCTCCGCATCGAACCAGTGACTGAAACGATCGCAATTCCGACGCGACCGACTTGTTATGTTAACGCGTTGACTGGCGCAATGACATTAGAGAACTCTGCTTTGACTGACATTCAGTCACTTCTAAATCAGCATATTATATTAACGAAGTGTACAGATTAACTCTGTTTAATATTTAGCCAAAAATTAATTATACCGATTATACTTAATATCTTCTGCAAAACTCACAAAAAATACACCTAAGCGAGTTAACTCGTAGTTGGCGCATAAAACAGAGAATTCTTCTCGCACACCAGCTATGAGATAATTCATATTTGACGGTCAGTGTGTCAATCAATTTCTGCGAGTTACGCGCCGGTCACATTTAATTCCCGAGACACGGACAAATTTTACTTCGAATCATCGCGTTTGCACTGTCACGAGTGAACAGTGAAAAGATCTGTTTTAATCTGCAATATCGAAGACCAATCAGGCTCGTTATCGCTCGATGTTATCAACGTTAATTATTTGCGACTAAATACGCAATTGATAGTAGCATAACAATCTTGTAAATCTTTCACGTTCACTCTCACGCACACATATATATACACATACATATGCACGCTTACGCACCTACACACGCAAACATTGTATACAACAGCGTGTACATCCGACCAGGAACGCGAGGGTGAACCGCCGGATGGGGCGAGACGAGCCTACCACAACGATCGGAGCGGAAGACGATGATTCGACCTATCGAAGAAGCTGTACGCGGACGTCGGAATTACCACCTTAACGCGCGTTCGACACTTGCACAACACACTTGCGCGAAAATAGCACGACGAGCTGAGCTGACACGAGCGGGAGACGGAGAAGAAAGGGAGAGACCGAGGCAGCCAGAAGAGGAAACGTGATCAGGGGAGGAAGAAGACGTTCGGGGGAGAAAGAAGAGAGAGAGAGAGAGAGAATGTGTATGTGAATATGTGCACTGACCCGGCTCTCTCTTTCTTACTCCCCCCTTCTCTCTCTCTCTTTCTTTCTCTCTCTCTCTCTCTCTCTCTCTCTCTCTCTCTCTCTCTCTCTTTGTGTTTCTTTTTATTTCTCTGTCTCTTTCACCACCCTTGACAGTTTTAGCGCGTAAAAGGAAACGATCAGCTTACGTGCGCGAAATGATCGCTCTGTCCCTCCGTCTGTCGCGAATGAGAGCGTGACGATCCTCTTCGCCGGCTTGCGGACGTCGTCGTCGTCGACGTCGGTCGGCCGCTCGCTCTCGCCACTTCGGCCACCTAGGAATCCCCGAATAAATCGCCCGAGCCAGTGAGGAAGCCAGCCGACGGCTATCTCGAGACTGCTACCAATGCCAGCGGTAAGGCGTCCCGATGCCCGAGCGCCGCTTCTTCTTCTTCTCTTCTCTGCCTCCTTTACGAGGCTTCCTCTACGCGGCCTCGCGGTCGCCGTCCTAGACGACGTCCTCGACGTCGCGTCGAAAGTCATCTTCACGGTTGTTCATTCGAGTTTATGATAATCGCCTTGATCATGACGCCGCCGTGACATCCTCTGGACATCGACATCCTACGCGAACATGTCGTCCTCTACAACTTCGAGATCGATCGATTAGGTCTTCTTCGGTCGCGTCACTTGCTCGGTCAACTGAGAAGAAAAAGCACGTGTTGGAATGTACATATGTATGAATTTTTACATCTTAGAGTAACATCTTGCATTTTTATCATATCACCAAGTTGTGTTCCCTATATAGCGTGTATTTCATTATTTCGACTCATTCAGCATCAAACAGGATTCAGAAGAACTACTGATCTCGTTGATCTTTTAAGCACCTGAGACTTATTTCAAATTTCATATTATAGATATCAGATTTATTTGAAAAATTCTATCATCTGTCATGTGTAGATATAAGAAATTGATACATTTATTGATATTTGTTATAGATCATTTTTGAGTTCTTTCATGTTAACTCTTTAATTTCACAAATATCCAATATCTTGACAAGCGGTAACCTGCAGGAAGGAAGCTTCACTTTCTTCAGAGGATGAGTTTATTTCTCAGCTCGCCGGAGGGCGCGATACTTAAAAGGCTGAAAGTAAACGACTTTTGCTCCTCCAATTAATTGTCAAATTCAATTGCACCTCCTTCGCGGTTCATTCATTTCTTATCAGGAGATAGCGCAGACTCGAGGGAGTCACATGCCGTAAAACACCCACTGATTCTCGCGACGAATCTGTCGTGTTTTTATATTTCGCATCCACGTGAATTGGAGCGCAGTTATTGCGGAAGCGTTGTTTTATGAGATGTAGACGCTGATTCGTCGCGCGGCGAATTGACTGCGCGTTTCGGCCGCTTCTAATAATAATCGATGCCTACGTCTGTCCAGGGATTTCTCCCTGCGGATCCAAATCGATACCGCGCGGGCTGCCTGCCGGAGCAGGCCGCGCGGCGTTCTGTCGGGTGCACAATCTCTCTGCTGCTGATCAGCTGTGACGTCTCGTTACACGCTGACACCTAGATTGCGAGCGACGCCGATGGGAGCTATTTGCGTATCGAGTCCGACACAATGTAGCAATGCCGCGCGTTACCGGCTTAATATCAGATAAAAGCTTGATTGTACGGGGAAGATTATCCGGCAATTCCCAGACTGCGAATCGAGACGAGCCCAAAACTTCTGACAAGTCTGCGTTGGACATGGATCTTAATGTCAAAAACTACAGCTTATACTACAGGTTTATGACGAATTGTCGAGTCACGTTCAATGAACTTTGTATCTTGGATTAAAATAAGTTTAACTTGCGGTTAGAATTTTCAAGGATATCACCCAATTATCAAGTCGTGTCGGATGAGAACAAACTAAAAGAAAAGAAGTTTACTGTCAACCTACATCTGACAGATCTCGCACTCGCAGCATCCTTGGTTGAAATCATCAAGGACATTATCCAAAATTACCAACCAAATTATCGGGATCTCACGTCAGATGGGAACAAAATTAAAAAAAAAAAGAAACACAAAAGAAAAATCTAAACTCGCAAATGTCCATCTCGTTGTGCGAGCAGCTTCAAACCCAACGAAGAGATCCGCGACAAAACGAGATCGGCGAGAAGAGAGCATCATTCGCGTCTCGATTACATATCGGTTTCAAACTTCTCGCCACCGGATCCATCGATGTGGTTACGAGGAACGCGTCAGGACCGCACGATTTCTCTCGCCCCCGTCGATGAGGCGCCAACACGTGCGGCTCAGAGAGCTTATTACGATCGAGACGCAAATTCGAGGATCATCCGAGGAAAGTAGGGAGGTAAGAGGGATCTTCTCGTGAAGAGCGGCAGATGCTGTAAATGATATCGAAGAGCACAAGCAGAAGCTACAGGTAGTCACTCTTGGCATCGTGCAATCCTTGGCATGCGTTACACAGAGTGTGGCCGTCGTGCACAAAGAGAATATAATAATATTATAACTTTTTTCCGTATAAATTCTTTCCGAATTTATTATATTTCCGACTTCTGCAAAAATGAACTGTCAATAGAGTTTATTTGCTAAGAAACATAATCAATCTTTTAAAACAGTACATTTTAGCTCCTTATACAGATAGCAATAACATGAAACAGAAGGATAATTAAACTAATAATAATAATAATAATAGCAATAATTAATCATATCAACTGAAACAAATCCTTCAATTATATCATATAATAAAATGAACGGGAGAAATAAAAATACAGAATGAACAATTAAGGCAGAATGTCAATATGTTCCTTGATTGCAAAATTTTATGGTAATTCTTCACTATAAAATTCTCTCCGTGTAATTACTATTGTAAATTCATGATATATACGCGAAAACTTTTTCTTCTCCCTTCGCTGAAATAGGCTCGTCATGATTGTACCGTTACTAGTGGGAGTGATTTTCGATGACGCATATGCCAAGCAATCGGTCGTCCCACCTGTGAGGGATCCTTTCGGCACGCAGGACGATAATAACATTTACGGAAATGGTAAAATAACCAGTGTCGATGGAGCGATCGTAAAGAGATCGAGTTCGTTGAACAAGCGAGCTCCCGATGACGGATACGAAGAGCGTACAACAAATCTGAAAACCGTGCCCAACGAGTCCGAACGGAAGCAAACTCGGCTCTTAGCGCAGAAACTGGCGAACGAAGCTCTCAAGTCGCTGGAATTGCAACGCAGTATGAAGAAGCTGACCGATTTGAGCGAGTCTCGTAATCACTCCGTCACGATGAAGAACTCCCCAGTGAGACTCATAGGTCAGGCGAGAAATACGTTCGAGTTACCGCGGGTAAGTTCAAGAAGGTCGAATAAATCACCGAAACGTGCAGGAACACAGAAAAGAATGAGGAGTAAACGTAAACACGGACCGAGACGACACAAGGAGCATCGTCCCCCCAAGGTAGGTAAGACCATTCTATTACAAATCTACGGGACAATTACAAAAAATATTTCACGAGATAATTATAAATTTGGTAAAATATTTGCTAAGTGATATGAGAAAGCATCGTTTGGGGAAAAATGCTTCAAATATTTGAAAGATCCTCAAAAAAATCGTGATTTTAAAATATTTTTGTGATTAATATCCAATACTTGCTCAGAACGTCATTTTAAAATATTCCCAACCACACAGAAAGAACGATTGAAGGTAAACCCAGCCGCCGATCACGCTCGAGTGAGACAGCGAAGCACATCAAAAAAGCCGAGTTTGATGACGAGAAATAATATTGCTGAGCGAAATTCTATGGCCAGGAGCAACGTTCGCAGATTAACTAGAAACCGATTGACAAACTCGTCATATTCGCATCAACGGCACCGGAAAATCGACAATACGTCCGCACCAAAAAGAAACAGAACTGGAAGCTCAACGAGAGCAAGCACGAAGGGCTCTGAGAGGAAGCAATCTGGTGATCGGGAGGTCGAGTATCCTGATTACTACAGTGAGAACAACGATGAGCTGATAAAAGAGCAAAAAACGAGGCAAGATCAGACGGATGAGAGCGGTAACGAGAGGATTGTCAGACAAATCTCGAACGGGTCCGTCCTCGGCGACGTCCCACTTGCCGATCGCTCGCGCTTCAACTTGCGACAATTCACGAACGGAGACTCCCGCGACAAAGATCTAACCGACGACGTTGAATCGTTGAAATTCTGGGAGGGCGATGATCCTGCGACCGTTCGATCGAGCAACGACAACGTCATCGGTGATGTATCTACATACTTGCCGGTACTCATTGACCAGAAGATCAATCCTGGAAGTCTGTATTACTTTCCTGACGTCCCTCAGGAGGACCCAATGTTCGGTCAGCTTCAGGAAACCATTGACCAGTCCGAGAAGAACGTGCTCGGTAACAGAGCAGAGTCTTCTAGCGAGAATCCAAGCGATCTGTACGCGGATCTGACGCAGGTCCTCACTACCAGCGATAACAGCGTCTTCAATCCGCAATTTCAAATCGAGGGGCTTCCCGGCGATTATCAGAATCGCGCGAGTATACCTCACTTGTATATGAACCTGAGCGACAAACCTGGGATAGCCAAACCTGAAGAAGTGGAGGTGCTTTATCCCGTTGAACCTTATGTCAAGATCCCGACAAATGCACCGCACTTTTTCCGCAAGGTTCCGGGTGCTTTGAAAGTGTATGTCGCTAATGGAAGAAATGGTGGGCCTGTGATTGCGCCATCACCCGGATATGTTTATCCTGTTGCACCCACGAGACAAGCTATGCTCAAGGTCAACGAACACACCTCGGTAATTCCTCAATCGGCTCCCAATCGACCGATTGAACATATATTGTTTCCTGATCGAGAAAAGGGACAAAATCGACATGAGGGCGATATAGTTAGCGATTATAATGATCAGATAATGATTGGGAGAGATCATAAAGCAGAGAAAGAGGAAGTTGGAATTTTACATAAAAAATATAAAAATAAGATGAACGAAGGATCCGCGAGGGGCAAGGTAACGCACGACGATCGTTCGTCCGCGACTGTAACGAAGACGACTACGACAGAAAGAGCGGAGAGCCAACGAGCAAATGTCTCTGTTATGTTGAATGAAACCAAGGAAGTCGCCAACCAAATACTTGAGAAGATCATGGACGAGTTGGAAGAAATTAGATCGGATCGGCCAGAAAACGATCAAATAGAAGGTTGTTATTTAGAATTTTCGATTTTTAGCCCCTTCTGTCTCGCCCTCAATGAGCTTTACATTAAAATTTCGGAATTCGGTTAGAGGCTTAGATTAACGGAAAATCTTTTTTTAAATATCAGAGAAAATATTTAAAATATTAAAGATAATGTTAACAATTTTCAATATATACCTATAAATCTAAACACCTCTTTGCCGGAAAATGAATTCTTTCAAAGTTTGTTGAAAAAAAGTTAAACTTGAAAGAAAATTTCCTACTTCTTCGATAAATCTATTATATTGACTTCTTTTTCTCTTCATGTTTATGTACAGCATTAAAACACATATTTATAAAAACGTAACGTATTAGCGAAACATCGCTGTATCAGTCAATGAATTAAATTTTCATTCGGGACAGGTTTACCTTGCAAGATCTCAGGATCGTGGGTGACTACACAGGGTGGAGTGCGGATTGACATGAAGGTGACTAATCACACCATCAATGCGACGCTGGCGAAGTTGTCACCGCCGGCTGCGCATCAGGGTTTGCTGGATCCGAGCTGGAATCTCACCGGTCACGCGCCCTTCGCACCGGGTGCACCGTTCTCCTTGGTCGCCATCGACAATCGTACGAAATCGCTGGCGTTGTTTGCAGGTGCGACGCGTGGTCCTCTTAATAATAATTCCGTGCGTTCTCCTCGACGAGTACCTAATCGCGAGGAACTAATCGAAAGTTTTTAACAAAAAGGATCTACGACGATTATACGCAGGTGCGTGCAGAGTGTGTCAAGGTATCGACACGATAGCGGGTGTTTGGTCGATCGCCCACAGTCCGCAGGATTGCCGAGACTTTCAGATCGCTACAAATATCTACAATGACGTGTTTCGCCGAACCAAATTGTCGTCAGCGATAAACGCAAAGCATCAGGAGATCGTGCGATTGTTACGCAAGGGCAATCGCGATAACGCGACGACAACCGCGACTTTAATAGGCAGTACGGTAGTGCAACAAAATAATACGTTACAACAAAATAATACGTTACCGCAGAGCAAGGAAGAAAAAGGAAAGACTTAGATGTCTCGAGGCGAACTTGAGGAGTTGGTAGACAGACAATGATGATGATGATGATGATGATGACGAGGATGTTGATTGATAGACGGATCGGAAAATTTGGAAATGGACATCAACGCGTGGATTGCTAGAAACAAAAAGAAATGTCTTATATTGTACCAGTAATAATTTATATATATGTATGTGTAAACTTTAGAAAAAGCGCGAGCTCTTTTTCTCTCTCTCCATCTGTTTGTCTATTTTATGTAAGATGTAATTTATTTAACCGAAAGAGATGCGTACACTGTGTAGACGATTCTAAATAAATTTTCATCTGCCTATCCGAGAGATTTAAAGTTTGACTCTTCCGTTTATTGCGGAACACAGGGATGTTCTCACACATACACCACTTTGTTGTGATTTACTTTAAATTATTCGTCTTAATGTCCATTAAACACTGTTTAATAGCGTCGAAACCTAGCACGACAATCTGCAACAAGCTGAGATTTAGTAATCGATATTATTTGTTTAAAACGATTCATTTGTACTTTTATTACCTTCAGAATACCGATTTTTTTATGTTGATCATCCTTGATAGGGAGTGATATGTCTTTGCAGCCGTCACCAAGTGCATACTCTCTTACATTAAATGTCGCAAAGCTGAAACAAATTATTCGCAAAAAAAAAGAAAAGTAACGGTTACGAGGGTGAATTCACATGTATAAATTCATATAAACAAATTTTTTCGGCTTACCCGATATCCTCGCATTCTTTCGTTGTGATCTCTTCGGGTAACGGTTCACTGACAAGAACAAATTTAATGTTTGGACTTATATATTCGGTCAACATAGTACGTAAGGTATTCCTCTCGACAGTGTGTGTTCTCTCATCTATCCGGAATTCTAAAACCGAAATAATCTTCGATTGCAATTTTTTTAAATATATTGTTCTATATCATATCATCTGAGAATACATCTAAGAATCACGTATGTATGAAACAATCATATCTTATGTGGAGAGATTTACTTTTTCGAAAATTGAAAACCATCTCTTGATTAGCTGCTCGCGGTTTTTTCACGGAAAGGGTTTCCATATCTTTACCGTAATGTCCGAGGAAAGAATATTCCACGAAAATCAAACATATCTCATCATCCAGTACAATGGGATCGTCAAAGAACAGCACGCTCACTATTTCTATGATTATCGTATCCTTTTCAAGCTTCTGAAAAAAGGATGAATGTTAAATTAGTACGGCGTTAGATCTCGCTATATGTATGAAATATACAGGTATACTCGATATATGTATAAGATATATTTGAAAATTCAAAGATTCACTTTTCCAAATGGAATGATTTCGCGATTTTATTTTATAATTTTGATTAACTTTAATTTTCAAGGTAAAATGGCCCAACAAAAATACATTCTACGATATTTACATCCTTGCGCGAAGGGGCGCGATATTTATGCTGGCAATCTAACACTCTTCTTATGAAACTACTCAAACATAACTAATGGAGCAGTTCCACATGCGAGTGGAAGCGTTGCGTTGACAATCCTATACGTCCACGTTTAAGAATTAGCTGAAGCAAGTGTTCTTTGTTTTTGTTGGCGAATAGTTGAGTTACTTTCGTATAATTTTCATATTCTGCGTTGTCGGCGTGCGTGAGCGCGCGAACATAATTAATTGCTAATTGTACTGGCAAAATTCAGCAGAGTCCTCTGCTTGTATCTCTCCCAATCTTTGTCCGAGAGTACCTCGTACATGTCGCAGATCGCGCTGCTTGATTCCTTGAGCAGGCTTCCGGCCTGAATACGTCCGATACCTCGATCATTTCCAAATAGATATCGCACTCACTAATCACTAACGCGTCGAGTAGCGTGTGCTTTTCGCATAGTTGCTTAATTGTCGAACAAATCTTACGTCTGTGATGATGGCATTAAACTCCGTGTTCGATGATTCCGCCAATGCATGATCCTTTACTACTTCCTTTCTATCATCTATCGTTACTTCGGAATCTGATCTAATTAAAATCATTTATACAATTTTTATGATGATATAATGAGGATAGAAAGTGTCGGTCAATATCAGTTCGAATAAAAATGTAGCCACTTTCTAATTAGGTTAATGTTTCGCAAAAATTGCAAATTATACATTTGGATCTCCCAAATAAATTAAGAATAAACAAAAAAGAAAATACAATATGAAACTACAAAGAAGCCTCACCTCTTCTTCGTTTGGCATATCTCGTCTTCTTCGTCGAAAATCTCATTCGTATCATTAACGCGCATCGAAGAGGATTCTTCGTTATTGGAAGTGATGCAATTGTTCTCGTCCGAGTTCGTTGTTTCATACAAGAAATCTGTGAAGATTCATAATGATAAATGCTTCAGCATATTTTCCAGACTTTCAAAGCTCGGAAACATCTTAAGGCTTCTTAGGGTGAGAAAATATCTTCAGACACCTCAAGGCTCGGTAAAAATGCGAATTCTTATTTTTATAAAAATTTACTTGAGTCTGATGGTAGGCGAAAGTGTCGATCGTTCTTGGAAATTACGGATTTAACACCGCTATCCTTTTGATCCTTGAGCGTATCCACTTTTGATGGAAACTTTATGTGAGCAGTATCTCGCGACGCAGTATCCCGTAACGAAGTTATACCGCATTGCTCCTTAAAAACTTGGACCATCTCGACGTTGCAACTTAATCGTACCCACACCGACAGTTGGCCAAAGTTGACGCTGTAGCTGCAAGGAATGATGCTGTACACAGGCACGATGTAATGCAACTTGTTCTGGGGATAGTCTAGGATATCTTTCATGGAGACTCTCGCTCTGGCAATCGTGTATTTCGTGTCGTCACAACGAACGACGTTCACTCGAAAGACCAAATGCTCCAATAGCACGTTCTTGAAGAAGGAGAAGAGATCCGCGATGCGATATACGGAGGAAAAGTTGAAGTTCAGGTCTGGACATTTCATCGCCATCGTGTATGCCGTCTTCTCATCCCAAATGTCCCAGCTTATGTAAACGTAAAGATTACACAGGTCCTCTTCTCCCGACATTTTTGAGGCCTGATCAACAAGTACGACAAAATGATTGTTATTTTCGGTTGAACAAATCAATGATGGAAATCTTACAGAATCTAGAATCTGTTTTTCGAATTTAAATCCAGAATTTAAATTCAGAATTTGGATTCAGTATTTGTGAATTCCAAATTTGTAATTTAAAAAAAAAAATTATTCATAGCTTAACATGGTAATAAACACTAGTTTAAAGTGAATTTTAAGAAACGAATAAATAATTATATAAAATATTACTCATAAAAAGGTATTGCCAGATTGTTTCGCTTTAGTCACGATACCAACCAACGTGGAAAGCTGCAGTTGCGATACGTGAATTTCGATGAGACCTTGCTTATCGGTAATTAATAGAGGAAAGGATTCCGCTGAACCAACGTACAGTTGCATATCGTCGCCTAGACATTTGTTCTTGCAAATTGTCCGCTTCTCCCGTTTAGTTGGCGAATCGTTCTGTTTTCGCAAGTGGCACATCAGATCGCATTTAGGTAATAACGAAGTCTTCACATTCTCAGTCTGATAAACGAAAGTTTTCGTTGTTATCGCTACGCTAAAATCCTACGCGTCACTGATCAGACAAATTGCACTTGCTTACACGGCTGTCATTATTAATATCGTAGCACGATACTTTCTTCGGTTTCTCATAAATTGCAAGACAACAAGTAGTCTTATCCTGTGTCTCTTTCGTGAGTGAACCAACGTATTTCGTTGAGACAGTTACAGATTCTTCCGGGACATAACCCAGGAAGCAATCGGATCCTAAACTTGCAGGACAGTTCTTGACGTTAATGCAATTACTGCTAAGCTTTGCGCTTTTGTGGATATTTTTGTTGATATCTGCGACAAAGTCTCCATCGTGGCAAGCTGTTGTTTGCTGATATTTACAGGGATAAGTCTTTTTGTCTGTGCTGAGATCATGATTATCATTCTTTGTAGCGAGATTGTTGTTGACGTCGGTCAGTGTATCCTCCATCGTAAGAACTTGATGTTTCGAAGATGTTCTTTCGTCAGCGTTAAGCGACAGATAGTCGTGCAAAACATCCAATAGCATCAGTAGGATCTGATTCGATGCCATATTCTCCAAAATTGCGAGTTTTTCCCTCTGTGAATTTTTCTGCACGGGACACGATTCATCGCAAAGCATCTGAGAAGATATTTCTCCGTCGCTGTAATAGACAGTCATGATGATATCAAACGCAACGATTTCATCTTTTACATAATAATTGAAGCACGCTGTTAAATTGTTAAATGCAATTCTAAACGCTATGTCGCAGTATGTATTGTACGAACCTATTATAAAATCACATATATTTATTTAAATAAATATATCAAATGAAAACCTATTAAAATACGAAGAAACCTCTTTATATCCTGTAATGTTCCTGACAATTTGACGTGACTTTAATCAGGAACACCATAATCATTTTTAATAATTTCAAAGAACACTTAAGGTCTTTGATAGTATGTAAAATATGGTACTAATATATATACAATACGTATATACGCATATAGGCATACATATACACGCACTTATTTGTGTTTGTGTGTATTAACACAATGTACAAAACTTAACCAATATTTCTGTTATACGTTCGTATACATATGTATAAATATACAAAATATATATTTGCTATTTAATATTTACATTATTCGCCATATCAGAAATTCTTATTCTACAATTTTTTAATTTTACCTAGAAATTAGGATATTATTATACGTACCTACAGAGTTCAAGCATTTTTTTAATCACTCTTTCAACTTATGAAATATTGAATCTCTTAACCTTAATGTTGTAGTCTCTCATATTCGACATGAATTTAAGAAAATTTAACTTCCTTCGTAAAAACAAATAAATAAAAAGCTAACAATTCTAAACAACAGGCCATGTATTAACAATTAGAATCACCGAACAATAGTTTCTCAAGAGGTACAACTTGCCTGTGCCTCTGAGTCTGCGCTACATCCAAAATGTCCGTATACTCTTCCTTCGGAGCAATTCTCGACACGTCCAACGGCGTGTTAATCTGCGCCTGATCCAGCAGCTTTAATATCTTTTCTCGTGATAAACTGTTCCTCTCGTGATTCATCTTCCGTTCCTTCAACGGCGACTGTGGCTGCAAATTTTTCTTCTCTTCACTCTCCGGAATCGTCATTACACTCTGTTCCTTTGTGCTGATAGGCGTGGTTATTGTCTGTACCGACCTAACTGACGACTGATTTAATGACTGCCAACTTTTCCGAGCATTGTCCACAGCTTTCTCTAGCTGCGTGACTTTGTCATACATCTCGCAACATTTCTTACATTTTTCTATGGAAGCGGAACAGACTTGCTTAGACGGATCATCTTCTCTCTTGCTCGCTGTGCTCATAGGCGTCTCCGATGATGTCGCCATTGCAGCGTCGCGCTTTTCATTTTGCTTATGAAGAGACTGAAAATAATCGCAAAATTGAAAATCACTTGAATATAATGTAATCATTCAGACACATACGAATTTACTAACCGTTAATTGCACCGTTAAGGTGTCTATAGTTGCTTGCAAGTCTTGAAGTTTCGTGAGCAATTGCTCATTGGTAGCTTGTAACGCCATGATGTTGACTTGATCATTATTAAACGCAGTCCTCAACGTCTGTTGTTCGTGAACGTGTTCAGAGAGCTTCTTCTTTAGTTCGATATTCTCCATCTCGACTTGACCGTATTTTGAACTGAGGGCGATAAGCTCGTTATTATGTTGTTGCAATATCTTAATTTCATTCATTAGATCCCGTATTTGCTCCTCCTTCTCACGCAATGCAAGTTGCGAATTCTGCGCCTTCAACATTTGATCGTCCATCTCAGCTATGCGCGTCCTCTCCGACGTGAGAACAGCCGCGATCTCTTGATTATTCCTAATTTCGTGGTAACAACTTTCCGATTAAAAACGATCCATTCTCAATATTTTATTGTAATATTTATAATACTTATAATACGTTTTTTATATACTCTTATATATATGTCTGTTATAATACTTATAATACATATTTCGTTTCTTTATTAAGAAGCATACATACATACATGACATATATAATATATTACAATTGGCAGAAAAAGGATGTGACTTTTATTCCGTATAATAAATAATTTATCAGATCTATGAATATATCATACGTACTAAGAGATAATCATACGTACTAAGAGAGAAGAAAGAGAGATAATAGTTATATACCTTGCTGTTTGCTCGATGGTCGTTTTCAAGTCATTAATTTCGGTGGTGAGCGTTACGTTCTTGTCTTGCGCCGTTATTAGCTTTTCATTTAGCTGCTTCATCTGTCGCCACACTCGTATGTACTCGACATTCTCCGCCACCTTCTCTCTTTGACTACTGGCCGAATATAGAGCCAGCTCCTTCTCTAAGTCTGTTATACGACACGCCATATCTTTCTTCTGCGCCTCCAGTTTCTGCGAACAAAAGTTAGACGCTAAACGGAAATTATTGCGCATTACATTAGTAACGTCATGAACGTGATCAAGTTGTCAACAACGTTTTCAACCCTTGCTATTTCAAGCTACCTATTACTTCCATAAACTCATTTCGCACCGCACTAGTAAAGGATAACATTGATCGCTAAGCTAAATCGGACGAATGGGATAATTTGCGAAATTGAGTGTGCGCAAACACTTCGAAGGGATATCGTCTTACCTCGATCTTAACGATATAATTCCGTACATCGTTGTCATCGTGCCCTGTATCAACAATGCACTGACAAGATGGTACTCTCGAACGGTTCTCACTTCGGCACGTCCTAAAAGAAGCTGCTTGTCTCATCTTGTACCACGACATGAGTCACGATGTGAGATTGTATGTTATGTATGTACACCATAATACATGTCTACTTACACAAGCCCAGAGGATGTTGGTCGGATGAGATTACGACTGCGTGATGACGATCTACCGCTCATTGTGTGACTCAACAATTGGTTTCTCATCACCGTGATTTTTTCCTTCAGCTAAAACAAAGCACATTTCTTTTAATAATTTATTCTGCAAAAGAAATCACTAATATTTTACGTTCTAGATGGTACAAATGTCTAAAAGACATTTGAAATATCGAGAAAAAATTGGTTGAATTAACAACCAAATATTTTTATACTTATAGGACGTCATTTAGACTTTTGTATTGTTTGGGACAGATAACAGAATCTGTAATATTTGAGTTTGCAAAGAAGGTCGATTTCGAGTTCAAGTTATCGATCATACATTATCATTAATCTTTTATACATGAACTTTACTACGAATACTATTGAGAAAATCAATGTGATTATTCCGTCGCCTGACAGAATCCCGTTATCGTCAAGAAAGAAGAAATCGCCGTTATTTCGAAATAACTTACCTTAGTGTTCTCAAGCTCGAGCGCGGACATCCTGTTCTTATCGTCGCCGACGATATCTAACGATATACCATATGATCTTGGATTACCGGCCAGTCTAATTAGCTTCGTACCGAGCCTTTTAATTTTGTCCTCCTGGCAGTTGCTCAATTTTTTCAGATTACTCGCCTCGTCGAGCAAACGCAGATACTTATCCTCCAACTGGTAACGATCGAGCTTGCAAACAAGATGACGTTCCCTGGGATCTTTTAAATATAAAATATATTACTTGTACATCATACATATATTTAGTCAGAACAGAATAAAAATAAAATTTATCTAGTAACTCAAACAGAGCAGAAATGTCTTAAATATGTCTTTCTAAAAGTCTCTAAGACGTTCATACTGTCTGGGTAATATCATTTATTCACTTTGATTCACTTGATGTCCTCAAAATTAGAATTCCACCAAAATACAAACCTATAGCACTTATCAGTGTGTCCGCACAAGAGCCTTCTTTTACAGGCAAAATATCACGATCTGGATCGTCTGCCATTTTTGGTTAAAATTCAGATTCCGGTTTCCGTTAGAACCAGCGAGTGTCGTGAGACGTTGACTAACGCACGCTGAAAATTCAACGAACAACATGGGCTCTTAGCACTCTTATCTCACTGTCTGTTCGTGAGATATGTAAATAAGCAAATCGTCAAAACAGGCAAAATGGGGTTATAATTTGAAGATAGAGAAAAATAGCGCGAGAGTAAAGCATATCTGCCACTTCACAGTTTCTGTTGTGTGTTTACGATACATATCTTAAGTTTTATTCTTACCAAAACAATGACTGTTTTACCGAACGTCACATAATGTGTCTATTTACAAGAATAATTACTCACTACACAAAAATATTAAACATATTTTAACGGTTTCAGTCCTATATTAGTTGTCCGCGAATGAAAGAATTCGAGCGATCGAACTTGCCTCGACTTTACGCTAGCTTCAGAGTGCTTCAGAAGCGCTAGCTTCATCGTCAAAAGCAACTCGATTCGTCTTGGCGATAAGGTTAAAAATAAGTTTATACCATGAAACGTATAACAGCCCAGACAACATAAGATGCTCCAAAATCATCCTAGACACATCCAGGATATCTTGGGATATGTCTCGAGTACATCTGGAATATCAGGATGTGTTGTACTAATTAGAAATTTATCGACATATATAATACCGCAAATAAACCATACATATTATTTACGCCTCGCATATATTGAGCGTAACAAAAATGAGGACAGCAATTTTATGTGCCTCCCGCGAAAAAGTTTCAAAATAAATATACTATGTGGCACTTGTAATTGGCGCGCAATTCGCAAAATATCGATAGGAAGCAGTAATAATTAAATCGGACTTATCGTCAACGTCATAGATTGGTGCGGAAAATAACGAATATAGTTTCAAAAACTATGCAGTGTATCAAGGCATGAACGACAATGACAATGTTTATCAGTGGTTATCGTTTTCGCTATAAATTCGAGATAAGCGTGATTTTAGCTACCGTTTACCGTTTATTCGTTAAGAGCGAGAAATTTTTCGAGAACGAACAACGTGATTCACTGTCGATCGCCATTCTACATGAATCATCGCCGTGAACTCTCTAAGAATCATAGAAAAATACTGGCGCAATATAAACAGGAAAGAGAACGCATGTTCTTTACCGAAAAATGTTGATTGACGCGTGAAGTTTCTGAAGAAGAGTGATAATATAAAACTAATCAATGTTAATTAGGCAGTATTAACTAGACCAGACGATTTTCAACGTTACAAGAGGAATCAGCCACAGTCTGCCATGAACATCGCGCGCATCTCGAAGATGACTCAAGATTCGATAATCGAAATATACTTAAAGTATATTTACGAACGCTTTTACATCAGTACGGAGCGACACACATTGGAATATTTCTCTGTCGTCGATAAAAAAAAGAAAAAGATGAAGATTGAATTTCCATTATGTACGTAATGAAAATTGAATTTCCATCAGAATCCCCATTGAATCCCCACAATGGAAATTCGTAATTTAATTCTTCTTAATAACAGACACGATTTATTGTCTTTTTTCCATACGACTTTCTATAAATCCCTTTTGTTAGTAAAATTTATCGAAAATTTGACTGGACACTCTTGTGTTTCTCTGCGGTTCGTCCAATCGTATCGACCGTCAATATCGATTGCGGTCGACGTTATTATCGTACCTTCGTTGCGAGAGTATCGTTCTCACGATGCAAGTCGCATAGTGACTCGAATGTTTGAGGAAAGTGGCGCGGCCGCGAAAAAGAAATCCGACGGGTGGAAACTGTTGCGGTGTTCGCGCGAGGGGAAAAGAATACCACAGGGAGGCGGAGAGATAGAGAGAGAGAGAACGGGCGAGAGAAACGCGTCGTAGCAGGTCAATCGGGTTGCATCGCGTCACCAGGTATACGGAGCACCGCTGCGAGCGGCACCACGAGACGAGGCACGGAGCCACGGCTTCGGAGATCCAGCACAACCTGACCCGCACGACCACCGCACGTATACCGGACCCTCGCTTTTGACATCGGCGGCGACGGTGACGGCGACGGCGACGGTGGTGGTGGTGGTAGTGGTGGTGGTGGTGGCAGTGGCGGCGGCGGAGTGTGCGTGCCAGTGGGAAAGGTAAGATGGCGGCGGACGGAGATGCGGTGATTCCGGATCAGGAAAAAGTGCGAATAGTCTCGGATTTTATACTGCACTCACCGCCGGGCGAGTTCAATGAGGTGTTCAACGACGTAAGGGTCCTGCTGAACAACGACAACCTGTTGAAGGAGGGCGCGTCCGGTGCGTTCGCACAGTACAACAAGGACCAGCTCACGCCTGTTAAGGTACATCGTCGTCGTCGTCATCGCACGCGATTGTCGCACGCGGTGTTTTCTCTCGGGTCGAACGCGCGTGATTCCTCGGAAAACGGCGTCCGCGCCTTCGTATGTGCGGCTCGCGTACACTCGGAACTTCGCTCACTTTCTTTAAATGTATCGATTGTGAGGTCCGCGAGGCGCGACCACGGTGACCTTATACACACTCGCTCTCTGCCTGCTCGCCTGCCTTCTTATCAGGCTCACCGGAATTCGCCTGGATAAAGTTGACTCGTCGATCAGAGATCGCTAAACGAGGACATCCCACCCCACCGTCGTCGTTCTCGCGTCGCCGGCGCCGAGTATCCGTTACCTCGTGCCAGGTTATAGAAATTCGTCTCGCCAAGCTAGCAGGAACGTCGCACAAGTGACTGGTTACTTTATTTCCCAATGCGTTACTAAAGTCTACCCTTTTTTTTATTTTCAATAGTTTCTCCTGGATATAATGTATTTTGGAAACTAGCACAACTCAACTAAGGTTAGGGCATTGCTCTGTCTGGGGATAACGTCACAGTGCCTTTTATATTCTCTGTGAATATCTCACAATATTGAAGATGTTGAAGTTGTAACCCTGGTAATCTACCCAAATTCTCTTTCAAAATATAAATCAAAATATAAATATGTGCAAAATTTATATATATTGGTGCAATAATTATGATGTAGATAAGCTCATTACTTCCGTATAAAAATTCTTCCAGGAAGATATTAGCTATATTTTGATAAAAGATTCTATCGAGAAACTGAAAACTAATGTTTTATTTTATTTATAATAATGCTAATTGAAATAGAATAATTAGAAAATATTTAGTGGCTTCTCACAAGTTTTTTATAATATTTATTTATTTAATTTATACAGTGAGATTTACAAACTGTATAAAGTTCTAAAATTGTCTTTTTCTCTGTATACAGATAGAGGGAAGCGATCACACAGCACTCATAACAGAACACAATGATCTGGGTTCTCAAAGGTTTTATGATGCGCGGAGTAAGCAAAGTTTTAAATATGATCATTTGAGGAAGGAAGCGCAAGATTATGAGCCTTACGAACCAGATCCTGTAGCGGAAGCTTGGAGGTCAGCCCTTCAAGAAGAAATAACAAATTATACTCAAAGTCACTACAGACATGGCGCCTGCTCAGTTTTCGGCAAATCGCTCGGAGGTAATTATGTTGCCCAGATTAACCGTAATTAATGAAAGAAATATGAAGTATGCAAAATCGGAGAATACCGAGTAACGTGAATTTCTGTATAGGAAACATAACGCTGACAGCGTGCATAGAAGATCATCAATTTCAACCTAAAAACTTTTGGAACGGCCGCTGGCGTTCAGTATGGACCGTAAGTTTTACTCCGAATTCGGGAAACGCCGAATTAAGAGGTAGCCTCAAAGTACAAGTACACTATTACGAGGACGGGAATGTACAGTTGGTCAGTAGCAAGGAAGTGAAGGAAAGTCTGCCGATCTCCAACGAGAAGCAAACAGCGAAGGATTTGATACGGTTTGTCGAGGATTCTGAGAACGATTATCAAACGGCAATCTCGGAAAACTATCAAACGATGTCCGACACCACCTTTAAGGCGCTGCGAAGGCAACTGCCAGTAATGCGAACAAAAATTGACTGGAACAAAATTGTTTCGTACAGTATTGGCAAAGAGCTTAAAAGTCAATAGAAATAGATTTTTTTATATAATAATATTAAAAGAAATATAATTAAAAGGAAAGCGCGCATTTTGCTGCATGAGTGAAGTCTGGAGGTGTGATGTGCATGGGAGCAAAATGTAACATTACTGAATAATATCTAATTAGAGACACTCGACTCATGCATGCCACTCAAGGTTCCTCTCGACTCTATATTGTATGTTGTTACAAGCAATAAAAAAAAAAAGACGGTTGAAGGAGGCCAACACTTTCGACGTTGTCAATTGTATCAAAAAGTTTGTTACATTCGGATCCAGATATTATAATTTCTTTGACTAATTCTATTTAAATTTTTTCGGTGATAACAACGAACGGTTTGGAAAAAAAAATCATATTGTTTTCATTGAGCATCTTGATTATAAAAAAAATGTGGAAAGTAATCGACGATGGAACCTTCGTGTAAATCGTGTTGATTTTTCGTTTTGTTAACTCGATCGAATCATCTCTCTCGAAACGATATCCATGATATTCGCATTGTGCAGCATAGTGCAAGATATAATCTTTAACTTCGGATGGATATGAAAGCGATACAAATAACTGTCGAAGTAAAAGATCTATTCACTATTTATAATGGGGTAATGGGGATCCTTGCTCTTATGTTAAGTGATTGAATTGAAGTTGAATTAAATGTGTTGAATAGCTTGAGATTGTGAGACACACACAAATAGCGAAAATAAATTTGAACTATAATCATGTAGAGTTGTGAGAAGCGATGAGAGCAGATGGAGGCAGTTTTTCAATTAACGCAAACAAAGTCTTGTAGATTCCTATAAAACTTTATCAGGAAGATAATGACATCAGTGATAGTCGATGATTGTTTACTAATGTTTTCACTTGTATAACGTATATTTTTTTCCCAAAAGAATGTATCATAATCGAGAGACAAATTAGCGCAAAGAATGTCAATCACTGAAGTTATTGTTTGATTGATAATTTCAATATAACTACATCGATCTGCTCTAGCACAATTTATCTGTCACTTGATAGTTCACCCTGACTCGAAGCAAAAAATTATTTGAACCTTTATGTAATTATGTTCGCGATCCATCTTTCAATCAAGCACTCGAAACTTATAATACATACAGTTTTACTTTACAAGCGCGAATGTGGAACGAGAGCCTGTAACGCAAAAATATTATACGACAAAAAGTTTTCTTACGGATATGCCGATGCGATAATAAAATAGCAAAATTAAGAGTTTACACCAAGTATAAAAAAAATCTTTTTAGACTGATTCGTCTTGAAAGAAAAGATAAATCATCGTAATGATTAAGCCTTAAAGCACTTAAAGCGGCGCGCGAATGATCACATGTAGCGTGTTTAAAATTTCGAATGATGATATATACTCTTTACCATTGCGTTACTTGATACAACATGCTGGGGCCACGGGTGATGTCAAATGCATAATATATCAAATGTAATACAAGGACATTAGACGTGTCTATGATTTACCAGTCCGGTAATGGGCACCTTTTACGTGTTCATACCGTTCTTAATACACAAAGTATGAAGACAAAAAGAGAGAGAGAGAGACAGAGAGAAAGAGAAAGAAAAAACATAATTCTTAACACAGATATCGGTGGGCGAGGCCTACTATTTTTATCCGACTTTATATTTCATAAAAGTGTAAGTCTCTATATACATTTTTGTTAAAATGTATTGTTTTATAATAAGTATGTCTATTATATATATATATATATATAATGAATACGTTGCAAAGTTTAATGATACTGAAAATGAAATAAATGTTAATCATTGCAACTTGGTTTCTAAATTGAAATACATTATAGAGTAATAGCCGTACGCGCGACGATCACATCTCTTGTGTCAAGCAGAAGCGTTGGGAAGTATCTCTTGGTGCTATCGCTTACTACACACATTACACAGCCAGACGTGTACGCGAGAAAAAAAGGGAAAAACTAACAAAGTACATTGATACATTGTACATTGTAGAATGTAGCCTATAGCCTGCTGGAGCCTTAATCTGTTCACTTTACGTTGGGGAAACGGGGGCGGGTCGGGAGACCGGGATAGGGGAATACTATGTACATATGTTATTTGGATGAATGAATGCGATGATGCGCACCACCATTTGATTCTTAATGCAATAGGATTCGAAACATATGTAATATTATTCATACTTTGTAAGTTACATCGTAATTCAAGGCGTCATTTCTTCAGCCACAATATAAGATAATTTCTCAGAGAAGATAGGAGAAAAAAAAGAGAGAAAAAATGCAAGTTCTTGCCATCGATGGTTGTGGATGGTTGAACAAAAGCACGCATGGATAAAAAACATAAATAAATTGTTTGTTAGCATATGTGAGGTGCAATAGCAAAGTTATTCATGTAAATACAATCGCACATACATTATACTCAAGTCGTTGTTTGTATTACGTATGTAAATTACAAAATGGAGCGTTGAAGTTTCGAATCTTGTCAAAACTCCACACACAACATAGTTGCCTACGATATTGAAACTAGGTATTACCTACAATCGAGTATATCGTAACATAACAAACGCATGTCCTTATGTAAAAATTTAAACACAGAATACATTTATCAGTTAAATTATGTATTATTGAATGTTATAATTGATTAAATAAAGTGATATGACACTTTATACTTGTGCTCTCAAGTTTAAGAATAATTCTTTTCTGGCAATATATTGTAGTTTACATGTATATTAACTTATACCAAGCAAACAATCGAAATGTCTACCATAGAGGAAAATTTGTATCTTCTTTTATATATAAATAATGTTTGTTGTGAAATGACAGTATATTAGCTATTTTTGTTTTTAAGGAAAAATTTAAATCTTGGTTTTGTTAGTAGCAGAGATCTATATGTTACTATAACTGTTCTCTCTATTCTAATTTTTAGATTGTCTACAATGAGCGACAAGTGTGATCACAAATAGGTATCTTTTGATCTTATAAATTGTTACTACTGATATCACACAGTGGCTGGAGGCTACTATCAAATCCAACAAACTTATATACATTAAAATATATATTCATGTTGTATGCTTCAAGAGTATTATAACTATATTATATCACAGAGATAATTATATAACAATTTATGATCAACGCGGCATTTATCACGATAATGTCATTTGTCTAAACAATGACAAGAGATGTATCGTAGTAATTATTATTATTGTGCGTGTTTTACCTATTTTGATCTACGTAAACAAATGCATACCAGTGCATATATGCACTGACGCAAATCTATTCTGATTAAAAGTATTGTGAAAAAACAGATACGTACCTCAATTGGATTGTGCTTAAGCTGTTATTATATGTAATGAGAAATGCGAAAAATAAACGTTCAAACACGTGATCACACGACACAGAAGAATGAAGCTGTGAGTAAGATTTGATGTTCGTGAATAGCCATCTATGTTTATACACCGGCCGTTGCTAAATGGCAACCACAGACGCTGACACCGACGCGAAACATGTGATTCGCGAGGTCCGTTCTTTTTATTCACACTTTACCACTGAAATATATACTAACTGGAACGAGCGTTGGCATAGGGCCAGAGCACAGACTTCTGTATAACGCATAATACACAACGCATAAGAGAATTAACCAATCAGAGTTCTTCATTTCTATCCTGAGGAGGGAAATGAAGAAAACTAATTGGTTTATTCTCTTATGCGTTATGTATTATGCGTTATGCAAAAGCCTGTGCTCTTGCTCTTATCCTTGTCTGACCTACAGTGTCATCAAGAATCTATGATTGGAGTATTCTTTTAGATCTTTAGCAAATCCAAGGGAATGAACCAATCAGAAACGATAATCCCTAAGCGCTTAGTAAGCAGCTTTTTCTGCTGAACGCAGCCAGTGCTATTTTAAAGACCCAGTAACGCTCTCTCTCTCTTGGTCTGTTCTTTGTAGCTGCACTGCTGAACTGATGCAATAAACTAAAATATTTTGGCGAGTAACTATGTGTGTCGTAAACTCATTAAAATAATATAAGGTAAAATTTCATGAATTTAATGTCAATTATAAAGATTCATAAGCATATTACAATACCTATGTAAATAGAGCGCCAACACACGCGATGAGTATTGTTGCAGGCGATGATAGTACCATCTGTTGTGCATGAGCATAATTTCCTTGTTGATTGCTTGTCTGCAATTGCAACCACCCTGCATCACTTGCATTCACCTCCGCCATCTCCGTGAATGACTTCGACGACAACGAGCAGGATATTTCGCTGTGCCGTGTTTACCTGTCGCCTCTCGCAGGAACTCGAGCGAGATACTCCCGCAAGAAATGGCTTATAACTTTCCAGGTGTACCAGCGACCGCTATGCCGCCCATGGGTGAGTGTCATCGATTCATCTTTAATCGTCGTTATTTCGATATTTACTCTCCCGTAGATTACACTTAAACGTTTCGTTTTGCAATGCGAGATTTTAAGGATATATGATTCGCAGGCATGGGACCGATAGGTCCACTGGGTATACCAGGACCTCAAGGCTTTATGGAACTTGCGGGTCAAGGATTTCCACCGTTGCCACCACCTATACCACTGCCCGGGATGAACGATTCTCCTCTAGAGTTCAGTACGAACAAGAATCAGCCTCCAGTAGTGCGGGAAACCTCGGATGACAATAATGACAGGAGAAACGATAAGAATGACAATAGAAGAGATCGAGAAAATAGAGATAACCGGGAGACACGAGATACTAATAGGAGGTATTTAACTTTGTCATCTGAAGTATATTAAATAAATGTTGAATTAAGTACATATGAAAGAAGAATACATTATATTGTTTGTAGAATATTAAAAGAATTGCATAAAATATGTATTTTTTATAAAATATAGAAATAAACAGTCCACTATGAGCCCAATTGTGAGTTACACTAATACTTATGAATTTAATTAAAGCCTTGTATATGTCTTATAAAAGGTCAAGAAGCGAGCGCAGTGACAGACGCGACAGAGATCGGGAGCGGAGGGAAGAGAGAAATGAACGCGACAGGAGGGACGATCGGAGAATTGAAGATAGAAACAATGGAAATTCCGTGAAAAATAATAACGCTCATTCGAATAATTCGAACAACAACGAAATTCTATCGTCGACAAACACAAATAACACGCCAAATATAGGTACGCAAATAGAACCTACCACCAGTGTCTGGGGTATGGGAGTGGGTTATCCCATGATGGGCATGGGTCCCATGGGACCAATGGCACCTATGATGGGTGAAATGGCACTGGGTCCTCACATGAGTCATACTCACGGTTACAATCCAATGGGTATGGGCATGATGTCACATGATGGAAGTATGATAGGTGCACAGATATTGGGTGCTGAGCAAATCATGTCAGATGCAGCACAAATAATGACAGCAACTTTACCACCGCCACCTACGACACCTCAAGGTACCAAAGAAATTATACATTGTAAGAGCTGTACATTGTTCCCACCAAATCCGAATGCTCCACCACCCACTACACGAGAGAGGCCACCAGGGTGTAGAACAATTTTCGTCGGAGGTACATATATTTGCAACATAAAAATATTTGTATAAATTTAATAATAATAAGGTCAAAAGTAAATTATATTTACATATGTATATATATATATATACATACATACACATACATGTATATTTATGTTTGACACATACAGTATAATCATGTATACTGTTCACATAGGATTACCTGAAAATATCACTGAAGCTATAATACAGGAGATATTCGAACGATGCGGGGAGATTACTACTTTACGTCTCTCCAAGAAAAATTTCTGTCACATACGCTTCGTCCTGGAAGCCAGCGTCGACGCAGCTATTTATTTATCTGGCTACAGAGTGAGAATAGGATCTAGTGGTGATTCTGTAAATACCGGCAGATTGCATGTAGACTTTGCTCAGGTTTGTTATCCGACTGAGATTATTCAATTGTCTAAAATTACGCTACAATCGTAACTATAATTATAGTCATTAACATATAAGCATGTTTTATATTTATATGTAGGCTAGAGATGATCAGTACGAGTGGGAATGCAGGCAACGGCAGCTGCAAAGAGAACAACGTCATAGAGAAAGGGTAGAAAAGGAAAGGCAACGGCCACCGTCGAGTCCACCTCCGGTGGTGCACTACACGGATCATGAGGCATCAAATATCTGCGAAAAAATTAAGCAGGATGATACCTTTATGAAAGCGGTTCAAGTGAGTAATCATTATAGCAAACAATCCTTTGAAATTCTGAGAAAATGTTAAATTATTCACACTAGCCTATGTCAAACAAGTTTCCCCTTGTGCTACTTTATAATTAAGAGATAATATTTGCAGGTGGTCGTAACGTGGTTAGAGCGAGGAGATTGCACGAAACGTAACGCCAATATCTTCTATTCGATGATACAGTCGACGAACTCTCACGTGCGACGATTGCTGACGGAGAAAGCCGCTTACGAGGAGGAGCTACAGAAAGCCAAGGAACTGATGAAGGGACGAATGCAGGGACTCCTCATACAATGTACGTCCACACATTTTTCTCACTTATTCTATCTCTGATAGCTCCATACATATCGTACATATTTCGTGTGCGCGAAGAAAATTCGCACACGTATCGCATTGGCTGTGGTAAGTTCACCTTGGCATAGACTCAACAAATCGGGGAAATCGTCTCTCCTCCTTATTTGGATAGAACGAACGCAACTGAAAATCGTGATTATCTCGATCGTGATTATGTTAACGTGACACGGCGATGTCGCTACGTTCCTCATTGTATGAGGACGAATCTTCGTGTCACCGGTTGTGTTCCGATAAAAAGCAGAGATTTTGTTCTTATACCAGTTCACGAAGGTACGTTACATTGTCACGTGATAATAACGAAGAGTAATGATTCATGACGTAAAGGTATGACGACCTATATCATAAGGTATAAAAATCAAGTCGAACTTTAAGAGCTTGTCGATCTCGACGTATGATATTCCGATAATTAATACGGCTTTGGCATATCCGATGATACGCTTGACGTGAACAAACGAGAAGTCGAAACATTGAAGTCCAGCCTGATAAAGCAACGAAGTACCTCTCTGTCTCGTCACTAATTTTCACAATCTCTCAAGTGTATCATAGCGAGTTCGTCATATGAATTCTGTTTGTGGTCAATGCACGATTGGAAGCGGCTCGGTAAGAAGGCAATCAGTGATAGTAGGCGAGGATAAGGTGGGTGAAGAATCCTGTCTCTCGGACCCAACAAAGTCAATGAACGAAGGCGGTTTATCGAGCGAAATCTGTCTTATAGAGCCATAGTGTACTTGAAAACTGCATGCTTGGCAATGCTAAGGATTAAGGGTGATGGGTTGGACATCCGTTGTTAAGCTATCATTTTGAACGACCGATTTTCAGATCGCAGACTTTGCAAACGATTCTCTCCGACTATTTATTTGCGGATTTCTTTATCTCGTGTCTTGCGCGACGAGCGCTAAGCAAAACGAAAAAATGGGAATGACGAAGTCAAGACTATGCCGTTCAAGGTGGTCCTTAGCGTCGGAAGTCTGTGGTGTATTGCAAGTCCTCGGGGATTACTTTTTCGCAGTATGGTGAAAAGGCGAACGATGAGAGCGGAATGTTTGGTGAAAAGCAAGTTTACGTTAGTTTAGATGCGGCTACGATGCACTCGGCACGATCTACATGAGAGAGAGACTCGTGAGACTATTCGTAGCTGTACAGACCCGGTACACACGAAACACACGGCCCGGATTAATAGAGGCAGGCAGTACGTGAGAGATTAGCGAGAAGGATCTCGAGTGTGTTGATGGGGAACGGGGAGTGGTCAGTCACGATATTATAAAAGCTTTAAAGGAGAAAAGAAATTACGATACGTGTGATGCGAGTATGACGAGTAAAGTGTATGAAAAGAAAAGAACATAAAGACGAAACTATGAGCGTAGAGTTTCAATTCAAGTAAAGGTATACAACGGAGGATTTGTTGTGTTTTTGTATGCAACATGCGCCCATGTCATCAACAGTCAGTCAGATCGAACGAGTCTTTACTGCGGCCAGCCACAAGAAAGTCTGGGATCACTTCACTAAGGCACAGCGGAAGAACATCGAGATGTGGAAGAAGCAATCTTCGGTATGTATGTATACAGCACTCCCACATGCTGGTAGCGTGTCTCCTCTCTCTTTCTCTCTTTCTCTCCCCCCCCTCTCTCTCCCCCCCTCTCTCTCTCTTTCTCTCTCTCTCTCTCTCTCTACTTCTTTTTATTCTATCTCATAGTTTAATGCAGTACAATCTCTCAGTATAATCTTAGAAGTTTTGTCTTGAAGTCGCAACTTGCTCGTCCACGCATACTGTTTTGCACGATACCACCAACAAACATGCTCTTTCTCCCTCTCATTCTCTTTCTCCTCTCTCTCTCTTTCTCCTCTCTCTCTCTCTCTCTCTCTCTCTCTCTCTCTCTCTCTCTCTCGTGTTTTGCGAATAGTATTACTAAGGTGTCACCAGGTAAGTGAGCAAATGGAGGAGAAGGAGCCGATTCGCCTGCGAAACGAAAAAGAAAATACGGTCAGACACACGCCTTTCGTGCGTAAACGAATTCGATTTTACCTTTCTTTACCGTCACGGTATAGCAGATGTAATGTCCTGTTCGGCAACATGCACAACATTAAGAACAACATACGGAACAGAAGGTAAATGCGAGAGTAGTGGCGGTTTCGGGCGACCGAAAAGCGACCATGGACTACTACTATCCAGCATGGATTCGCAAAATGAGACATACGTCTCATTTTCCGGAGAAACGGCGTTACTCGATGAATATGGATATATATATTTATACGATACTCATTATTTCTGTACTTCAGAGCCGCATCCGCCGCACTCTTGCTCATGCTCAGGTAAGCCCAAAACGCTGCGAAGAGATTTAAGGGGGCGCGAATTTCCCGGGGGAAAACGCTTTCGCTTTCCGAAAACTACCGTGACGATAAATCCGACGCGGTGTACATCTCGCGTCTCGCCTCAACTCTGAACTACAGAAATTTACACGTTTTGTTTCACGTGTGTAGAAAAAGAGAGAAAGCAAAGATAACATGTTGTACAATTCGTCACGACAGAGCGAGCCTGAAACAACACATTGAGGACTATGTACCCGAGAGTAATCGTTGTTCGAGCAAAAGACGAAACTACGTACTCTCTGCATGCATTTGTGTGAGATAGCGGTGACTATAGATAGAGGCATTTTGTATTTTTCGCTATTCGCAATGGCAGGAAATAAAAGCGGTGCAGCTGGAGGACAGTCTCATGGAGGGCGAGGGCGAGATGGACGTGTCGGACTCGGAGGAGGAGCCGCAGCGTAAGAAAGGCCGCAATCCGTCGGACGGCAACGAGGATGCTGAGAGATTGCAAGCTTTGAAGGAGGAGAACGATAGTCTAAGGTGTCAATTGGAAGCGTATAAGAACGAGGTGTGTGAATTATCGCCACTTTATATGGAATGTTCCAAATGTTTGTAATCGTTCATCTGTGCATGCAAGCACACCTACAATTACCTTGCCGATTTACATTACAAGCTATCACCTGTTTTCAAAGCTGTTTTCATGAAGAGCCTGACTAATTCTTCGTGATTTGTTGCTTCTTTTGCATTATTAATATATTTTTGTAACATTTTTTTTTCTTTTATTTTCTTATTTATCTCTTTTTCTATTCTTTTCTTTTCATTTTCTAAATATGTTAGAAAGTCGGAAATTACGCATTGTATAAAGAGGTAATTTTCCATAGATATAAATCGAAAAGCAAACAAACTAAACTATGATCACATAAGTCGACTGACCGATCTCGAGATTGGCGTGAAAATAATAAAAAGTTCTCCTACAAACTTTTCTATCGTCATACACAGGTAGATCTCTTGAAGTCGGAGACGAAAACCGAGATGGATGGCAAGGATAAGCAGACGAAAATGCTGCAGAAGACGTTAAAAGGCATGCAAGACCAGCTGATGCAATCGCGTAAGCAGCAGGCGCAGGATGATCAGAAAATCAAGGATCTGACCATCAAACTGATGAACGCTACGAAAAAGGAGGAGCCGAGGGAGAGCGAGATTATTACTCTCGACAAAGACGACGACATAAGCGAAGAGTCGCGTACACCGAAGCAACACATTCTTGTCTCCAACTTCATACAAGTCACTCAAAAGGACGCCAAACTTATTGGTAAGCTCATTATAGTTCGCATGGTGACAATGAACGCGTTAGAGCAGCGTAAAGTTCCGACAAATGGCTGGAACATGTTTTAAATCCTTTGACTTCTGGCGCATCCTTAGGGAAATATGATATATAATAAAATATTTTTATTTTATAAAAGTATTAAGATACAAATATTTTTATTTTGTTAGCTTTCTTGAAATTATTGAATTACATATTATTATTTTTTACTTATGTTGGAAAAAGACTGTTTAATTTTACAAAATTTTTTAATTTTAAAGTCGCTATCTTATTTCCCAAAATTTGTTAAAATTTGCTTTTTTTCCACTTAATACGTAATGCAATTTTCCGCTTAAAATTATTTTATTGACTATGATCAAAATTTTTTTTTTTTTACCGAAACGTTTATGTGTTTGAGTCGTTATTAATAAATGATTACATTATATCAGGAAACAACTGTAAATCTACATCTATATATATATATATATATCTTTTTTTTGGGAAATAAGATAGCAACTTTAAAATTAAAATATTTTGTAAAATTAAACAGTCTTTTTTCAACATAAGTAAAAAAAATATATAATTCAATAATTTCAAGAAAGCTAACAAAATAAAAATATTTGTATCTTAATAATATATATATATATATATATATATAGATGTATATTATATATATACATATATATATATATATATAATATCTTATTAATATCTATATATAATATATAGTATCCTTCTATTAAAATAACATAAAATCTCCAAAATAAAAAACCGAAACTCAGAGAATTAAGATCTTCGCATTTTTTCATTGATAACGATTCATTGAAAATAATTGATTCATTGATAAAATAACGCGTAGCATGGATTTCAGGACTGATAGCAACATTTCTACATATTCATCCATTCGGTGCAAGTGTGGATTATCTGTGGTCGTACCTGCAGAAAATGGAGCCCGGCATCAAACCAAACGAGGTCGAGGTTCTGATGCAGCGTTTCCCGCAGGTGTTCAAGCAGGAGCTATTTGGCATCGGCGCAAACATGGAAAGGCGTTGGCAATTTTCAGGTTTTAATGTCTATCGCAATCATTGATAAATTCTTAGACGACTGAATGTAAAAAATTGCGGAAAAGTACGTTGTCTCATTCCTCTCTTTAGCGTTATTACCCACAGTTCGCAATTGAAGCTTATCGACGAAATAAAGAAGTCTCGTGTTCGTTTCGCTTTATAACAATGGCGAACGAAGTTCAATGTCGTAAACTAATGAGATATCTTTATTAATTTTAAACGCAGCGTATGATCTACAGTTAGATCTCGATTGCGTCGATAATTAGCAAAAATCGTTGAAAAGTTCGGGAAAATTTTTCACGTGCGACAGAATCTGATATTTTATATCAGATTTAATTTTAAAATTAATTGTAAACTAAGATAATTTCTTTTGAGGTCGAATTGCACAAATTTGATTTGTCATTATTAGACTGTTATGTTTTCATTCTCTCATATCTTTGTTTGACTATTGTTTTAAGTCTTTGAGTTCCTCACAAACTTCCTTTAATTTCATACATGTTATTTTAAAATGGGGATACTACAAATGTAAATCGTGTTTGAAAAATTTATTGCGTGAAAAATTGAAAGATTGATAAAAATTCAATTGTTATAATGAAAATCATTATACTGAATAACGTAATCACGTCTACAATCTAAATAGACAGTGAAATCGTGAGAGACAAAATATTTTTATTTTTAAAGATACATGCCGCATCTTTTTTCGAAGATACGTTGGGGTTCAAAGAGTTAAAAGTCGCGCCGTAGAATTAACGATTGTGCATAGATCATATAAAAACACTAGTTCAAATTACTAGAAATTAGACAAATTTCTAACGACTCTACATTGGTAGTCCTGCTCGGAGCACAACGTGGCGTAAGTTGACATTTGACTTGAGTTGTGATAGGTTATGTCAACCAGGTTTTGGCACTACAGTTGAGAGATCATAATACACGCCTGGTGTGTCGAGTGGCTGAATAAATACGAATAACCGAAGGCAATTTAAATCGCCACAAAAAAAATTAAAAAAGGAAGTTTAAGATTGAAGATGCAAATGAATTATTACGAAGTGCTCGGCTGCGATAAAGAGTCTTCTCACGAGGAGATCAAGCGTGCTTATCGCGCACGCTTGCTGCGGTTTCATCCCGATAAGAGCGATACTTCCAAAAGAGACGCTCGTGAATTTCACGAGGTCCAACAAGCCTGGAGCGTGTTGGGACATCCGCAATCTAGAAGGGAATACGATGCAGCTTGCAAGCAGGAGGAGTTGGAAAAAGAGAACGAACTCGTGTATGCTCGTCTCGCGTCCGACGAACTGGAAGAGGACGCTTTCGGCAACGAGTTGTTCTACCGCTGCAGGTGCGGCGATCGTTACTTCGTGCAGCGTAAGGACCTTTGCCTGCGGAATACTGTTCTGCAAGTAATCTGCGAGAGCTGCACACTCGTCATTCTCGTCGAGACTTAACGTGAATGAATGCTAGGCTTTTTATCAGTGACACAATGCAAATGGCAATGTTTCTCGATGCAATTGCGCGTAGGAATTTTCTCGAAAATACGTATGCCTCATGAAAGCGAGACTGAATTTCTTTTTTTAAGACGCGTATGTCCCCCGAGTGAGAACACGAGCTTGGACTTAATTTTTGTTCCTTGAGCAAGTGAGCTCATGTAGTGATTAACGCAGCGACAAAGATTAATTCGTGGTGCGTTCCTCTCAGCGTTTTGGTTGTGCAGTACGATAAAACAAGATTCACAGTTTATGTAGAAAGAGGTCGAAATCGAATATTTATTTTGTACAAAATATGTTTCTTAGCACAAGAACGTTGTGTGTACAGTTGTAATAATAAATTTAAAAAAGAAAAATAAAACAAAATCTAAAATATGCAGCAACATCTTTTTTTCTATTTCTTATATATAAAAAATGATACAACAGGTAACACATTCTTATAATATAAACTATTGAGCAATATACAAATAAACACGACACCTAAGTCTAGCCTAGGTCCAATAATAAAGATTTTATGCATTTGCACAAATAGCGTATTTCAAGGTAATGCCATTCTTGATATTTGATTCAGCAGAATCCATATAAAATTCGTCAGTAACATTTGATGTCACAATGATGAGTCTAAGTCTTCTTTGTCTCACAATTTGCACTAGATGGAAAGATCTGGCTAATACAAATATTCTATGTTTTTCTTTTTCTCTCTCTCTCTCTCTCTCAAGGCAAATCTACTCGCCACTGCTGTTGATTAAGTCATGCACTGATACTGCATGTTATAAAATTCATACGTTGGACATTGCTGCTATTTGATAAAGGTAAAAGCTTGTACTGTTCATCATCCCGCTATTGCACACGAATGACTGTGCTATTTTTTTTTTGTATTATTGCACCGTGACAGAAAAGTATTTTTTTTGCTACAGAAAAAAAACTTTATAAATTAAATTCTCGTTTAGAGTCGTTTTGTGATTCCAATTGGTGAAAGTGTTTCATATGCTTCCATTCAAAACGTCAACAATATGAAAATATCGACTTGTAAACGTTTATAAAAATATTTGTCTTTAACCAGATCGATGCTTGTACAAGTAGTAGTAAGTGAGGTGTAAAGTTATATCGGGATTAGGTTAAAGCTGCAAAGACAGTTAGATAGATCAACCAATAAATTATTATAAACATTATAACTTGGTGTAACAAGTGTTTGGAAGTTTTTTGTCATTAAAAAAGAAAAAAGAAAAACAAGGGGAATCTGTACAGTCCAAATGATGTGTATCGGAATTGTCGTCGGCTCTATTTTGTCGTTTGCTCCGGGGGATGTATGAGATTCTTCAAATAATGTCATTTTGCCCCGAAGTTTCGCACGATGCAGCTCCGCTGTTGTCTTCCATCATTGACAAATGCTGCTAAATGCCCACATAATAAACCGTGTTATGCTCTACGTGATAGATCATGATGAATTTCTTTGTTTCTTTTTTTTTCTTTCGTTTTTGTTATCTTTACACCGTCGATGCGACTCCACTGAATCGTTATAACAGCGAAAATTCAAAAGTACACTGATAAGCTCCTCGTTTTCCAGTAAGTTTCTTTTTTTATGAGTCTTATAAATCTCACGTTTCTTTTCTCTTTTTCTTTCTTTTTTTTGTACACCACAACAACCGCGCACGCGCGTTTTGTCCGACATGGATATATATATATATGTATATATATACACACACACACATATTATATGTACATATATGTGTGTATGTATGTATGCATTTATGTATGTATAATCAACCTTTTCCCGAGACGAGCACTTTTTAAAATCCACCTGGAGATCATTCACAAAACTCTCTTCTGTCATGCTCAGCAATTTCCTTCCTCTTTCCCTCGCCCATGCAAAACCACCCGATTTTTACGACGCGTACAGTCTTATCACAATCACACCATGTAATACATGTATCATTGTACAGTAGGTTAGCTTTAAGACTACTTAATTCAAATATGTACAGAAGTCGTACAAAGGGGGCGATTGATCCATCGCGGTGAAACGAGCGCACTATTTTACCTCAACGTCGAAGTCGAGAACAAGAAGTTTCGTCTCCTCGGTACCGTTACGACTACCTACTGCGCACACTAGTTTCGTATCACTCGCTCGAATTCTCCATACGACGCCGCCGCTGCCACCGCTTTCCAGAGCAACTAGGTTCCTAATGAATTCACCTACAATAAAAACAACGACGGGTTAACACGAACGAACGGACATGCGCGTTATTTGAATCGGAAACTAGCGAGCTCCGAAAAATCATACAAACCAGTCTTAACATCCCATAGTTTTACCGTACCGTCGTCGGAGGACGTAATCACAAAATGGCTATTGAACTGTAGGCAAGTGACCGCCGACTGATGCTTGTTTGGACCGGAAAGAGTTTGAAGGCAGTGACCACTAACAATGTCCCATACTTTAACGGTAGAATCGGCATTGCCCGACACTAAGATATTATTGCGCAGTTCCATCCCCGAAGTGAGAGACTGATGGCCCATCAGGGTGTGTCTACAAGCACCGGTTTCCACCTCCCACACCCTTATACTTGTGTCCAACGATCCGCTAACAACGTGCACACCGTCGAACTAAAAAGGAAGGGAATCGCAAAAAAAAAAAAAAAAAAAAAAAAGAGAAACTCACATCAGTATCGAGAAACAAGAGGCGAACGCTGACCCTTTGAATCCTGGCTTTTTTATTCTGGAAATTTAGAATTGATATAAACTGAAATAAAATGTTCATCGAAATAAAAATAAATAAAAATATCTCAACAACTTGATTTGAGAGACTGTTCCAGTAAAAAATTTAGAAATCTTGAAAAAAAAATAAAAACGATTTAAAAGAGTTATGAAAATTCAACTTCTTCATTGGTATAATTTTTTTTTCACGATAAATAAACCGTCACTACTTAACACTAAAGAAGTTACTAATGCATTAATAATTTCTAAATAAAATATTTTTGAAAAAATGAAATTCAAAGTACTCTATTAAATTGTATAAATAGATAAGGACATTTTTAGTGGTATACATTCTCATTTAGTGGTACATATTCATACCGCATTCTTTTAAAGACATGCCGGGACTCAGAGGGTGAAAGAAAGGATAATAGGACGGAACGCTCCGGCGCATTTTACCTGGAGGGAATAAACACGGTTGGTGTGTCCTTGTAAGGTATGAAGGCACTCCTCGCGTTCCGGATTCCAAACCTTAACCATATAGTCGTAGGCACCACTGACCACCAACTTCCCATCATATTGCACACATCTGACCGCCGCTAGATGTCCCACGAGCACATGCAAGCACTCCCCAGTGTCTACCTGCCACACTCTGAGCGTTGCGTCCCTGCTACCACTGACGACCTTGTTACCGTGTAGATGCATACACCGCACCGTCGACGTATGACCATAAAGAGTGTGAATACACTGACCGGTGTCCGCGTTCCACACTTTCAACGTACGGTCCGTACTACCACTAATAACGATCGTGCCAGACATCTGCGAAGACCACACGCCACCAGTATGTCCTACCAATGTCCGTAAACACTGAAACGGAAAAATATGACGAGGTATATGCGACGATTCAGTTTCTCTTTCTCTTCTCTCCTCTGCTCTCCTCTCCTCTCCTCTCCTCTCTCTCTCTCTCTCTCTCTCTCGTTTGCAACGATCGGACTCCTTGTATCTAATAAGAATTTAGTTACCTTGCCCGTGACAGCAGACCACACTTTTAACGTGTTATCGTCCGAGCCACTAACAATCCGATTTCCCGAAAATTGGAGACACGTGATAACGTGGTCGTCGTGACCTTTCAGCACTTTTGGCGTACGGATTGGTTTCGTTCTCCAGTTCATCTTGATATTATGCTGGCGCATATAGGCCTGCTTCCACGGTGACGAGTTGTGACTGCTATTACGGCAGTTCTTACGTTTAGGCAGCGGCAGGTCCTTCAAGTCTTCTATACCGGCGGCCTTGCATTTTTCTTTCCATAGTAGATTGTCGTCTGCGAGAAAGCGCCAATTCCGACAAGTCTGTGCTGCTCTCAAGAGATCCTTGGGCTCTAGAAAGGCCAACACCGATAACGCTAACTCTTTTGGCAGTAGCGATATAAAGTCTCGTTGGAACTGCGGCTCTATCACTTGCATCATGTGACGCACTTGCGTGGGTTCACACCGCTCAATTAATTCGTCTATCGCTAACATTCTTTCCGCGTTTGACCACCTCTGTAATAAAAATTGTTTCCAATCATTTTTTTCAAAAACTCACCAAGCGTAACAATATACGTGTTCTAATCAGTAGATAATTTATGTATTATTTCAATACAACACAAAGTTCTTATCAAAATACCTGAAATTGCAAAAGCCAATTGTTCATCTCCGGAGGAGGATTATCCTTGGTAGGAATGACACATCTTACATGTTTACCCTTATCATCTAGCTTTCTTGTGGTCCTGAAGAAAAGGGATACAAAAATCATTACATACTATGAACACAATTGTGGCTTCTATCAGTTAAGAAAAACAAACAATACTTACATTGAATGAGACTTTTCCTCTGGAATAAGCTTTTTACATGGTAGACAACTCTCTGTCTCACTTTTTCGCTTTCTTTGATGCTGAACAATGTCCAATGACACACAGGTATGCAATATTGAACTTTGAATTTGCTCAGGGAGCACTGATTGAGACTGCAACACAGGAGATTGACTATTGTTGCCCTCAACTTCTGCTGTACATTCGGCATCACAAAACAACCCAATGTCACTAATCTAGAAACATGACACAAAGCACTGATTACAGGGATATGAAATTAATTATTATAATAGCAACATGTAGATGTATTTTTAAAGCAGCCTATGAAACAGAGATAAATAATGCTTCAGAACAAAGGAAATAATATTCCAGGGATAATTCCTACAAAGCACAGGAAAGCATTTTTAAACATTGTAATATTTCGGTTCAGTTGAAATCCAGTTATTTATAAAGCAAAATGAAGAATAAAAGAACAGATTTGCAACTGCTCTACCATCTGTTCCATTCTCACTGTTGTTAATAAACACACTGTACACTTGTGTATAAAGTAAAGCTGCTACTGGCCTACCCCACTTTCTGCATCACTACTGTCTTCATCATCTTCATCCCCTTCATCTCCATAATCCTCAGATTCTTCGTCTTGTGGCAACACAACAGCATGCATAGGACCCAAAGAACTTGGCCCTGGAATTCCCTCGATACCCTCGATTGGACTAGGACTAGTACCGCCTAGTTTGTTATTGTCAGATATATTGTTGGAGGACGAGGAAGGGACAGACATTACTATACGCACTAATGTAGTATATATGTCTACCTGGAGAGACAACAGAAAACATTATCCGTTAGTGCCTCAATATATCATAACTTATTTTAATCGAGATCTCTTATTTGTTATAGTCTCTACATACAAATCGTAATTCAAACACAACTCGGGCGGAAATGACGCGTGTCGCTGCCTCATTGCATCACGAGATATCGCAGGGAACAAAAACAAGGAATAACAAAGAATCGCTCACGATGCACGAAACACGCGTGCTACGGTCTAGGTTAAAATCCGTCGGCACGGCAACACGATTCACCACCGTTCTCGTCCCACGAATTCGCCTAACCTTGACTCGTTTGCGCGCCGCGTGTCTACGATTCGCGGCCGAGACGTAGTCTCGGGATCGTTTTGCAAACAAAAAACCAACCGGCAGCCACACCCCACATATCCGCGCGAGCGGTGTGAATTCACGACGAACCGCGTGTACTAGGCAACTGCGTAAAAACGAGGTGGTTCTATACTTAGGGCGAACGTCGCGTTTCCGCTCGTCAGCCTCCGATCGCTGGTTCGATGACGTCCCTGACGATGCTGATGGGCCGACGGACGGTCCTGTGTCTAATTGTTGTACGACGGTAGTCCCTATCAAAGGAGCATAGCATTCATCTCTCTCGCGTGCGGTGGTCGTCGGTAATAGGTTAGAGATACGGGCGAAACGCGCTACTCGCTGCGGACGGGGCTACTGCGCGCGGAAACTAGGAGAACGCGAGCGTCGAGGGGAGATTAGGTAACGGACGTAAACACGGCGAACGACGGTTCCATCGGGCGGCCTCCTGGCAGGCTTTTGCAGTGACTTTTGGTCTGCACCTCTCCCGACTCCTTCGCACTCGTTCGCACAGCAGGTACACACAGCGTACACACATATGGCCGTGCGTCGCACGGTAATGCTGCTTCCACACATCACGACGGTGTCGGTTATTTCAGATGCTTTCATTGGCCGCATTCGGCGCAAGTTAATTATTGCACCTTTGATTGGAGTGCACTTCTGGATCCATTAGAAATTTGAAAGCATGTTCCAATCAGAGACTGCGTTAACTAAGGGCTGACTTCTGCGGAATTTAGTCATTGGTTACATTCGTCAGCACGAGATGATAATGATTATAGATCTTTAATTGAGTTATATTTGTAATCTGTCTGCCTTTTTTCCTCTCTCATTAAATGTCAAATATGTTTAAAGATGTATATATGTACATATCTAAATGAATATCATAAGTATGTATTGTACAAAGAACAAATTTATAAATTATCTTTATATACGATTTGACAAGTATATACTCGCTTGCACACGTGTTTTCCGATGCAATTCAGAACGCAGCCGATGTCCAATGGAAGAACGCATCTTTTGTGAAATACATTCTGCTATTGGACGTAAAGTTCCGAAGTGTACATTAATCTTCAAAAAAGAACAGGTCAATTGTGACTAAAGACTAAAGTTGCTCGTGAATTTTCAATTTGCACACTACGTCCATTCGTAAGCATAAGGTTGAAAATTGCTGGAAATTCTAATAAATAAATTGGAACATTTGTACACCTGAGTAGTATGCTATGTGATTAGCTTATCTAGTTATGGGTTTTGATGTATTTGTTGAATATAATCATTTATCGTTATGCCGTTTGTATCTGTCAAGTGTTTATTACTGTCGTAAAACTTTGCAAAATTAGATTTTAGATTTACTAGTGTTGTTGTTATCATCCGAGAACATTTTCGTTGCATTCTGTCTTTTGACTAGGATTATTATTTTCAGTTATAATTTATTATTATAATCATAATCACATGTATAGTTGTCTTTTGTAATTTCTGATGTATGTATTGTATCTTAATATATCTGAATTTGTTAGAAGGCAAAATGTCCATCGAATTAAAGACATTACTGAAAGAAGCTCGTGAATCCTTCAAGCAGCATGAATATGTAGAAACCATGAAAAAATGCAAGAAGATTTTAAAGAATGTCAAAAACAATTATGCAGCATTAGTTCTCTTAGCTGCTGCTATGCAGGAGGTGGAAGAATTCAAGTCACAAGTAGCATTAGTGCTACAAAAAGCTGCAGAGGTTCAACCGACTAATCCTGTAGCTTGGCAAGGTTTAGTAGCACACTATGAAAAAGCACAAAAGGACAATGACAATTTGGAAAAGTTGGCTATAGCTTATTGCAAACTTTTACAAGTGGATAAGTAAGACATTTTGTATATAGTCTTCAAAATATTTTGAATTATAAAAAGGATCAACAGAAAATTGAGTTTTTCTATGTTTTTTTCAGTGATTCTCCCAAATATCTTCAATTTTTAAACAAACTTTCTGAAATTGTCCTGAAAATCAAAAATAATGATATACTGTTTGAGGTATTGAACACATTGAATATACTACGGCAGCTTCCTGCCAAAGAGAAGACAAGTTTGATTGACAAGACTCTAGCACAGACTCTAACAGAATGTCCCAATATTCTGGAAAAGCATAAAGAGTTATTTGAGAATGTATTGGCATCTGTAGTGAAAGATACAGATGTAGTGAATAGACATGAGTATTATAGGATATATCTAAAGATGTTATATGACGCAAATAAATTGATACTTTTATTGGAAGAAGCTAAGGAGATGCACACTCAGTTCCCACAGGACAGTATTCCTCTGGGTGAGTTACTTGTCAGTTCTTAATGAAATGTTCAGCATATTAATATACTATAATGTAACTTAATGTGTTCATTTTGCTTTACAGAATGGATGTGCGTTGTTTATTATGAAGAGACCATATTACGTGAAAATAAACTTGAAATTGATATAACTCCTTTCTGTGATTCCCTCTTAAAGCTAAATATGAAATGTGAAATGGCATTGGTTGTAAAAGCAGCATATTTTATGTGCATAGATAATTTGATTAGCTCTCGCGAGTGTTTAAATCAAGCGATCTTGCTGAATGCACAATCATTTTATGCCTGGTTCTTGTTATACAAAGTATACTGCAAGCTTTATTGTTGGAAGGAGGTTGAAGAAGCTTCTAAACAAGCACTACAATTGCTGTCTCCTTCTTTGAAGGATACTTTACAGCATAACATTAAATTGACACTACTTGAAGCAATGAGTAGAAGTAACAATAGAGAGAAGTTATTACAGGCGCGACAGATGTGCAAGAAGGTGAGTGTTCTTGTAACATCTAATGTTTGAAAATTCTTTAAAGTAAGTAAAGGTCAATATAGGTATTTACTGATATATTTGTGCGTAGTTGTTAGAAACAAAGTTCTCCATGCAACTGCAACTGATATATGCCCGGATAAATGCGTCGTTGGACGAGCCTGAAGCAATCGCCATACTAAATGACTTGGAGTCCCAAGATGAGATTAAGATTCAAGTTTTCATCATCAAAGCATCATATCTGAAGAGACACAAGCACTTAGAGGAAGCCATCAACATCCTTGAACTAGCTCTAGAAAGTTCCGAGGCTTGGCTGTTGTTTGGTCAGATATATTGGGATATGAACGACTATAATCACAGCCTGGTGGCTTTCTTGAACGGTATCAAAGTGGATCGCAACAATTGGGAATGCATGATCCATCTGGGACGTTATTATTGTGAGTGCGCGAATGATATAGAACGCTCGAGGAGATGTTACCAGACGGCGTTGCAAATCAATCCAAACTCTGAGGAGGCTGGGATCGGCCTGAGCACTGCTTATCGGCTGCTCAAGAACACAGTGAGCGCTTATTGAAATTTCTTTCGTCGGTGTTGTTGAATCATCTTGATTTATTCGAGTTTCGACTAACGGTGGTCTCTTACATTAGGACGCTAACATACAACTGCTGCAGAATGTAACCATGCAGGGCATCGGCCCGAAGTGGGCATGGCTTCAGTTGGGTCTACAGCACTTGGACAACGGAGATGCGGTCGAAGCTATCAAGGCATTGCAGCATGTCATTCGAGCCGACCCTAATGACAAGTATACATAGCTCGTTGTTATTGTACCATGTTACAAACCTAGGCGACATGTCTCATCAATCTTTTGCGCTATTTTGTACAGTCACAGTTGGGAGTCTCTGGCGGATGCGTATTTAGTGCGCGGCGGACACATGTCTGCGCTGAAGTCGTATCAACGTGCGTTACAGCTCAGTCCGGGGTCCTTGTATCCCATGATACAACTTGCAAATATCAAGCTGGTAATATAAAATATTTTAATTAATTTATGTGTTGTTTAATAGTCTTGAGAAAAATATTTCAGCGTTTTTTATTATTTTGATAATTTTTCTAAATAAATCTGGTGATTTCTTCCTGTGTGTATGCGTGCGCGCGTGTGCGTGCGTGTGTGTGTGTGTGTGTGTGCGTGTACGTGTACGTATGCGTGTATGCTGAAATCACTTCTCAAATAAAGTTTTTTAAACACTCTTCATTTTTACACTTATCTGCGATATCTTTCTATTAAAATAACATACTAAAATATTCTTAAAAAAATGAAAGAACTCAAGGGTAGTTACACATGTCATAATTATTAATAGTAACATTTCTCTATCAGCTAATCGGCCAACACAAAGAAGCTAAAGAGGACTTTGACAGCATATTGCAGAATAACGAGCAATATATACTCGCATTAAAAGGCCTAGCTCAGACGTGTTTGGGTCTGGCGAGCGAGTGCACCTCGAAGTATTTGCTAAGTCAAGCGAGAGAAAATCTGCAGCAAGCGGCGGATAGTCTGACGAGTGCTGTGATGATACGGAGCAATCTGTCCTGCAATTGGAAATTATTCAGTGACGTGTGTTATAGAATAGCCGCTATGCCGATGAAGTATTGCTACTTGAATGTGAAACCTATTTTGGTAAAGTCCGATAGTACTAAACAGTACATCAAAGTTAAGGGAGAGGAAACACTCAAGTTAGCTATAAGGTGAGCATTACTTTCAAGTCAAGTAACTATATACTTAAGTGTGTTTCATTTTAAGATGATTACTTGAAAATTTGTGTTATTTATGTATTTGTCGAAATAAGGTCTTCAAATTTTACGTTTTGTTAAATAATATTTGGTATTGTTAGTTTATAAAACCTCATTTCATGCTACTCTACGCAAGTAAATTATCCCGTTTCGCTTTCAGATGCATCTGCCGGGCGTTGTCGCTCACGCAAAATTCCTCGTTGCTATGGCACGATTTAGCATGCTGTTACTTGATGCAACTGCGACGCAACTTCATAAAGGACGTTGACAAGAGCGACGTGGCGACTAAGTGTCTCGCTGCGGCGAAACAGGCAGTCAAACTCAGTCCGCAGTCGTGGCTACATTGGAATCTCCTGGGTATTGTTTGCATGTCGCAGGACGTGAAAAACTACGCCTTGGCTCAGCATTGTTTCGTCACGGCGATCGACAGAGAACCGAACAACTCGATAGCTTGGAGCAACCTCGGAACGTTGTACTTGCATCTAGGTACTCGAAGAGATAGCCGTCACTCTTTCGTTCTATTCGATCTTGAGTTATAAGTACGTACACGGAGAGCTTGTTTTCATATTAATTCTTCTTAATGTTACCATATCCCCAAGTTAACAAAGTTTAAGCATTACATCGATATGTTTCTCGGTTAGAAAACATTCTATAGTAATTCTTACTCTAAATTTTTCTCCGTGTACATTTTACGCGAATCGAACTGATGTGTGGCTATCTTGATTCAACAACATCAAGGAGACATCTACAGAGCGAATGAAGCGTACTCTCGAGCTCAACGCGCGGATCCAAGTTACATGAACAGCTGGATTGGCCAAGGATTGATTGCGCAGCAGTCCCTGAGGAAAGAGGGCATGGAGCTGTTTCATCACTCGATCCAATTAGGCTACCACGACGAGGCGGCTCTGGGCTATGCTCATTGCGTGTTTCACATCCTTCTGAATCCCATGCTAAACAAGGAACCATCGTGCGACTACTTTATAAAAAATATGTATGCGATACCTGCAGCGGCGGATGTTCTTACCTGGTACATAGGTGAGCGACGATTGACATCGCCTTATTGCATCCTTCGTGTTTTACTTTGATCATCTGCTTTATGTCATTTGCAGAACGTGAGCCTGACGACGCTTACGCTTTGAACACCCACGGTTTGCTGTTAGAACGGCAGAAATTGTACAACTCGGCGGCTAAGCGGTTCGCCGAGGCTTTGAAGGTATGCAAAAGCGAGAGTTCAGATATGATCCACATCAATCTGGCACGTGTCCTAATTCAGCTGGGACAGTATGACGAGGCGGTGCGGGTGTGCGAGCAAGTGAAACACGACAGTTTTAATTCCCAATGTCACTTGGCGTTGTCCTTGTTCAAAGGTAAATGCTCGCGAACTCGCTCACGTTTAGATCAAAGCCTCTGTTTCAATACCGTCTCTACAAGAGTTCTTTTAGACATTTCTCTCCATTCGCTCTCCAGCCAAATCCTGAGCACGTCAGTGCTCTTCAAGTATCAATTCAGTGTTGATCATGCTCTTTTTTTTTTTTTTATTTAACGCGGAGTCGAGAATGAGTAAATGCTTTTTTGAAAGAGAGATGAACGAGAGAAATGAAATACCGAGGAAATTTCGTCAACATGTTTTCGCCACCTCGAAGAAGCTTGATCTAGACCAATTTACTACTTCCAATCGATCAATTGACAATGAATAAGTAATAAAGAGAAAAATATGTCCACATGCGCAGCCGAGCAATATGAGAAGTCCTACGAGACGTACGAATCAACTCTGCATTGGCTGGCGGACAACGACACAGACAAAGCGTACGTCCTGTGCGCGATGGGCGCGATAGCTCATACTTTCAACAAGATAGACGCCGTGAAGACTCTGCTATTCCAGTGCATGCATATGTCTGAACCCGTGATAACCGCTTACTTGGCGCTCGCGGCCTTAGGAATTTTGCACAACGATCTCGACCTGACTGCTCTGGTGCTGGAGGAGTTGCAGTCATATAAAAATCACCCTGAGTATGGCCATCATACCGTCACGATGAATGTGTATTACCACATCTCTAAGTGCGACATCACCGAAGCTATCCGAATGTTGGCCAAAGGCATTTACAAGTATCCTAGTAAGCAAAATCCGTTGGTTGGTTCGTTTGCAGTCTCTCGGATACTCGAGAGCTTGCGTGTTCATGTTTCAACGGGATCCTCGATGTCGTAGGTGACGTCAGATATTGGATACGTCTCGTTCGGATCTTGCTGTTGGACACGAATCTGAGCAAGTTTCGCAAGTGCGCGGAGAAAGCCTTGAGTCTAAGCAAAAGTAACTCCACGCCCGAAATTGTATACGTCGCTTGCGCATCAGCGTATAGTCACCTGGGCACGAGGAAAGCTCTCAGGCAGGCTCAGAGGAATGTGTTCACGTATCCCGCCAATATCGAGAGCTGGGCCAACTTAATTGCCGTTTTCTTGTACAGGTCAGCGCGCTGAGATAGCGGTCGGGCGTCATCCATTTGACCACATTGCGATTGATCAAATGGGGGAAGATTGTGGTGAATCGCGACGATGAGCAAGTGGATGCCACCAAGTGGAGTAACTTGTTCATTTCCGGGTCTGAAGGTCCATCGTGAATCTTTATTTCTCAAATGTGGACTTGAAAGGCGTGAAAAGAAAAGCGAGAATACTTTTAAATGCTTTTAAATCAGGGAATGTTCATTTTTCACGAGTTACGTCGAAGAAAAAGATTCACAATGAACTTTCAGTTCTTTATATATTCTTTAATTACCTCTGTAGTCTTTCTAATTATTTTGTCATTTTAATTATTTCTCTCCCTTTTCTTCCATTGTATTATCTTCTTCATTTTAATTGCAAACAGTATAATTTTATGCAGCCATAAAGAACAGACTTCTTATCTATTAGGTGCGCAACTAAGTTCTCGCTGTTTTTCAAGAGATGGCTCCAGTAGTAAGTGCTGGTCGATTGTGACATAACCAAAATGTCATGAACCAAGCTTAGACATATGGTAAACAAACCGCTTTGACACATTAGTGGTTTTATTTTTGCGTCATATACTTTTGGTTATGTGAAAATGTCTTATTTTGTGCCAAATAATCATCATTTGCGGGAAGTGTTGCTTTTCTTCTTTCATTCGAAGAAAACGGCGGCTGAAGCGCATCGAGAACTCCAAAAAGTTTTCGGAGATGCTGCTCTAAGTGAAACAACGTGCCGTGATTGGTTCCGTCGATTCAAAGACGGTGATTTCGATGTTGACGACCGTTCGCGTGAAGGAAGCCCAAAAACCTTCGAAGACGCTGAATTGGAGGCATTGCTCGATGAGGATCCGTGCCAAACGCAAAAAGAGCTTGCTTCAGCATTAGGAGTTACCCGCCAAGCCATTTCCAAGCGATTGCATGCGTTGGGAATGATTAAAAAACAAGGAACTTGGGTTCCTTATGATTTGAAGCCAAGAGACGTTGAGCGTCGTTTTTTCGCCTGTGAACAACTGCTCCAGCGGCAAAAAAGGAAGGGTTTTCTTCATCGCATCGTTACGGGTGATGAAAAATGGATTCATTACAGCAACCCAAAGAGAACAAAATCATGAGGACTGCCCGGTCATGCTTCTACGTCGTCGGCTCGGCCGAATATTCACGCTGCGAAGGTTTTGCTGTGTATTTGGTGGGACTAGGACGGTGTTATTTATTATGAGCTGTTGAAACCGAACGAAACCATCACTGGGGAACGGTATCGAACTCAATTGATGCGATTGAGCCGAGCACTGCGCGAAAAGCGGCCACAATACGAGCAGAGGCACGAAAAAGTGATTCTATAGCATGACAACGCTCGGCCTCACGTTGCCAAACCCGTTAAAACCTACTTAGAAACGCTCAAATGGGAAGTCCTACCCCACCCGCCATATTCCCCAGATATTGCGCCGTCCGATTATTACTTGTTCCGTTCGATGGCACATGGTCTGGCTAATCAGCAGTTCCGCTCATATGAAGATATCTCAAAATGGCTTGATTCGTGAATAGCCTCAAAAGACGAACACTTCTACCGTGACGGTATTCGAGCTCTGCCAGAAAGATGGGAAAAAGTTGTCGCTAGCGATGGGCAATATTTTGAATGATTCATTTGTGACCATTTTTTCACAATAAAGTTGCATTTTCATCAAAAAAACAGTGAGAACTTAGTTGCGCACCTAATACTTGTGACGGTACCATTTTGTTTCTTTTGTATGACTTTTCTTTTCTTTACAGGTATATGGAAGAGGACTGTGAAATTGATAAACAATGGTTGTCGTCGTTAATATCTGTAACAATGGCACAATTCCAAACTTCTGAGCATATGTCGCGATGGCTTACCAGAGCGAAAGAGATTAGTGATTCGTAAGTTCGAGTAGAAAAACGGTCCTTACGATTTGTCTGATTTTATTATTTTTCGATGTTCTACACTCTGGATTTAATATAATAATAAAATTGCGTAATATATTTTATAAATCTAGTGAGTCTTGTTTTTGCAAACTCTCATCGATATTTACATGAAAATACCAATTATATTGCGAATAATAATGATAATGTGAGATTTATCGATTGTAAGTCAGTAAATTTATATTTATTTGGTATTTATTAGTTTGACTTGGAAGTTTGACCCAAGTTATACATCAACTATCATGAGATATATAAAATACAATCTACAACCCTCTTGTGTGCGAGATCCTTACAGTAGATCCCGCAATACCGGCCTGTTGCTTTGAGCGACCGATAACTGTCGTCGTTGGAAAAACTTGGATTGCGGTTGATCATCTCTCTGTTTGCGTCTTTGTGCGTCTTGTCTTATCTCCGCACAGATATGTCGTTCCAATGTCTACAATGGAAAAGTACAATTACATTCGGTACAAATTATTTTTGTGTGCGTTTAAGATCTCCTCAACGTGTAAAAAATTTGCAGATTTGCCGTACAAACCCTTGTTGAGCTATGCTGGACTTTTCCGTTTAGACTTTGACATTTCATTATAAAGAAAATCAATAATTACGTTCGATAGAATATATTCATAAACGACTAATGATTATTGGAACTAGTTAATATCAGCTAGATTTAAAGGAATTCATGAGATACTTGAATCATATTTATCGTTGATCATCGTGACGTTAACGGAAAGTCATGTGAAATTAATACGACACGGAACGTATTAACGATTAATATACAAATTATTATTTTAACAAAACATACCTCAGTCAAAATACGATTATTGTTCTTCAATAGTGCAATCAATTTGTATAATTCAAAATCTTCTACAATATTCTCCTTTACCATTGCATTTTCCAGGTTCTCAATCTAATAATGCGATTAGACAAAAAAATTAGACAAAATAAAACAGTATGTGTATATGTCACATTGTTAAATGCCTAAAACCAATTCTAAATTGTACATACTACATCTTTGAAATAACATTCTTTCTGGCTGTTGGGTCTATCATACTCTAAGGAAGTTCGAAAGATGGGTACTATCTCTGTGAATCTCTTTAGTTCTGTGTATGCAGAAACTTTCAGACATCTAATATCGATGTATCGAGATTCTTTGATTGAGGTTACAATTTCAATGGCTATATGAGGCATATTTTGATTAATGGCTAAAGCTGTTAAGAATGTTGCAGCTCTACGCATAAAGACGAATCCTTTTCCAATCAAGTCCTTCCAAATATCCAAAGCATATTCCAGAGTCTGTGGTGTGTTCTGAAAACATTGAATATAATTATATAAAATAAACATTGATATTTTAATTGCAGTTACAGTTAATTGTTACCTCCTTATAACAGGCAGCCATAACCAATATCAGTGCATTCCTGGGGTACAAGCCATTTTCCATATTTTTGTTCTTGATTATGTCGTACACTTCTTTCATTTCTGAGTACTTTCCATGTTTGTACAACAAACACAAAAGGATTTGGTAACTGATCAATTGATCAAAGAAATTGTCAAAATTGGGATCTTTAAAAGCAGTGAGTGCAAGATCTGGTTCATCCAAATAATAGAAAGTACGCATCACAACAGGACCAAAGATGAAAGTACCAAATCTCAACTCTTTATTTTGAGTGTTAAATTTTGTTAACATTTTTACAATTAGCTCAATATCTTCTGATTTCTTTTGAGCTAAATGTAACATGGACTTTAAATCTTCTGTGAAGATCATACTTGATTCCGTATTACATACTTCTTGCATCTTGGTACGGAATGTATTTTCCACATTTAAAAATTGATTACGGAAATTTAATCTTGCATTTTCATAGCCCTGTATACCCAAACTCTGATCTGTATATAAGAACCTGCAGGCTGCAAGAATATAGAAAAAATATCATGAATGTATCAGAATTTAGTAAAAAATTTGTCACAGTATATGTAAAAGTTAAGTTTAATGAATTAAAATACACATTTTACTTTAATCTGTTATCACTAAAAATTGCAATTTTTCTATAAAATATAACCCAAATATTCAATGCTAGAATTATTATTAAATAACTCAGTGGTAATGCGTTATGGAATTTTATGTAATACGTTTTGAGTGCTAGGGTGAATTCAGCGGGCAATTTTGTTGAATTTACTCTTCTGAATTTAAAATGTACATATCTACCTGCACAAATCATTTGAACGAAATTATATTATATTTATATTAAAAATCATTCGTATAATCATATGAAGAATATATTGAATAATAGATAAATAATAATAAGACAAGTAATATTAAATTCTTTTTAATGCTGCACGTTGGTATAGAATAGTGTAACGTTAGGTTAGATAGATATTACGTACAATTTAATAGATTATTTCTCAACAGAGTATTGCTGGCCAGGCTAACGTTAAGCCTCATAAGACCTCTTATTGTTGCCGCCATTGAATTTGCGTACAGACAACTCGAATTCTTTTCTCAATACTCCGATATTACAACTCGTAATTCGAGCTATTGATATAAACTGCTGAACGATCCGCGACACCAAGTGAGGAAGAAAGCTGGCCGGAAGCTAGCATGAACTATACACACTTTTAGGAATCACATATCACACGTGACTTCCGATGCGGCAGTCACAGACGAGCCCATTGGTCTGTTCTTTTTAGCTGCACTACTGAACTGGTGCAATAAGTTAAAGTGAGAAAAAATATAGTTATCTCATTCTAACTTATTGCACTAGTTCCGCAGTGCAGCTAAAAAGAACAGAACAAATACCAACAGAGAGGAGCGTGAGAGCGGCCAACACGGTGTTTTCAACGACACCGACTTTCCGTACTGAGAAAGGGCGCCATCTGCATCCATTTCGAGAAGGGAACTACGATGCTACATCCACTTTCAGGTTTCGGTGGTAAAACCTGTATGTGGTGGCAGTCCGTGCTACATCCATTCTTAGGCGGTTTATGTCCGTGCTACAATCATAATATAGTACTTGACAAGCACGGTCTCGCACATTGTTACACGTTTATAACATGAATTAACATGTTAACATGTGCAAAAAAAGAAGAATTGACATTGTGTATGATTAATATCATGAAGATCATACGAAGTGTCCGGTAATTAGCTGCCAACCCGAAGTGTGAAGGTAGATTGGGTTGAGACAAACATAAAAAAGTCCTATACCATTTTGCGAGATTCGCAATCATTATCGAGTTAATAATGACAGAAATCTGAGGAGTAAAAGTGCACCGACATAGATGATTCGAAAAGCGTTGCAGCTGCTCGGGGCAGCGATCATTGGTCTATTCTTTGTAGCTGCACTGTTGAAGTGGTGCAATAAGTTAAAGTGAGACAAATATAGGTTTTCTCATTCTAGCACAGAGCTCGGCAAAAAACGCACGCGACGGCCGATTTTCGACTATCCCCGCCCTCCGCTGTTCCCTTTACCTCGCCACTCCGCATGCTGCCAACAAGCTGCTCGAGCCTCAGGAGCGTGTTTTCAACAGTTTCCCACGTCACCCATGAGGTACTATTGTTGACGCGTTTTTCTTTAAGTGGTATCCCCAGTAGGCCTAATTTATAATTCTATAGTCTATAATCTATAATCTATAATTTTTGAAAATGAAGTTTATAAAAAATGAGAAGCGTTCTTCTTTAAACGACGATTCCTTACCACGTCTTATGCGGCTCGCTACATGCAATATGCAAATTGACGTTTCCACTCTTACTAATAAAAGACGCCGAAAATCGAATTAAATATACTTCATTTAACATATTTTATTTCGCTTCTGTTCAATTAGTTACGGGTTGTTACAGTCATCAGTGGATTAGGCCTACTGCGGTTACCACTCAAAAAAAAAACGCGTCAACAATAGTACCTCATGGGTGACGTGGAAAACTGTTGGAAACACGCTCCTGAGGCTCGAGCGGCTTGTGGGCAGCATGTGGAGGGGCGTGATAAAGGGAACAGTGGTGGGCGGAGATGATCGAAAATCGGCCGTCGCGTGCATTTTTTGCCGAGCTCTGTTCTAGCTTATTGCACCAGTTCAGCAGTGCAGCTACAAAGAACAGACCACATGCATCTTTTCCCTAGCGTGAACTAATAAAAAGTGAAAGACTTCTGTGAATCAGTGAAAAATGCAAAATTTTATATGAATTTGTGAAAATCGAAACATTTCACACGACAATTGAGTCGTTCAACATGGCAGTTGCGCGTTCTGGATAATTCAATGAATACCAAAGAAATCAAAATGATCAAAATAATAATGTCCGTATAGTCCGAAGGATATTACGTGACACGCAAAATCCGTTTGATATAATATCCAAAGAAAATGTTTCAAAATATGTATGTACAGGTAATATAAACCTTATGCACCGACGAGATATACTACAAAGACTGATAGCCTTACGGGATTTAGCGTATCAGAGAAATTTCCCTGGTAAGGCATCCGGGCGAAAGAGACCGCCTCGCATTTAGCGCAGTAAAATTTAATGGAAACTAATTTCAATCCTTTTCTTCGGATCAAAAAGATTCAGAATTCAGACATATTCAAAATGTCAATACTTTTTAATACGTTTCAATTAGACATTTTATACAGGGAAGCAGGACGAAGGAAATCGGATGCGGACAACGATACATCATGCGTCTCCAGACGTCAAATCGTTTATTATAGAGGAGACTTTGATACGGCAACATGTATTCGAATATTTAATCGTCCCATGGACCACATATATATAATAATCTCTCAAGATTCGTAATTATTTCTTGCATAACTAAATCCATCCATAAGTGACGTGATTACTCTCCCTGTACAAGAAAGTAGCTGCTGCTTATGCTATTCGAAGCCTCGTGAACGATATTAATCCGTTACGCAGGATCGTTTAAATCGTCGACGGCCAGTCGACGAGGTACAAATTTGTTGATTAGTATTTCGCAATTACTTGTCCTTACGTATTAAGCGGTGCGTGTGCGTCTGATCACGTGATACGTGCTTTATTACAATAATCTGCGATTTCACGTGCAATGTGCATATTTCGCATTTGAATTAGCATCCGCGGGACCGAGTATACGTGCACTTGTATAATACTATAACTGTAATAAATTAATTACCTCCACAATCATTGCGTTCATTTATTCTATTTCGTTAATCCGTTTTTATTTGTAAAACTGATATAATACATAATAATGTACATATTTACTCCATCCGCTGTTCGATCATATATCTTGAAAATAAAACTACAAACATATCTTCAATTTATCGTTAAATTGCACTATTTGACGATTAAAAGATCTTCCGATCCACTAATGAGTCGTTCTTTAAAAAAGAAAGACCTCTGCTTTATCGTTGAATTCTACTACTTCCTCAATTGGTTTCTCCTGGAGGTAGAAACAGTGGCGGCTCGTAGCGGAGACTTCGGAACTAATCTTTTCAAAAGATGCAAATACGAATTGCTTTGAAAGCGTAAAAACCCCATTTATTATAAATTTATATACATATTAGTTTATTACAATATATATTCATATTAATTCTACGAGAAAAAGTTTATGGAAGCCGGTAAATTAAAGTTCAATTCGTGGATAAATATAGAAGCCGATAAATTGTGGTTCGAGTCTTGACTAAATTTTATGGAGGTAGAAAAAATATGGTTTGAGTCTCGACTAAAGTTATAATTTAAATTCGGAAGCCGATAAATTATGATTTGAATCTTGGCTAAAAAATAATATTTCATAATATATAAATAAAATACAATATATAAATATTAGTGTTATCTGCAGCAGAGAGGAACGTGAGAGCGGCCAACAGAGCGGCCAACGTTTTCAACGACACCGACTTTCCGCACTGGGAACGTTTACTATAGAGGAGACTTTAATACGGCAACATGTATTCGAATATTTAGTCCCATGGACCACATATATATAATAAAAAAAATTAACGCGGATAAATGAACGATTCGTATCAATTTTTCCTTTTCTTATAGAGCAATGAAAGAGTAAATCAGTATCGAAAATCGAATACCGATTAATACCATAAATCAGTGTTAGAAAATTGTCCAATGACAATTTGTTCTCATTTTTCAGGTACTTACCGCTGTAATTTACACAACAAATTAATTCGGTTAAACGAACGATTCCTACCATTTTTTTTCTCTTATAAAGAACTGACAGAATAAATCAATACCGAAAATCGAAGGCCGATCAATACCTAATTTATTCATCAAATTAACGCGGACTAATGGACGATTCGTATCAATTTTTTTTGTCTTTTAAAAAAATGAGGAAATAAATCAGTACCGAAAACCGAATATCGATTAATACCATAAATCAGTGTCAGAAAATTGTCCAAGTGCAATGACAATTTGTTCTTATTTTTCAGGTACTTACTGCTCTAATTTACTCAACAAATTAACTCTGTTAAACGAACGATCCGTATCAATTTTTCTTTTCTTATAAAGAAATCAGAGAATAAATCAGTACCGAAAACCGAAAACCGATCAATACCTAACTTTTTCATCAAATTAACGCGGGTAAATGAACAATTCGTCTGAACTTTTTCTTTTCTTATAGAAAAATGAAAGGAGAAATCAGTAGCGAAAATCGAATACCGATCAATATCGAATCTATTCATCAAATTAACGTGGATAAACAAACGATTTGTATCAATCTTTTTTTCTTTTATAGAGAAATCAAAGATTAAATCAGTCCCGAAAACCGGATATTGATCAATACTATAAATCAGCGTTAGAAAATTGTCTAAGTGCAATGACAAGTTGTTTTCATCTTGCAGGTACTTACCCCACTAATTTACTCAACAAATTAAGTCGGATAAAAGAAAGATTCCTATCAATTTTTATTCTCTTATAAAGAAATTAGAGAATTAGTCAGTACCGAAAATTGAAGACCGATCAATATTTAATTTCTTCATCAAATTGACGCAGATAAATGGACGATTCGTATTAATTTTTTTCCTTATAGACATATGAAAGAGTAAATCAGTACCGAAAATCGAATATCGATTAATACTATAAATCAGTGTCAGAAAATTGTCCAACTGCAATGACAATTTGTTCTCATTTTTCAGGTACTTACCCCCCTAACCTTATTCAAAAAATTAACTTGGATAAACGAATGATTCGTATCAATTTTTCTTGTATTATGAAAAAATGAGAAAATAAATCAGTACCGAAAATCAAAGACCGTTCAATAATAAATTTATTCATCAAATTAACGCGGATTAATGAACGATTCGTATTGATTTTCTGTTTTCTTATAGAGAAATGAAAGAGTAAATCAGTACCGAAAACCGAATATCGATTAATACCATAAATCAGTGTCAGAAAATTGTCCAAGTGCAATGACAATTTGTTTTCATTTTTCAGGTACTTACCCCTCTAATCTTATTCAACAAATTAACCCGGATAAACGAACGAATCGTATCAATTTTTTTGTCTTTTAAAAAAACGAGAAAATAAATCAGTACCGAAAACCGAATATCGATTAATACCATAAATCAGTGTCAGAAAATTGTCCAAGTGCAATGACAATTTGTATTCATTTTTTAGGTACTTACCCCTCTAATCTTATTCAACAAATTAACTGGGATAAACGAACGATTCGTATCAATTTTTTTTGTCTTATAAAAAAATGAGAAAATAAATCAGTATCGAAAAGCGAAGACTGATAAATATTTAACTTATTCATCAAATTAACGCGGATAAATGAACGATTCGTATTAATTTTTTTCCTTATAGAAAAATGAAAGAGTAAATCAGTACCGAAAATCGAATATCGATGAATATCATAAATCAGTGTAAAAAAATTGCCCACGTGCAATGACAATTTGTTCTTATTTTTCAGGTACATATCCCCCTAAACTTATTCAACAAATTATCTCAGATCAATGAACGATTCGTATCAATTTTTCTTGCCTTATAAAAAAAATGAGAAAATAAATCAGTACCGAAAATCGAAGACCGATTAATATTTAATTTATTCATCAAATTAACGCGGACAAATAAACGATACGTATGAATTTTTTTTTCTTATAGAGAAATTGAAAGGGTAAATCAGTACCGAAAATCGAATATCGATCAATACCGTAAATCAGTGTCAGAAAATTGTCCAAGTCCAATGACAATTTGTTCTCATTTTTCAGGTATTTATCTCTCTAATTTACTCAACAAATTAACTCGAATAAACGAACGATTCGTATCAATTTTCTTTGTCTTATAAAAAAATGGGAAAATAAATCAGTATCGAAAAGCGAAGACTGATCAATATTTAATTTATTCATCAAATTAACGCGGATAAATGAACGATTCGTATTAATTTCTCTTGTATTATGAAAATATGAGAAAATAAACCAGTACCGAAAATCGAAGACCGTTCAATATCAAATTTATTCATCAAATTAACGCGGATTAATGAACCATTCGTATTAATTTTCTGTTTTCTTATAGAGAAATGGAAGAGTAAATCAGTACCGAAAACCGAATATCGATTAATACTATAAATCAGTGTCAGAAAATTGTCTAAGTGCAATGACAATTTGTTTTCATTTCTCAGGTACTTACCCCTCTAACCTTATTCAACAAATTAACTCGGATAAACGGACGATTCGTGTCATTTGTTGTTTTTTGTCTTATAAAACAATGAGAAAATAAATCAGTACCGAAAATCGAAGACCGTTCAATATCTAATTTTTTCATCAAATTACTCGGATAAATAACGATTCGTATCAATTTTTTTGTCTTATAAAAAAATGAGAAAATAAATCAGTACCGAAAACCGCAGACTGATCAATACCATAAATCAATGTCAAGAAAATTGTCCAAGTGCAATGACAAGTTGTTTTCATCTTGCAGGTACTTACCGCACTAATTTACTCAACAAATTAAGTCGGATAAAAGAACGATTCGTATCAATTTTTATTCTCTTATAAAGAAATTAGAGAATCAGTCAGTACCGAAAAATGAAGACCGATCAATATTTAATTTACTCATCAAATTAAAGCGGATAAATGAACGATCCGTATGAATTTTTTTTCTCATAGAGAAATGAAAGAGTAAATCAGTATCAAAAATCGAATATCAATTAATATCATAAATCAGTGTCAAAAAATTGTCCAAGTAATGCCTAACAAAGTAACAAAGTAAGCAATGACAATTTGTTCTCATTTTTCAGGTACTTACCCCTCTAATCTTATTCAACAAATTAACTCGGATAAACGAACGATTCGTATCAATTTTTCTTGTCTTATAAAGAAGTGAGAGAATAAATCAGTACCGAAAATTGAAGACCGATCAATGTTTAATTTATTCATCAAATTAACGCGGATAAATCAACGATTCGTATTGATTTTCTGTTTTCTTATAGAGAAATGAAAGAGCAAATCAGTACCGAAAATCGAATATCGATCAATACCAGAAATCAGTGTCAGAAGATTGTCCAAGTGCAATGACAATTCGTTCTCATTTTTCAGGTACTTACCCCTCTCATTTATTCAACAAATTAACTCGGATATATAAACGAACGATTCGTATTAATTTTTTCTTCTCTTATAGAGAAATGAGGAAGTAAATCAGTACCGGAAATCGAATACCGATTAATATCAAATCAAAATCAAAATTTATATTGTTGTTTCATTTCATCGTCGCAAAAGATTTGACGTTTTCTCCATCCTAGTCCTAACTTGTAGAAAATTTGGTACTCATCTCTATTTGACAAAAGTACGTCGGACTTTCTGCACTAACTAATATAAAAAATTTTATCATTATTATTTTTTCTACGTCTAATATTTTAATACCGAATCTGTGGAAATGAACTGGTCTGCAGAAATCCTGGCAAGACGTTTCTCTCTCTTTCTCGCTCTGCTCTCTCCTCGTCTCTGAATCGCCGCTAACGATCGAAAACCGCAAGCGGAAAGTAACGAAAATTTATTCATCCAACTAAAACGTTCTCCGTGTTATTTTTTAAGCGTTGGATAAATACCGATCCGGCGTTTTGTCCAATATCTAACAAAAGTATCTCCGTTTTTTTCTTGCTGACATTCAAATCGATAGTTTTCTACAAGTTAGGATTTGATAAAAAAAAAAGTCTTTCCCGAGTCGAAATATTAATTCTACATTGATCCTGCAAATTGCATCGAATTTGAAAAATCAATGCAGAATATCTAGATGCGCAATAGTGATCAAGCTTTGTCCTACCTGAGCGTTACATCTGGCTACTCTCGCAGTCTCGCCCATGATGCGTCTTCAACAGCGACATATTCCGCAGTTATTTAATACTCGTTTATCTCAATAATGTATATGTACTTAATCCTTATATTCTTAATTTAAATGAGCAATTTTTGTTGATGTTGATTATATATTCGCTTAACAGCGAAGAAAGAGAACAAAGATAAAAACGTAAATAGAACTGCCTTTGTTAGAACTGCGCGTGAGATAAATATACAAGGATTAAATAATCATATAAGAATTAGAGGAAATGGGGAGATGAAAAACACTTTTTATTCTCATCATTCTTAAAGTTCTTTTTTCCTTTTTTCTTCTCTTTTTTTTCTTTTCTTTTTTCTAATGAGAATGATGAGAATTGTAGCTCTCAAAAGAGCTGATGCTGCAAAGGCAAAGACAACGGTTATGTCTAATAATGCTGTTTCACTAATAGAGATTTTAATTCAGATTCGGTACAATAAGAGATAAACAAGAATGAGAAACGGACATTCTAGCAGATTCTAAACGAAAACAGCAATCTGAGCATTATTAGACGAAGAAAAATCAACACTTGTAAAATTTATATCAGATTCTAAGATCATTATTCATAGTTTCCTAAATTATGTGCAATTTTTCATTGAGAACATAATTACAAATTTATACTCATAAACCTTAGTTTGCCTCAGCAACCTTGCTTGAATAGACATTCATATTTTATGAGAAAAGAAAAGTAATTTAGAACTTAGAATGTTACGTGAAATTAGGTTAACGAATAATCAAATCTCAAGCTATTTTATCATTTTTCAGATGATAAACTATGAATGCTGATCTAATTTCGACTCGGGTATGTCCTTACTTCGAGTAAGGTCCGTTAAAATCAGAAAAATCCTGCGTAATAATAATTATTCGAGGTACCTCGAATACCATACATGATGTATCGCTGTCCTCGGCTACGTCTCTCGGCGCGCTCCAAGTCCTCTCTCCATCCTGACTTCTCGATCCGACGTCCTCCTTCTGGTTCTGGTCCTCCGTCGCAGCTCCGTCCCGGATACTCCATCGTAGCACTGGCGACGACACTGACTCTAGCTCTAACACTCGCGCAAGTAAGATTCGGGGACAAAGAAACGCGTATTAACCGATACGACTACCGACCGACACTTATACTCTGCGTCGCGGTATGCGCGTTGTTCGTCGGCCCGAGGCGCAATTAATGTCCTTTCCGCAATCACGGAATCATATATAAGAGTACGAAAACAAACAATCGAGAAGGCACGGTTACCCCCCCCCCCCCCCAGTCGCTGACATTGCCGATCAGTGTTGATGCCTGCGTCGTCCGTTAGCTGAAAATGAAAACAACTCTTGTTTTCAAAGCATGCCTATGAGAGACTCGCTTCAAACTTAACAATACTTATTTACGTCTGTTCCAAGAATCATATTACGCTGAATTCAAAATGTCTCTATTTTGACATGACATACACGAGATCTGCGATCGCATCATTGATCCTTCTTTGGACAAGAAAATCCTGAGAGGAACGCTGTTCGAGAATATCACATTTTATGTTTCAGATGCCTTGCAGATTATCGAATCCGGTGTAACAGATCAGGGGAAGTATGAATGCGTCGCTATGAATAACACCACGGCACGGAGTACTCCAAGTCAATCACGTTATACGTGAAACGTACGTATATTTAATATTATATAAAACTTACCTTTTTAAACAAAAAGGTAAAGAAAAGGCGCCAAGTACAAGCGCAACACGTATTGTGTTATTTTTAGAAGTATCAAACTCAAATTATTTTTTTTATTGTATATATGTGTACATAAGTTTCCACAAGTAAAACTTATAACTGTAATAAAACTCTGCAGTACACTTTTCTACTGTACAAAAAAAGTGATATATTAGAACAGTAGCGCCAACTGAGAAACCTAACATATATATATATATATATATATATATCACTATTATATATAACATATAACATATATATTATATATAATATTATACAATGTATATTATATAATATATATATAATTATAATATATATAATAATATATATAATATATATATATAATATATAATATATATAATATATATAATAATATATATATAATATAATATATATATAATATTATATATAACATATATATATCACTATTGTATACTTAACTTAATATTTTTAGAAATCTCAAATTTAAATTATTTTCTTTTTTAAGATATATATTATGTACATAACATAAGTTTTTATAATATATGTACATAAACTTTTAAAAGTAAAAATTATATCGTGTTACAAAAATTTAACACGTTTGTTACTACTGTCCAATATTTAAAAAAAATATCTTTTTAAATATTATGTACATATTATGTCATGTCAAAATAGAGACATTTTGAATTCAGCGTAATATGATTCTTGGAACAGACGTAAATAAGTATTGTTAAGTTTGAAGCGAGTCTCTCATAGGCATGCTTTGAAAACAAGAGTTGTTTTCATTTTCAGCTAACGGACGACGCAGGCATCAACACTGATCGGCAATGTCAGCGACTGGGGTGTGTGGGGGGGTGGGGGGGGGGGGGTAACCGTGCCTTCTCGATTGTTTGTTTTCGTACTCTTATATATGATTCCGTGATTGCGGAAAGGACATTAATTGCGCCTCGGGCCGACGAACAACGCGCATACCGCGACGCAGAGTATAAGTGTCGGTCGGTAGTCGTATCGGTTAATACGCGTTTCTTTGTCCCCGAATCTTACTTGCGCGAGTGTTAGAGCTAGAGTCAGTGTCGTCGCCAGTGCTACGATGGAGTATCCGGGACGGAGCTGCGACGGAGGACCAGAACCAGAAGGAGGACGTCGGATCGAGAAGTCAGGATGGTGAGAGGACTTGGAGCGCGCCGAGAGACGTAGCCGAGGACAGCGATACATCATGTATGGTATTCGAGGTACCTCGAATAATTATTATTACGCAGGATTTTTCTGATTTTAACGGACCTTACTCGAAGTAAGGACATACCCGAGTCGAAATTAGATCAGCATTCATAGTTTATCATCTGAAAAATGATAAAATAGCTTGAGATTTGATTATTCGTTAACCTAATTTCACGTAACATTCTAAGTTCTAAATTACTTTTCTTTTCTCATAAAATATGAATGTCTATTCAAGCAAGGTTGCTGAGGCAAACTAAGGTTTATGAGTATAAATTTGTAATTATGTTCTCAATGAAAAATTGCACATAATTTAGGAAACTATGAATAATGATCTTAGAATCTGATATAAATTTTACAAGTGTTGATTTTTCTTCGTCTAATAATGCTCAGATTGCTGTTTTCGTTTAGAATCTGCTAGAATGTCCGTTTCTCATTCTTGTTTATCTCTTATTGTACCGAATCTGAATTAAAATCTCTATTAGTGAAACAGCATTATTAGACATAACCGTTGTCTTTGCCTTTGCAGCATCAGCTCTTTTGAGAGCTACAATTCTCATCATTCTCATTAGAAAAAAGAAAAGAAAAAAAAGAGAAGAAAAAAGGAAAAAAGAACTTTAAGAATGATGAGAATAAAAAGTGTTTTTCATCTCCCCATTTCCTCTAATTCTTATATGATTATTTAATCCTTGTATATTTATCTCACGCGCAGTTCTAACAAAGGCAGTTCTATTTACGTTTTTATCTTTGTTCTCTTTCTTCGCTGTTAAGCGAATATATAATCAACATCAACAAAAATTGCTCATTTAAATTAAGAATATAAGGATTAAGTACATATACATTATTGAGATAAACGAGTATTAAATAACTGCGGAATATGTCGCTGTTGAAGACGCATCATGGGCGAGACTGCGAGAGTAGCCAGATGTAACGCTCAGGTAGGACAAAGCTTGATCACTATTGCGCATCTAGATATTCTGCATTGATTTTTCAAATTCGATGCAATTTGCAGGATCAATGTAGAATTAATATTTCGACTCGGGAAAGACTTTTTTTTTTATCAAATCCTAACTTGTAGAAAACTATCGATTTGAATGTCAGCAAGAAAAAAACGGAGATACTTTTGTTAGATATTGGACAAAACGCCGGATCGGTATTTATCCAACGCTTAAAAAATAACACGGAGAACGTTTTAGTTGGATGAATAAATTTTCGTTACTTTCCGCTTGCGGTTTTCGATCGTTAGCGGCGATTCAGAGACGAGGAGAGAGCAGAGCGAGAAAGAGAGAGAAACGTCTTGCCAGGATTTCTGCAGACCAGTTCATTTCCACAGATTCGGTATTAAAATATTAGACGTAGAAAAAATAATAATGATAAAATTTTTTATATTAGTTAGTGCAGAAAGTCCGACGTACTTTTGTCAAATAGAGATGAGTACCAAATTTTCTACAAGTTAGGACTAGGATGGAGAAAACGTCAAATCTTTTGCGACGATGAAATGAAACAACAATATAAATTTTGATTTTGATTTGATATTAATCGGTATTCGATTTCCGGTACTGATTTACTTCCTCATTTCTCTATAAGAGAAGAAAAAATTAATACGAATCGTTCGTTTATATATCCGAGTTAATTTGTTGAATAAATGAGAGGGGTAAGTACCTGAAAAATGAGAACGAATTGTCATTGCACTTGGACAATCTTCTGACACTGATTTCTGGTATTGATCGATATTCGATTTTCGGTACTGATTTGCTCTTTCATTTCTCTATAAGAAAACAGAAAATCAATACGAATCGTTGATTTATCCGCGTTAATTTGATGAATAAATTAAACATTGATCGGTCTTCAATTTTCGGTACTGATTTATTCTCTCACTTCTTTATAAGACAAGAAAAATTGATACGAATCGTTCGTTTATCCGAGTTAATTTGTTGAATAAGATTAGAGGGGTAAGTACCTGAAAAATGAGAACAAATTGTCATTGCTTACTTTGTTACTTTGTTAGGCATTACTTGGACAATTTTTTGACACTGATTTATGATATTAATTGATATTCGATTTTTGATACTGATTTACTCTTTCATTTCTCTATGAGAAAAAAAATTCATACGGATCGTTCATTTATCCGCTTTAATTTGATGAGTAAATTAAATATTGATCGGTCTTCATTTTTCGGTACTGACTGATTCTCTAATTTCTTTATAAGAGAATAAAAATTGATACGAATCGTTCTTTTATCCGACTTAATTTGTTGAGTAAATTAGTGCGGTAAGTACCTGCAAGATGAAAACAACTTGTCATTGCACTTGGACAATTTTCTTGACATTGATTTATGGTATTGATCAGTCTGCGGTTTTCGGTACTGATTTATTTTCTCATTTTTTTATAAGACAAAAAAATTGATACGAATCGTTATTTATCCGAGTAATTTGATGAAAAAATTAGATATTGAACGGTCTTCGATTTTCGGTACTGATTTATTTTCTCATTGTTTTATAAGACAAAAAACAACAAATGACACGAATCGTCCGTTTATCCGAGTTAATTTGTTGAATAAGGTTAGAGGGGTAAGTACCTGAGAAATGAAAACAAATTGTCATTGCACTTAGACAATTTTCTGACACTGATTTATAGTATTAATCGATATTCGGTTTTCGGTACTGATTTACTCTTCCATTTCTCTATAAGAAAACAGAAAATTAATACGAATGGTTCATTAATCCGCGTTAATTTGATGAATAAATTTGATATTGAACGGTCTTCGATTTTCGGTACTGGTTTATTTTCTCATATTTTCATAATACAAGAGAAATTAATACGAATCGTTCATTTATCCGCGTTAATTTGATGAATAAATTAAATATTGATCAGTCTTCGCTTTTCGATACTGATTTATTTTCCCATTTTTTTATAAGACAAAGAAAATTGATACGAATCGTTCGTTTATTCGAGTTAATTTGTTGAGTAAATTAGAGAGATAAATACCTGAAAAATGAGAACAAATTGTCATTGCACTTGGACAATTTTCTGACACTGATTTACGGTATTGATCGATATTCGATTTTCGGTACTGATTTACCCTTTCAATTTCTCTATAAGAAAAAAAAATTCATACGTATCGTTTATTTGTCCGCGTTAATTTGATGAATAAATTAAATATTAATCGGTCTTCGATTTTCGGTACTGATTTATTTTCTCATTTTTTTATAAGGCAAGAAAAATTGATACGAATCGTTCATTGATCTGAGATAATTTGTTGAATAAGTTTAGGGGGATATGTACCTGAAAAATAAGAACAAATTGTCATTGCACGTGGGCAATTTTTTTACACTGATTTATGATATTCATCGATATTCGATTTTCGGTACTGATTTACTCTTTCATTTTTCTATAAGGAAAAAAATTAATACGAATCGTTCATTTATCCGCGTTAATTTGATGAATAAGTTAAATATTTATCAGTCTTCGCTTTTCGATACTGATTTATTTTCTCATTTTTTTATAAGACAAAAAAAATTGATACGAATCGTTCGTTTATCCCAGTTAATTTGTTGAATAAGATTAGAGGGGTAAGTACCTAAAAAATGAATACAAATTGTCATTGCACTTGGACAATTTTCTGACACTGATTTATGGTATTAATCGATATTCGGTTTTCGGTACTGATTTATTTTCTCGTTTTTTTAAAAGACAAAAAAAATTGATACGATTCGTTCGTTTATCCGGGTTAATTTGTTGAATAAGATTAGAGGGGTAAGTACCTGAAAAATGAAAACAAATTGTCATTGCACTTGGACAATTTTCTGACACTGATTTATGGTATTAATCGATATTCGGTTTTCGGTACTGATTTACTCTTTCATTTCTCTATAAGAAAACAGAAAATTAATACGAATCGTTCATTAATCCGCGTTAATTTGATGAATAAATTTGATATCGAACGATCTTCGATTTTCGGTACTGATTTATTTTCTTATTTTCTTATAAGACTAGAAAAATTGATGGGAATCGTTCGTTTATCTGAGATAATTTGTTGTATAAGATTAGGGGATATGTATCTGAAAAATAAGAACAAATTGTCATTGCACGTCGGCAATTTTTTGACACTGATTTATGGTATTAATCGATATTCGATTTTCGGTACTGATTTACTCTTTCAATTTCTCTATAAGAAAAAAGAAATTCATACGTATCGTTTATTTGTCCGCGTTATTTTGATGAATAAATTAAATATTGATCGGTCTTCAATTTTCGGTACTGATTTATTCGCTCATTTCTTCATAAGAAAAGAAAAATTGATACGGATCGTTCGTTTAACAGAGTTAATTTGTTGTGTAAATTAGAGAGGTAAGTACCTGAAAAATGAGAACGAATTGTCATTGCACTTGGACAATCTTCTGACACTGATTTCTGGTATTACTCGATATTCGATTTTCGGTACTGATTTACTCTTTCATTTCTCTATAAGAAAACAGAAAATTAATACGAATCGTCCATTAGTCCGCGTTAATTTGATGAATAAATTAGGTATTGATCGGCCTTCGATTTTCGGTATTGATTTATTCTGTCAGTTCTTTATAAGAGAAAAAAAATGGTAGGAATCGTTCGTTTAACCGAGTTAATTTGTTGTGTAAATTACAGCGGTAAGTACCTGAAAAATGAGAACAAATTGTCATTGGACAATTTTCTGACACTGATTTATGGTATTAATCGGTATTCGATTTTCGATACTGATTTACTCTTTCATTGCTCTATAAGAAAAGGAAAAATTGATACGAATCGTTCATTTATCCGCGTTAATTTTTTTTATTATATATATGTGGTCCATGGGACTAAATATTCGAATACATGTTGCCGTATTAAAGTCTCCTCTATAGTAAACGTTCCCAGTGCGGAAAGTCGGTGTCGTTGAAAACGTTGGCCGCTCTGTTGGCCGCTCTCACGTTCCTCTCTGCTGCAGATAACACTAATATTTATATATTGTATTTTATTTATATATTATGAAATATTATTTTTTAGCCAAGATTCAAATCATAATTTATCGGCTTCCGAATTTAAATTATAACTTTAGTCGAGACTCAAACCATATTTTTTCTACCTCCATAAAATTTAGTCAAGACTCGAACCACAATTTATCGGCTTCTATATTTATCCACGAATTGAACTTTAATTTACCGGCTTCCATAAACTTTTTCTCGTAGAATTAATATGAATATATATTGTAATAAACTAATATGTATATAAATTTATAATAAATGGGGTTTTTACGCTTTCAAAGCAATTCGTATTTGCATCTTTTGAAAAGATTAGTTCCGAAGTCTCCGCTACGAGCCGCCACTGTTTCTACCTCCAGGAGAAACCAATTGAGGAAGTAGTAGAATTCAACGATAAAGCAGAGGTCTTTCTTTTTTAAAGAACGACTCATTAGTGGATCGGAAGATCTTTTAATCGTCAAATAGTGCAATTTAACGATAAATTGAAGATATGTTTGTAGTTTTATTTTCAAGATATATGATCGAACAGCGGATGGAGTAAATATGTACATTATTATGTATTATATCAGTTTTACAAATAAAAACGGATTAACGAAATAGAATAAATGAACGCAATGATTGTGGAGGTAATTAATTTATTACAGTTATAGTATTATACAAGTGCACGTATACTCGGTCCCGCGGATGCTAATTCAAATGCGAAATATGCACATTGCACGTGAAATCGCAGATTATTGTAATAAAGCACGTATCACGTGATCAGACGCACACGCACCGCTTAATACGTAAGGACAAGTAATTGCGAAATACTAATCAACAAATTTGTACCTCGTCGACTGGCCGTCGACGATTTAAACGATCCTGCGTAACGGATTAATATCGTTCACGAGGCTTCGAATAGCATAAGCAGCAGCTACTTTCTTGTACAGGGATAGTAATCACGTCACTCATGGATGGATTTAGTTATGCAAGAAATAATTACGAATCTTGAGAGAGACAGAAATAACATGTTAAAATTGAAGTTGCATACGAAGGGAATGTTACGTAGAACTTTTGTTTATATAATTCTTCCCAATTTTATGATATGTTCTTATGTAGGAATAGACTGTTATAATAGAGTTTCTTTTGTCAGGCAACACAGTGTTTATGGAAATGTATGAAACTTTACGAAAATTTACGAAAATTATAGTCAAATTCCTTTCTGAAACATGGTAGATAATAGTAGACGTCAGTTCTCAAGGTAACAAGCATAAATGCAAGGACGATAAATCAAGATATCGTATGATATCCTATGTTTCACTTATAAAATTCTACATTATTCATTATAAAATGCTCTCTTTCTCTCTTCCTCTCGCTCTCTCCCCTCTCTTCCTCTCTTTCTTTCCGTGGGTGAATAAAAATATTCGATTTCATTTCTCCAAATATCATGAATTCCCAAAGGCGAATTTCCTTCCCGTAAATAGAGAAAGTCGATTCAGTGTGTACGTCGATCTACGCTTCGCCTTATTTCTCGCATAATTACGTCCAAGTGCCGGGCTCTATCATGATTTCAATTAACGTAATCGGTTTTTCGATAACGACCGCAATTGCGCGCGCGAAGGACGGATCGTTACCGCAGCACGGCATTTCTACACGCTAACAGTTAACGTCGCATGGCACGAGTTACGATTTAATAATCGTAATAATAATCGCAATAAGCGCGAGATCGGAAAATCCGATTTTTCTTGTAGGATCAATCGTTACCTCCGCATTCTTTTCTTTCCTTTTCTCATTATATCGAGCCGAGGTGTTGTTCGTTGCAGGAACAAAAACATTTACTAAGCGACTCATGATTCATGATTACACCTTTATATTTCAGCTAAGTTGAAAAATGCAGATTAATTACAAATCTAGAAGTCGCTAATCGCTTGGCGAACGCTACGTTTCACTGAACGCGATCGTCATGTTCAATTTAGCTTACGAAGATATATTCTAACGCCAATCGAGAGTTCCCGATCTCCGGATGACGTATCTTGTGAGAATCGTGAAACTGCACACAGGACTCTCTCGCGACGGAATGAACGTGAAATTATTCTTAACGGATCAATCGCTCGGACGACAATTCAATTGCACGGTCACGAAGTAGAATTCAGACGTTGCAGTCGACCCCTTGCCGCCACAATAAGAAACGACGCATGAGAAGTAAAGCAGTCCAAAAACAACGTAGACTTGTCCGACTCGTCTCGTGTGCATCCAAGACTTTTATGCAATTTTTGTGGTACCCATGGATGTAACAGAATGTACTTCTCGACAACTATATGGCACCGTACACGCTACGACTATCCGATTTATATTCTAAGGCATTTCTTCGTTCTGTACAAGTATGATACAACGGAAATGGGTGAGAAGAAACGAAAATGCGTCTCGTTTCGTTTTTGATAACGAAGAAAAACGAGCGTGAAAATAACGATTGCGTTTACACGGTGATTTCAAAGCGATTTAGTGTAACATCCTGATTTATGTTTACGCGTACAAGCAGCGTACGAACGACTTGGCAATTGTTAATGTTGCAATGTTGTAATTATTGATGTGACTACACATGTGATATCAACAGAAACATCGGGAATTATCAGATCGATTTTACGCAAGTATAAGTAAAGTTTTACGTATGTAAAGGTAAATTAATGATGCCCAAACGTTACCAAATTAGTCTCCCATCAGGCTACCGTGACAAACGTGTGACAGAAACGCAGTCGGATATCTCAGTACATCGCGCGTAAAACAAGTACATAGGAGAAGAAGCGTGTACCATTAGCAACGATGCCATTTATTAAAAATCATCATCCCGTCTGCTACTCGATAAAGCAATAAATAATTTTGCTCGCTGTGATAAATATAATAACGATAACTATATTCCTCCGCCCATGTTGCCGTTTGTATCTTTTTTCTTTTTTTTTCTTCCTTCACCTTCCTTCACCAATTCTAGAATTTCCATTTGCTTTAAGAAATCCTTAACTGTGTACACTATACAGGTCCGACATGCCGGATCCGCGTACGAGGAGGCGTCCAACGGTCGTCGGACGGCGCGTCGGGAAAGCATCTCACCGGCTATATGTACACCTTAAATGAAAGCCTTAAATTTTTAACGGGTCACTCACACTCACACTCACTCACACTCACACACACACACACATACACACACACACACACACACGCGCGCGCGCGCAAGCGCGTTTCTTCGGACCGAAAGAATTCCTCCGCGAGAACTCTCTCAGTCCGGGAAATGGAACTTGCGAACGTGTAAGTCATGTACAGTTAGTGAACGAAAGGTTGCGGCATCATTATCTCAATGAGTTTCGCGATGCATCTAGTATATTCTCCGACGGGAATTCGCTCTTCGCGATCAAACATCTCAGTCTGCATAACTGAATGAGGAGCAAACGAAAACTCGGTGACGAGAAGTAGCATCTTTAACACGACTAAATATGTAGCTGAACATTCCGCTGCGTTAAAAAAAAAAGGAATTTCGCCGAAAGCAATTGATTGATTAGAAACTCCCGATGGTAATTTTTCCTATAATTGAGTTTTCTCCATTGAGTCTGATCTCCAATTAATGGAAAACTAAATTGCACGAACTAGCTCCCACTTTTTCATGTAATAATTTTCAGAAAATATACTTTCTCATTGGATCAGCGGATAACGTCGTTCTCAAGTCTTGTTCATCGAGATGAAAACGTCACGACCTTTCTTCCGCCGTGACCTTACATTCGACGCGAGAATTCACACGCAGCTTGAATTAAAGCGCTTAACATTTCACCGACTCTACAGCCGTGGGAATAAATAATCGTAGCGTTACGCGTACATTAATATTTACACGCTAATGTATCGATCGCCGTCGACATGTTGTTGGGAACAATTCGTCTTCAACTCGTGAACAACTTCAGACGTTCGCCTCACCTCGCCGCATCTCACTTCGTTTCGCGAGAGGAACGCAGATTTGATTCTACGACCGTCAATGATGATCGACAATGATGATAGCCTCTCACTCGTGGGTAATCGCGAGTAAATTGTAGCGCACAGTTTTGTATAATCTTACTCAGTCGGGACACTTATGATGCACACTCTTTCTTTCTCTCGATGTAACGGTATTTACAGTAATATATATATATAGAATTATTATCGTTACTCGACAATGTGATATTGCTCGTCGCGAACTTACATTTTACAGGTAAATGTTTCTTATCGTAAAACAACATCGAGCAATAGTATTTACACAAACCATTTCTCAACTTGCCCAGACTCATATATTTCTCTTCTCTTCTTCTATCCTTCCTACACACACACACACACACACACACACACGCGCGCGCGCGCGCGCGCGCGCATGCACACGCGCACACACGCACGCACGCACACGCACGCACGCACACACAATTTACAAACGGCTCTTACAAATGACCAAACATATCTGCGAATATCTGCCTTTTCCTCTTTTTACTTTACATATACACACATAATCCTGGTGTCGAAATGTATCTCCTCTAAGTTTATTCAGCGAAGGGCAGCAAGTTTATGTACATGTATGTATGTAACAAACAAAAGTTTGTTTCCAAACCAATCAAGAGAACCATGATATACACACCTGTTAACGCGAACTCAAGCAAATAAACAAAACAATTATCTCCTGATGCAACGCATACCTAAGTATATGTAAAATACATATACATATGAGTTAAATTTCGAATGATCAAACACCTCAGTATCGAAGAGAAATTCTCCATATAGATCCGATGGAAAATTTACATTTCCAAAAAAGAAAGAAAAAAGCAAAACGTTTCCCCTAGTTTTACCGGCAAATATCGAAATGGATAAATTTTGAAAGAAAGGAAAAAAACATGTGACACGGAGAGTGAGACAATCGCGAAAGAAAATTACATGAGCAAATGCAAAATGTAAGATATGACGCGAGTAAAAGTGTGATCGTGCTTGCTCGTAATTCCACGTTTCATTCAGTTAGTCCTCGCTCGCTCGTCGAGAGAGAAAGAGAGGGCGATAGAACAGAACATTAACTCTCCTCACACGTCGTGCAACAAAAACGTCGAGATACTTTATCTTTTTCTTTCTTTCTCTTTCACGCGGTCTTAGTTCCGCACAAACTGATAACGAAGATCAACCCACGACTCATAACCCGCGCGACGATTTATTGTCTCGAGAATACACATCTACATCTCAAAGTGAGCACATGGCTCAACGTGATTTTGCACGCCGGAGCGCAGCATGCTGGAGTCAAGAATCTGTACGAGCTCTGCGAACACCGAGGAATGAACGCTCGTCGTCGACGACAGAAAGAGAAAAAGGAAGAACCTACAACGACAGACGAGTGTAGGCTATCACAGGTGATCGCGTTAAGTGTCGATGAGATCGGCGGCGAGGCGAGGACGTTGCTCACGCGGAAGTCACTCGCGAGGATACTAATTGAAGCGACGACGACGGCGATAGTAGCAGCGGCGGCGGCGATGATGACGGAGCTCGTGGAGGTGATGGCAGCGATGGTGGTGGTGACGGTGATAGTGGTAGTGGTGATAATGGTGGTGATAGTGGCGGTGGCGGCGGCGGCGAATCAGACCTGTCCACCCACATCAGCCTGATACCGGAGTGTCAGGTACTCGGCAGCCTCGGTCATGCGGGCGATGCTGCGGTGAAGGCCGCGCAGGTGACGTCTGAAGTTCTCGGCAGCAATGCTCGCGAGGTCCGCGGCGCACTCTTCACCCTCCAAGCCGGAGTCGATCTCGATGCCGACCTCAGAGTCCGAGTCCGACGTGGAGACGATCGAGGAGGCGCTCTGGACGCTCTGCATCGATGTTGTACTGGGGCAACGTGCGTGGCCGAGTCTGCCAATGGTGCCCGGATGTTGTTGCGCTGTCAGCTCGCTCGGGCTACCAACAGGGTGGCTGCCGCTACTGCAGGTGCTGCTGCTGCTGCTGCTGCTGCTGCTGCTGCTGCTGCTGCTGCTGCTGCTGCTGCTGCTCTTAATAATGCTCTGATCAGCGTCCATGTCGGCGTCTCGAGCGGGCTCCTGCGACCACAGCAGCTCGGTTTTCATCTGGTTGATGATGTTGTACAGGCGATAAAGATCCGTATTGGCCAGGGTGTCCTTGACCGTGTGGCCGCGCTTGCCCTTCATGCACATCGTGTCTCCCCCGTCGCCCACTGACAGATCCAGCAGGCGACTCGGTACTAAAATGGTGTCCTCCATCTCGTTCACCGTGCGCACGAACTTCTCCATGCTGTTCAGGATGCTGGCGTTGCTGAACTCTGCCTCGTCGTGCCGGGCAATCCTTCGCAGGCTTGTTCTGTAACGAGAGAAGTCCCACTGTTAGTTTTTTCGAGCACGCAACGCTTACGTAACGCACAATTTGTGTCGCACGGATGAGTTTTTCGTCTCTGCATCAAGGCGTGCATATGCGCATGTATATGTGTGTGTGAAAAATTATACTCATATTTCATTGTTGATTTTTATACTCATATCCCATTGTAATATATGAGAATATTAACATAGTCGTATTTTACAAGCATTAACTTCGATTTACGACTGATAAACTTTTATCAGCTTCGCTTAGACGTACGCACATGTACGTCTTTATTAGATTATTTTAGAGAATTGTAGACAGGAAGAAACTTATACTAAAAATTATTGCAAAATTTCTAAGAAGCAACGTTTTATCTTTTAGTATTCTCTCGTTTAATACGTGCTATCTATATTTTACGGACAAAAGTCTAATATGCAAAAATTTACCATGTCCCTTAGCAAGAAAAACTAATACATTAACCGAGTTTATTTTGGTATTAATGGAAAATACGGTAAAATTGTGAAAATTGAAAAGAATTCGTGTGAGAAGAAAAGCTATAATATTCTTCTCTGCGCGTGATTGCTAAGATAAAACCGGATACGTTGATCAATATCCACATGCAAATAATCGCAATTTATTATATTGTCCAGAAACTCTCGGATTTCTGTCTGTACGGTTGAGAAGGTCGCTCGAAAGATTCCACATTCCTTCACAAAGTCAGTGATGTTTTAATCATCGCAGGACTGGCATTGAGAGTGCTTTACATGCTTAGCTTAATAGGTATATAGACTGATCTTTGCTCGACGGTCAGAGATAAACGCGTCGTAGTTAAAATATGCCAAGATTACCGAGCAAGAAAGAACATCTCGGTATTACGTTGCGATGAGGAAAAAATCCATGGACGTGGGAAATTTTATAATGAAAATGCCTTGGAACTTTTAAACCCGAAAAATATATTCGATATTTTGCCTCGACTGAGCATTCCTTGATTTCCGTTTTGTACCTGCTATTTTTATATTTTAGGAACTGGTATCGGACGCTAGAGATGTGCGAATGAAGAATTTTTATGTCGAATCGAATCGAATCTCATTTTTTAAATTCGAATTCAAATCGAATCGAATCTATGAAATTTCACTCGAATTCGAATGAAATCGAATCGAATCATTAAAAAATTTAACATGACTATTAAACATGCAAATAACAATGGAAGATTTTAATATGAAAGGGCATATTGATATTGTAATATCATCTTAAAGTAAAATATATATTTAAATATTTAAAGTAATTTATAATTAAGTTATTAATTATAAGTTAAGTTAATTGCAAGTTAAGGGTTCAAACATACAGGCCCAGATGGCCCGTTTTGTAGCTGATGCACGCAAACGATAATCTATTTGATTTCTATTCGTATTATTCGAATTCGAATAGTTCGCACATCTCTATCGGACGCAAAAGTTAACGATATTCCTCGGACGTTATTATTTGCCATGAAATTTACGGTTTCCTCAAAATCCATATCTTGAAATTTTTACAGTGTTCTTCAGCAAAAGTTGTCATCACCGTAGGGAATTTTTAAAATTTAGCATGTTCTCAGCAAGAGAAAGACTATTCTAACTTGAGACAGTGATATTTCAGCACTCCTGAACAAATTGGCGAAAGAATATCTATGAAAAAACGCTATAATATTCTCTCTCCGTGTGGATTTCTCAAACGTTCGATCTGTATTCATGCGTGATTGACAATCGCGGTGGCGTAATGAGCGAGCATGATGCAACGTTATCATCGTGCATACGGTGTCGCATGAACGTGACGCTCGAGAGAGGAACATCATCCGGTGATGTCGCAGATATCCGTCGACTCATCACCCACGACTTTGTAGCTTCGAGAAAATTCCGCTGTCTTTGGCAATTTGCATGTAAATGATGTGCCAAAATAAACAGCGTGCTAGCTTCGATCGTGCTTTCTTCCTTTGATCCTAACGCGGACCTATTTTTAGTCGACTTTCACGCATCGGGAATTCGCGAGATAGAACGCCGTTGCAATTTTATTCAGTTTCTACTTGCAACTTTCAGTCTTGCCAGCGTACTCAAACCTCAAATTCAAGCCCAGAAAGCCAAAAGTTTGCTTTCCAATCAATTCTAAGAATCTTCCACTTTCAATCAGCCCAACTAAAAATTCGACGATGACGCGACAGTTTGTCTCTCTCAAAGCAAGAAATCGATCAGCGGACTTCGCCTCCAAGGTGCGAATAATTCGAATAATTAAAAGAACATATGAGATTTCAAATTGTGCTGCCTCAAAGGCAGCGATATACAATCTCAAATTTCTCGGATGTTAACGGTTGCTTTTTTTTCTATTAATTTCGGACGAAGCAGAATTTATATCGCAAAACATGATAGCGAGCTCAACTTTCGAGATAACGAAGCGTCGTCGTCGTGCTCTCGAGAACTCTGCTCGAGTTTCCCCGTAGTAATGAGAATGTTCCTCGAAAATATCCCGCGATATCGCATCGAGATGTCAGGTGAGGGAGGTGTAATTAACAGCTCCCTTATTTGTTTTCCTATTGTGACAATTCTAAGTGACAATGATTGTTATCAACACTTTTGTGTCACGCAGATCGTGAATCAACGATGATGTACTCGTATCAACCTCCCGTCCGATATCCCGCGCTTAAAACGAAATAAAAAAGAGAAAACCTCACACGTATTTTTTATTCAATTTCTACTTGCAATTTTCAGTCTTGTCGGTGCGCTCAAACCTGAAATTAGTTTAGAGTTGAGGCAAAATCAGTTGAAATTGTTCGAAAAGTGAGTCATTTATTATTCGCAAACGATACCAGAAGCTTGTTTTTCAATCAATTCCATCATCTTCCATTCTCGGTCAGCCCGACTAAAAATTTGACGATGATGCGACGCAGTTTGTCTCTTTTTCAAAGCAAGAAATCGATCAACGGATCTCGCTCCCAAAGTGAGAATAATTCGAATTAAAATATCTCGCGATTCTGGATATTTTTAGAGACGTACGTGTTGTTTGAGCAATAATATAACACGACTGGGTCAGTCGCCGCCGGTGACCCACGCGACCACCGTGCCACTTGAAATCGTTCCGGCGCGGGACGTGTTAAATAATACTCGTCATTATCAACATTTACGTAATCTTGCGTAATTGCGTCTCTGTTGTGGCGTGACACGGTGGATGCACGAGCGGGGTGCGTCGTCATTACATCAATCTCGATCCGCGACAAATCGATCCATTGATATTTTCGACGTCCACGCGACGGACGCGCGATTGATCGCGCAGTCGTCGATCGTCGTTATTGAATTACAACCGTTTTCGCGACAAATAAAATCGTGATTGTCGCGAATGGGCAATTTGATCGATGCACCGAACGCGAACAAGTGCACCGGCCTGAGTAACCTAGCATGGACGCAATTATAGACGGTTGCCCATCGAAACGTCGCGCCGATCGATGGCCCTTTAAACTGACGCGATGCCTGAAGCGAAATTGAATCGATCGCTTCTTCCTGCGGCCGACAGACAGTCGATGAACTTTTTTATCCGGCATATGTGTGTGAGCTTTCCCGTCCTACTTACTAACACAACGATTCTTCTCTTCGACACGAAGAGAATATTATATATCGCTCTTTTCATGCAAATTCTCTGACGGGAAACGCAAGAAAAGCAAACGAAGGTGGAGCAGCGAAATATTCGTCGATGACCAAATTCGACGGTATAATTTGATTAATTTTATCATGGAATTCTTTCCGTGCAGCAACCGACGTGGGACATGCACGTTGCGCTCCGCACCTTTGAGATATCTTAATCTCAGGTCGATTTAACTTTTAACAAAAACATCGCGAAAGGGGAAAATATCGAGAGATTACACCACTCATGAAGGTGATTAGAAGAGCACTTCTGCCACACGCTTTCGAAGCTGTGTACGTGTGAAATCATTATCTCCCCTCGAGTCGCTGGGGGACTTATACGTAGCTCTCGATTGTTTTGCATCTTCGATCAGCGAAGCGCGGCAGATTGGATCGGAGATCGATATCTTGATGATCGCATCGGATAGAAGATGCATGTTCGATGACACGCTCGTAAACAATAACAACAACAATAACAACAACAACGACAACGCGACGACGTATTTTCTTACTTTTACTCCGTAAAGAACGACAAGTTTAGCTCCTGCCGAGTGCTTGATCACCGCGGCGTCTCTCCCTTTTCTCTCTTCGGGCCTCATTGTCCTGGCGAGATCTCTGAATCACCAAGTGAAGAGGAGAATAACATGCGGAGCAGGCCGTTTTCAAGACCATTTTTAACAGAATCTTTTTAACTGAAACGATAGGATCAATGGACTTGAAATTTTCACAGTGTATTCATCAATGTTCAAAGTATAAAGTAAATTTGTTACTATCTATATGGAAAGTACACTCTAAACTTTAAACGCGTTTATCTGGAAACACCATTATCTTAAACTGTCGATTACGCAAAAACTGCTGAACCGAATGACTTGAAATTTTTATATAATATATATTAGACATGTAGTTTTCGCTCCTACCTCGAACACAGTTATATTTTATTTTATTCATTTTTTTAAACATAATTACAAGTTGAAAAAGTTTCATTTTCGAAATTTTTTTTGTAGTTATTATTTTTCCAAACTTGGCTTCACTGCCTTCATTTTAGTATGAGCTATAATGGCAACCGTATATTTTAAAAATCTTTCTCATTTTTTCGTTTCAGAGTAGTGTTGAAGGGCTCAAAATTATGTCGACAGCAAACATAGGGCTCGCAAACGGATAACTGCATCTTTATCTATAATTACGAATTGAATCGGTTCTTGTGATTCAATAAAATTTATTTTATACTTTGAACATCGATGAATACACCAAGTGAAAATTCCAAGTCCATTGATCTTACCGTTTCTGTAAAAGAAAATTCGTAAAAATAGCCTTGAAAACGGCCTTCTGCGTGTAATTCCCCCCTTAATCGAGAAATCGCACCTATCTACGTCGTCGGACCATGAACCCGGCACACGGCAATTGCGTGTCGATCAACTAGCGCCTATCGAAATTCGCGGCAAAGTCCGTTCCAAAGGTCCGCTCGGGCGACGTTTCGAGCGCGCACGGCGGGCGCGCGAGCTCGCTCGGATTTACGAAGTCGCTTTGTATGTTAATCGTCGTAGACGACCATATTAAAGACATGTGCGTCCAATACATTTGTTATTAAAAACGTATCGACAGCGCGAATTATGAAAACTGCCGATCACGCCGGATAATCGCGCGAACGAGAGAGAGAGGGAGAGGGGGGAGAGAAAGAGAGAGAGAGAGAGAGAGAGAGATCGCTCGGCCTCGGTATTGTGTTTCTCTCCTTCTGCCCCTCCTCGCTGCCGTGCTTAGCGGAAGGCGATCGTTAAAAATTCGAAATGTAACTTTATTATGTGCTGATAAATTTGCAGGCGCTTGGGTTACGGCTATTGCGCTTTGATTAAGAGTAACTCTCTTACGACGGCAATTACGTAAACGGTGCGGCATTGTCGCGCAAACAACTTTATCCGAATATCGAGCGCGATATCAACAATGCAATTTTCTTATCGCACGCTCGTCGAACGGTCTTTCCTGCATTTTGTGCCATTTCGTCTGTACAATATCCTCCTCCTGCGTTGTGGCAAGACGTTGCAAATAACTTCGGCGAAGAATGTTATACGCTCACCTTTAACGACGGCTGGGAAGGGTCGAAAGGCTCTACGAGATGGGAGGAAAAAGAGAAGGAGGACGTCAGCTCGAAGAAGATCGGCGTTCTAGCGTGATCGGCTGATTAAGGACGCGCGCGCCCAACGAAATTAAGCGAGGTGTCTCAGGTAACACGCGCTAAAAATAATCGCCTCGCCGTGTAGCACGCTAGTAATGTTCCACTTGCGACTATAAGTGTGCTTTGTCCCCCTTCGTGGAATGCGCGAGGAGAAACATCCAAAATCGCTGGCGGGCGTGTATGCAAATTTATGTCGTGCGTTCGACGGAGAAATCGGAACGCGCGCTGCTGTTCTCCGCGTCATCGAGCGCAAATAACGAGATCTCGCGTGTGTGACTGTTGCCTATTGTGAAGAAAACGCTTTATCGCGGCAAGAATTATTGCAGAATTGTGTGAGCGACGGACACGTGAACGTTCGGTCTTGATTTATTATCCTGCGCTTTCGCATGCGCTAAGTTCTTATCTCACTGAACTCAAGTCTACTAATTTGATATCGATTTTACCAACTATTACCAACTATTAAAATATCTCTCTCTCTTATGGCTCTCAGCAAGGTAAATTTTACTGACTGCTCTTGCGACAAAATTGGGGAGAATTTGCATCAAGGAAGACTGCAATATTGTTGTATCCAATATGTGCCCACGCGCAAGTTTCGTTATTCTTCCATATTGGATTTAGACATTGAAACCGTTTTATGCATACATTTCGGCGGGTTCGATTTCCCGATATTGCCGGTAAACACCGGCCGTGTTCGCTCGGCGAATGCGAACGCGGAGATCGCGTGCCTCAGCGGAATCTCCGAGTCTCGAGTCTCGACTGGAATCGCGATCAATCAGGTTCTCGAGTCTTTGTTTAAGAACCGTCGTCGAGTCTTGATTCTATCTCTCTGATTAATTTCCTCGATCGTCCGAACTCTGATTTTTTTTTCAAAACTCTTGTTTATCTGTTTGTACCGTTGCAAAACGAGCGGCTTACTTATTGACGACTGGATGTTGCTTACGTGACGCGCCTCGGCCGATGATCACTTTGCAATCGCGTCACGCAAGATAACGAGGAGTCGTTTCGGCGATGCTTTTATTCGGGAGACACAATACGCTCGCGAATACATACAATTGCGAATTCATCGTATTCGGCGCTCTCTGGCGCTCAAAGGAAGAAATATTGTAATAATATTTTCGAGCAACAAGCTTGCGCGCCTCGGCTACTTATATCACGTAATCGCGAAGCCTAGTTTCGACATCGCGCACGGCGTTATCGGAGAAAGGAGAAACAGTGAAATCATGTAAATTTATCGATAAGTCATCGCGCGTATATCGCGTCACTTATCGCGACTACGTTGCGGGTGGCACGAGTTTTGTTGTTTTACACTAAAAATGTGTTATCGTTATCGCAAAAACAAAAGCGTGCGCACGCGCGCGCGCACACACATGCTCGTTTAAACTCGAGCTCCGCACGAGCGATAATCCTGCATTCGCCAGTGCAACAGTTTATCGCATTGTACTTTATTAATTTTACTTTATAATATTACCAAGAAATTACGAAAATATTTTGATTAGTCTTATCTGCGTTTAATAAAGTGTTCTTGGGAAGTTATCTAGCGATACTCTACTTATCTCGAAAACAAGATTGAATTTTTATCGTGTCTTTCTAAATCTCTCCTTTATTCTTTCCTGCTGAAATCACTCCTCAAATAAAACTCTCGGGACGTTCTATTTATACTCGCGTAATTCTCGAGATAAGAAAATTGGCCGAAAGGGTTACATCGCAGCAGACGAGAACAAGGTTTACGCGTCTTGCAAAAGTCGGCAATTTACTCGAGAACGGCACTTTACGTTACTTTCAACATCTCTCGGTCTTTTTGCGCGCACAAGGTAGTATTTAGGTCTCTCGATAATTAACGGTACGCGATTATCGGAATTACGAAGTTACCGTGAATTATCCTAGCGTAAGTTCTGCTCCCCGTAACCGGGTTGTTAAAGCAAAAAGCCACCCCGGTACTTGAAATCTGTCGATCACCTTGGGGGGCAATGCGCGAGATGAAAAAGAAACCTGTGCCACTTTTTCGAGCATATCTCGCTCGAAGTACCGTTCGATGTTCTTCTTCGCGTGATATCTTTTCGTTTAAGGACACGGCTCCCAGCGATGGCTCCGACACGCGGCGGGTATCGGGTAATTTGCTGCGAATATTATCAGAGAAAGAAAGGAACTTGAGACAGAATTTCCGACCGTCTTGGAGTTCTCGACGTGTTTTGAGAAGTCAGTTCGTTTATCGTCGCGACACCTGCACGTGAAGTTTGCTACACGAAAGGAGAATATTAATAGCTTTTCTTCGTATAAATTCTTTTCGATCCTTTATCATATTTTCAAAGCGACTTCGTACTATACGAATACTTGAGGAATTTCGAAAGCCGAGAAATCCGAAAGTTGATTGTCGAAGAACAAAAGAATGCGCTGCTAACAAATTATCGGCGAAGAAGAGTTGAATTTCACGACTGGTTACAACGTGACATGACATGACGTCAACGATATTTTTAATTGTTCTCCAATAAGCAAGCGAGGTGCAGAATAAGCAAGATATCTTCGTGGGTGGTAAGAGATCAAATGTCCACATTCCGGGCGATCTCGCGTCAGCTGATATCTGACTCTTTCGAAAAACAAGTGACCTGCGATTCGCGATTCTAGCGCAACACGTCATCTTATCTCGCTATGTTAGCGAGCATATTCCTACGGCACGAAATTGAATGGTTTCGCGGCGAGCGGCATTGTGTAACGTGTGCATGCAGCATAGAACAACAAAGGCAACAAAGAAGAAGAAAACTGAAGCAAAAGAAGACTGCCGCGATGCCATTTACGTGTGGCAATTTGCACATAAGTTCATTACCGCTGATCCTACCGTAACATTTCTTAAAGAACAGGCTGCGATTCTTTCACTGCGATTACAGAAATGCCAGACATTGTGTTTTCCTCGTATGTGCTCGTATTACTCGCGATAGTCTCGCACTTAGATCGCAATACGACGCTGAGGAAAGAGAAAACGAGCAAACCCGAATAACCCATCCTACCATGTCCGCGCTACATACCTATGCATATGATACAGCATTCTGTCGCACGTTCAGGCCAATTAGCAAAGCTTAAGCGTCAAAATCAGCGAGCGGTGCGCGGTCGCGGACTCTTCTCGGCCAGAGATCGACAACGAGCTGGATTCACGCGACTGGACAACAGTGCGCCAAACTGGCTTGATCGATGCCGACAGAGCCGGAACTTCGCACGCACTATTAAGAAGGTAAAATAACCTCGGAGCAGCAGAGACGGCGGCGGCGGCGGCGGTAGCTGATGAATATTCCGACCCGTTTCATAATTTGCCATGCAAAACTCTCCGTATGTGACGTCGCGTAGCTGACCCCACTAAATGATGCGAGTCGTCGAGCGCGTCACATTATTATATGATAATACCACGGTGGACATCCGCGCAACGCGCGGCTCTTTTTCTCTCTCTTTCTCTCTCCTCCTCCGATCGCGATTATCTTCGCGATCTCCCGCCACCTCTGACCGGTTATCAAAATATGCTCGCGATGTTTGCCGAATCGAGTCGACGTCGAATCCCCACCCATTGTTTACCGCCACGCTCCGCTCTTTTTTTGCATCGGTTACCTGCGTCGCCGATGACATTTTGATGTCAACCGCCGATGATCGCGCTGATAATGGTCCGGCCGATTGGCGCGGATGATCATTTCGGTGGATCAACGGATCGGAACGTGGTGGAATCGATCGCTTCGGGGATAGTCGGAGAATTGACCTCCCGTTAATCGGAGGATAATATAAATCGCGTTTAACGGTAGTAATTATCGATGCTTGTGACGTCAATCGTGTTGCGCCATTCGCTTTATGATCGACAGATTCGAATTTTATGATCGTCAAGACAATCGAAAACTTGAGAGAACGCGAGATATGAGCGATAACGGAAAGAAGCTCCTCGCGGAATAAGCTCGGTCAACTTCACCGCGATAAAATCTTGATTCGAGGCTTCGTTACTGGAAAGACTCGAAAGTCGAAGTAACGTGGGAGATTGGAAAGTCGCGATAAACGAACACTTCCCTCGATCTTTTCGCTGCTGGCGAAATGTCGGGGAGCCGTTTTCGGAGAATGCGTCGTTGAAATTACGATCGCGGATCTCATCAGACGCGCGGTAACGAACTCGTATAAATGTGAGGACGAGGAATGAGAGTTTGCGGCTTTGAGTCGCGGGTTCTGACGTCCTTTTACCGGCGGGATTTCTCGTACGTGTCTCTCTCGTTTCCCGGTAATAGTCTTTCCGATTGTCCGACCGTAAGACATAGCGTACGTCATCGCTGTTTTTACCGCGGAATAACTTTATTTGCATCTGACTCGACGTTAACTCACTAATGACACGTAAGTGGAGACCAGTTCTATCGAAACACGGGTACATCTGTACCTTGGACTCCGGCTAGGCAATAGCGATATCTCGATATAACAACGATGTTCATGGAAAAGCAAACATTTTAACGACGAGCTCGTGCTCGGCCCAGCACACTCAACCTCCCATATACGTTCAATATCGTCGTAGCGAGAGTTGAAGACGCGGGAAGCCGAGCGCGACGTCGGCCCAATTGATTGGTTGCTTGCTTGCTTGCTTGGTTGACTTAATTAAACGTGAAAATATATCCCCTTCTTGGTACAACGGATATAACAATGAGCAGAATAAAGTGCAGAGAGAAAGGTAGAGAACGGAAGAAAGGAATCTGCTGATCGTAATTTCGCGACCGGCGTCGACATCCGGCGTTCATTATCGCTCGTAATTATTGCTCTACGTTATCGCAACGCATACTTACTGCGTCGCACAACCGAAGCGCTGGTAAATTTTAGCACGAGTAAAAAATACGACGAAATTCTAAAAACGGTTGGAATTTACGGCTGCACTTGCCTACTTGGGGATGAGTCGAGCAAATGATAAAGAAAATGAGAAGAATCGATTGAGTCGCGCGCGCTATCGTTAGTGTTCCGCGTGTCGGAGTCCACTTCCTGTATGTACGTCGTGCACAGGACTGAACTTTCTAAGACGACTGACATACGTAACAACGCTCTATCCCGTCATTCGCCGCTCTCTCCCTCCGTTTCTTTCTCTCTTTCTCTCCTATCATGAGCACGGTGGAAACGTAGTTTTACATCACAATCAAACGGTTATTAGAGAAAGAAGAGAGGCAAACACACACATACACACACTAGTTGGAATTACGGGTTTCTCGCTTGATCGACGAAACGGTCTCACTTCGCTCTCGATGCACCAAAGTCGTTAAAAATTCGCCTTCCGGTTTCATGACGTGTTCGGATATCCGACGAATGACGATATCGTCGCACGATGATACAGCACGAAATTTCCGGTAATCACGGCGATAATCTCTCGAACGATTTCTACGAAGTATATTTTCTAGAAGGGTAAGTTGTAAAATGACGCATCGTCAAATTCACGATAATATTCGCGGTTTTACGTTCACTGATTGCCAAAATCACTATCAACGCCTTCGCTTTGGGGAACGGATGTCGTCTGGTCTTCCTTGAAGCGAGGATCATCCGAAGCGAGTGTATCAAGTCGATGCAGCAATTAGCTGGAAACGCTGTTTTTCTTTTCAGTTTCGATAATATCTGAAGTATATGTGCACAGCTGATGATTGTGATATCGATATATGCTCGGTAATGATGTGTTTCGGCATTCGCACTTGTCAACAGGACACTTTGATTTATAATCACATCATGCGAATCGTCGCTTTACAGACGATTTGAGTAAACATTTATTTGATCATGCCTAAAATAAGGGAATAAAAGTTCCAGATATAGATATCCTTGCAAACCAAATTTACATGACTTCGCGTATTCTTCATCTTTTAAAGTTAATTCTTGCAGTTTTCATCTATATCGTTCTTGCCATCGCGATTATCGATATACTCCTATTTATATTTTTTTTATCTACATACGTTTCGAATGACAATGGCTGTAAAACGTTTTGTATTGGTTATGTATAACTTTTCCTATATGACAAAACGATTCTTTCGATTTGATAGATAAATAATTATTTCGAAGGAGCGAGTACTCCTTTGAGCAATTTTCTTTTCTTTTAATATTTGGACGAAACACAATATTGCTCCGAATATATTTTCTATTTTGTTTATATTACGTACTCTATCTGCTTCTGCATTCATTATTTCCGTTGAAATTCTCGTATTTCTAAATTCGTTCGCCTATTGCTTCAGTATATTATTATAATCATTGACGCGTATGTTTTATGCATCTTCGTTTTTCCGCTTTATCTTTAACGTGAAAGATAATCGATAAACGGAAAGAAAATGAAGATTTTGCTATTCGACGTGCGCGGTTTGAACATTCATTTCGAAAAAAGACGCGGTGGTATCTTCGAGACGTTTTTACGTGAAAATTGCGAAGAACGAAGCGTACGCGTCAAATCATGAGCGCTTGTTTCAATATTTGTTTCGCTTCATCTGTGTGCACGTATTATATATACTTTAAATAGATAATGATAATTTGCGTTATGCACGTGCATAATCATGTTCGCCTTTTGTACACGCGCGGCAGGTCGCGTGGAGGTGATAGCTCGGAAAATTTGCGTATCTAAAATCACGTACGAGTGCACCGGCAGAACGGGACGATTGCGTTTGCTTAAATCACACGTAACCGCAGCATTATCATCTTATCGGACATCTGTCAATTCCGTGCTAAGTACAACGCGTGTCCGAACGTTCCGTGCAAAAATGTCTCAATGTCGCGACTATTTATAAACAAAAATCGCAAAATCTGAAATATGTTAAAACAGCGATTTTTGCATTACGTCAATTAATGTTTCGTGTCAAGAAACGTGGCAATCATATCAAATCTGCAAATATGTTTTTCTCTTCTTCTTGCTATTGGTCTGAAATAAGTCTAAAGAAGTCTAAAAACGTCTATGCATAAAAACGTCTGGCGCATAGATACGGTAACGTTGAAAGAAGGACGATAAAACAATGCAGATAGGAATGTAAATGCGAAAAACTGTGCTCGTACAGGGTGGATTTGCATGCTGAAAAGTCGGCAAAGATCAAGGTTATCGTCATAGTACTTATTTATGCTCTTTCTCACAGTTCAAGTTTCATAAACAATCCGGCAGTGGAAAAGAACTGGAACGCAAATACCCCGTTCGCAACTGCTCCGAATTAAACGCGCTGCTTGGAGATTCATAATTTCGCTGTCGCGCAGCTCGCCGGTAAAATCAGCGCAATTTCCGCGCATGCTTTCGTACACGTAGTATGATCCGTAACGTTCCTTTATATTTCACCATCTTACCAGAAAATTACGCATCGGCAGCCAACAAAAACGCGGAAAAATCATCGACCGCTTTCGCCGGGTAGCATTTTCCTTGCTACGCGCATTTCGTCGGAAGTATTCAACTTGGTTAGATCGCTTTGTTGTTGTGAGCCGTATGAAAGAGAATCTAATGCAAGTTTACCATCGGGGCCGCTTTATACAGCACTATCCCCCAAAAGGCTCGCGAAAAATTCAGAAGAGAATTTAGAAAAGAGAAAAAAGAATAAAAAATGTTTCATTTTTTTCGAAGATGAAACCGACACTCTTTTGATCTTCTAGTTATGTAAAAGGTAACTTGTTAGCATATTATTGCAACATCATCCTTGTTTTATTGTAACTTTATTGTAATTTTGTTTTCGTCTTGTTGCAGTCATCTCTGACGTACGTCATCTCATATTTAACATCTGACGTATATAAGCGTTGGTCTCTCCAATTGTTGTCCATGCTGATTAAATATTTTTAACTCACCGAATGTTTCTAAATCTTTTTTAGACTATCCTGATTGCCGCAAAATTCGAGCTTCCCGGCGTGACGCCAAAATATTCGTTACATTACGTATTATTAATGTGTGTGTTCCGTGACTGTAATTGTCAACGTTTTGTGATAAAGCGTATTGTTGCACGTTAGGTTTCATACGATAATTCTTTTCTTTTTTTTTCGAGCAAGCGATCGCCTCTCGATGCATCAGTAGGATTATCTCAAATACTCTCGGTTATTGTGATGAGTGACTCTAAACTTGGGATGATTATCCGCGAAACTTGTTCGCTCTCGTTCCTCCCCGTAAGTCGTCCGCAAAATTTATTGCGTTTTACATCATCGTTTGACATCACTGTAGCTTTCTCCGTCGTCAATTACAGATGTAATCCGGCTAGAGAGCGCGCGACTGGATATTCCTCATTACGTACCATTATTCTACGTTAAATTGACAATGCTCAATTCGTGCCTGACAGTGTGTGTCATTTATTTCCGCAAAGCTAAATTTCCATCAGAGGTGTATAAATATTATAGCGTTTCGAGTAAACTGCGTCCTTTTATTATTAAATAAAAAACTAACTCCGCAGGTAATAAAATTTTTTCTCAGAACGTTAAAAGCTCAGGGGCATTTTCATCCGCGCTCTTTCTACGTACATTGCCGAGTTTTGCGCTGGTCGTGGAATTATGTCGCGAAATAGCGCACTAGTCGCACTCCGTTTGAACTAAATATATCGGAATACGTCGGAGCATGTCATATAATACATCGTGTACTGCAAAATACGCTTCATTTGCGTTTCAATCGTATACGAACGAAAAATAAGTTAAAATAACTTTTCTATACATATTTATATACAAGTAATAAATGTAAATATAAAAGCGATACGTGTTTGTGATTTTATCAGCTGGTTATCGCACTATTAAAATATAACGTTATTAATAATTACTATAATATATATAATAATTATTAATAATATAACGTTATTAATAAACGTTGAAAATTTTGCGTACGAAATCAAATCAAAATTGCAAAATTCCTTCCTCCTAACGATCGTAACTTTTTCTTTGGAGAAGAAACTCCGCTTAAAACAATTGCAAAGTTAATTCTTTTTAAACAAGAATGATTTTCAACGACCCCAAATGCTATTTCACTGGACCGACTCGTGCATAGGGACTAGTTTCTTTAAGTTAAATCCATTTCTTAGCTTCATGAAAAGATGACGTCTGTTCTGTCTAAGAATTTTCAAACGATACAATGCCTAATAATGAAGTATAATTTATTTATGTCATGACCCTCGCATAGACGTAATCTATTACACAATACGAAGCGACACGAACGAATAATATTCGAGCGACACGAATGAATAATATTCGAGAACGAAATTCCTTCATTTCATGCGTCCACGACGAGAACGTAATCGACGTAATTTACGCACGAATTGATGCGAACCGAGACAATCTCGTGATATTCACTGCAATATTTTATATGAAATTAAATTGACGAATCAGTTGCACGAAAGACGTTTTCATTACCACTCGCGCAATTCGTCAGAATCGCGAACGAAAAAGAATTTCAGAATGCACGCATACGCGTATTTAAATCCGGCTGTAAACAACCGCTTTCACCTGCAAGTCGTTCTACGCGGACATGCTATTTGTTACTCTGCTCTCCGTTATATGCTCTGGAACATTATATCTGAGTGTTTTAATCCTTTGAGGCGCGTTCCTAGAGCCACGAAATATATTCACGGATAATAATATTTTTATTGATTTTTCCTCCCTACTCACTTTCTCTCTCTCTCTCTCTCTCTCTCTCTCTCTCTCTCTCTCTCTCTCTCTCTCTCTCTCTCTCTCTCGTTTAATTCGTTCCAGATAATTTTTGGAGCTACGCAGTAACATTTAACCTTGAAGAAAGCTGAATTTTCTCATTTTCTTTTTCGAATTTCGTATTATGGCGTGGATTAAAATTCCAGACGAGGAAAATATTATGATGACATTCGCGCAAAACATCACAACGTTATAATGGCGCTAAAAAATCGCGGGATGCAGAAATATTGTAAATGTGTTTTGGTAGTGCAAAATGCCTGTCCGCGATATTTGTACATCGATCTAAGAACGGAGTAACAAGGCAGTGATAGAAATGATTCCACGAGGATCGCGTGTCGAGTTTGTATTTTTAGCGCAGTACAAGAGAGAGAGAGAGAGAGAGAGAGAGAGAGAGAGAGAGAGAGAGAGAGAGAGAGAGAGAGAGAGAGAGAGAGAGAATCATGATCAAAGTATGAATCATTGATTTCGAGATGCAGCTCGCATCACATTGATCGAGTCTATTTACGAAGAGCGTCGGCACTCTCTCGAACGTTCGTGTGAATGAATTTTAATTTTCGCTGATTAATTCTCGGTAATTCACACAAATGTGAACGATCGATCGCACGCAAGAGGCTCCGCTCTTGCAAAATTCATGGCGCATTTTTGGCGAATGAACGAAACGCATTGGAGTAACATCGCTTGAAAAGTGTCATTGCGCAGAAAGATCCGAAGAGAGGCGGAGAAATCGCGCATGCAGTTCACGATGAGTTATAGCGTGTGATTACTGTGCGGACATCCGTCGACCGGATGCGTTCGAAGAGTACTAATGATTTTCCAGACGGTTGGGTGCCGTATACCATTGTCATTTCCGATTCTGGATTTAATTGCGTGTCGCCAACAAGGGAGAAAATTCTACGCTTTGCCGAGAGTCCTATGGTGTAACTCTCGCTATTGGAACGCGAGATGCGATCGACGTTGATGTATCGCAAACGATACACCTCACTTTTCTCGAGGGATTTTCTAAATCGACGACGTTTCCATACGGGGAAAGAATTTTACAGTATAGCAGAATTTAGCAGTGCCAATTACTGTGTGAAAATTTGCAACCGGGGGAACAAATCGACGCTCTGTCGTCTTACATTCTTTATATTCTAGAAACTAAAGTCTACTGTTAAAAGGTTAGTGATAAAATTTGTGAAAAATTTCCCTTAGAGAAAGTACAACTTTAATTTTACTCGTGCGCGAATATTATTTATAAAAGAACTATTTCGCCGCATTATCACTCCTCTCAAAGGTTCTCAATGATAATTGCCGTCGTTGTGACCGAGAATGGGCTTCCGTATCGCGATTATGATACTTCTCGGTGTTCTATTTATTGAAAGGTAAGTCGCTCAGAATGACCGCGGTGGCGAGTCGACGACGGATACGTCGTACCGCCTCCGATTTCTCCAGGTTAAACAGAATAAAGATAAAATAACATATTCCTCGGTCGACCGTTAACGCGCGCGAATGACACACCCTGGTGATTTAAAATGCTAGAAAAATTCGCTAACGACATCGTGAGTGCGAGACGCGAGATATTCGTTTTAACGTCATTGAGTCGTGCTAATGGCAGGTTTCATTTTACCAAAATTCTTAGCTAACTGTGAAATTCCTCAAAAGAGAAGCCATCGAGCGAGCATTGTCCGATGTACGCAGTCCTTAGTCACGTTCCATATTCTCACGACGCAAAAGAACCGGTAAAGCCTGCTGTAACCTCGATTTTTGTTGCCAAAAATGGTGGCATGTATACACCAGCAACCGCACGGATGGACATGCGATATATCCGGCAGAGAGTAACAAGTAGTAAAATATCATGTTGTTGCCGAAAAATCGATATCGCGATCCCGCGATATGTGAATTATGTCACGCGATGCTTACACACGGTGAAATCAGTCGTCGAATATTCGTCGCACCCACAAAGTTGGTCTTCGAGACGCGACATTGAATTATTGGCCCGTTTTTTTTTCTTTTTAGAGTACCGTCTTGTTTTGTAACGCCATTAACATTGACATTTTATCACCCAACGAACAAGAATTCTATATAGTCTATATATTGTGTAAGATGTGTAAGTGTCATTATTCGGTCTCTCGATAAAGCATAACGATTTTATGCGATATAATGGCATGGAAAGTTATGTTAATTATGTAACGAACGTATCTCGTTAATTTCTTCTTTCTTGCTCCTTTAAACAGATACGTACAAAGAGTGTGTACTTAATCTTCGTATTTTGTCCTCGGCGGTATCTCAAACGAGAATTATTAAAGTACTTTTGACACTCTGAGTCCGAGTTTTTTCATCTGAAAAATCTTTAGTATTACTTCAACCGAGACGTCTTCTTTTTTGCGTTACTTCAACCGATACGTGTAATGAGTGCTTCCAAAACTACTTAGAAAGTGGTTTCAGCAAGGAAAAGTTAAGCAATTTTATTCTGAAACATTAGAAAATATTGACAAAAAATTCTTTTTTTTTTCAAACAAGTAAACCATCATTATACAGCCTCAAAGAAAATCTATTACAGATAGATCAGTCAAATGTTTTAATTTTTAGACATAATGTATGTCTTTAATGATACGTCGACACCCAACTTGATCAATGAGTTTCGATCTCTCGTCTCTTTGTGAAAACTGCACTCGCTCACAGACACGTTTCCGATTTTTCATTCCAACGAAAACGACAATTGGAACGAAACGCTTTCTTTGCTCGCGCGACTCTCATTCGACAGTCTCATTTCATTTATCAATCGTGTTTCATGAAAAAGTCGCTAATCTATATATGTAATTGTGTATAATTATACGCTTCGTTGCCGATCATTCCAAACAGTCGCGTATTATGTTATCAAGAACAGGCGTGAGATAACCCCTTGGTGCCGTTCACAGAGCATGCCCCGCGTTTATCGCGATTCGCCAGCACTTGAAAACAATTAGCTCACTCTCACCGAGATCGAGGAGCATACATTGATCACGTGATCGATCAGCCGCACGTTGATCGATCAGCCGCACGTTGATCGATCGTGATAATCTCGAGCAAGTGGCTCTTGATCGGCGATTTTATCAGACGGACTATCGATCGTAGGATCGAGTGCGGCACGTGTCATGCATCATGTGCGTGATTGTTTATTAACACATTGTTTGCTAAATACGAGTTATCTCGTAGCTGATGTGTGCTAAAACAATTCTGTGTTTCGTACATCAATTAAAAGAGTTTACTCGTATAGATTTCTTTTCCTGAGAGTTTTGCTAAATAATGCAATACAGTATAATAAATAATGTACAAATATAACAACAAACAAATGAAGTTACGTAATATAATAAATACATATTGTAATAATTCTTTTTTCTCTCGTGTACTAAAACTCACGTACAATTAAAATATTTCTCCATCCATTAATGAATAATAATTATAATTTAGCATATAATGGTATAAGACACTGATTTGAAAATTAATTGTTAAGAACGTAATATCGCTTTGGCAGTCATCAAGTATCAGTCAAAAGAATGTTAAAAAGAGATACGGGTTTTACGACCGAGTAAAAAAGGGATGAAGAGGTCTCGTGAGAGCGGCAATGACGAGAAGTCTTTGCATTTTCTCAATAATTTTCTTATTGTCCCGTGGATTGAGTGCACATTTTTTACGACGTCAGAGCAGTACATTCACCGGATAACTCGAGCGATTGCAAAAGCCGCTAGAGATCATCGCCATTTTGTACGCGAGCGCAATTCGACGTTTGACTTAATGTCGCAAAATTGATAGGAATATTGACTCTTTCTCTTTCTCCCTCTATCTCGGGCAGATTAAACGAAAAGAACAATGCTCAATGCGCGATAAGGGATTTAGTTTTAAGAAGGAAATCCATACGCTTTGTGAGAATCGCGATAAATATTCACACGACGACTACGAAATCACATAAACTTATTGCGAGCATTTGCAAGCCAAAATGAATGCAAATAAATCAACTTCAACTTTAAAACCTGATATATCGGCATCTACATTTCTGTACAAGATTTCCTTCCTTCTCCCTGCTCTTATCTCTTAAATATTCTGCCAATATACGCAAAAGATACAACAAAAGAAAGAAATTTACAAGTCTCATCGGAATATCTTTGCAATTGTGAGCAGCATCAGGAACAACATGATATGATATCAGCGTATATCGATATCTTTTATGTATAATCCCGAATTGTACTTATAATTCGTTTCTCGATGTCAATGTTCCAGTAGGAAAACAAAAGTATGAGTATTTGCTTTTATTTCCATACTCTTTTACCCAACTTGTTATTTGGCCATTAAATATTACTATCTGCGTCTCTCTCTTCCTTCTTTTTTCTCTTCATAAGGAAAAGATAAGAGAAGAGAAATAATCGTTTTTCTGATATTCTTAATATGCTGGTAATTAATATCCTAATTTTTGTGTAGCTTATATAAATAAGGATAAAATAATATGATTTATGTGCATGTAGAAATCCTACAGCGTATTCGCATCGTCGCAATAACATCGTAAAATTAAATCAGATCTTATATTACTTGGAAGAAACGATTAACTTTTTACAGAGATATTCCCAATGACGTTAAAATCACGATGAAGAACGAACGTCGTATATCCTCTTTTTATATTACAATTTACGTCAGATCTATAACTTATGATATTTTGTCGCCAATTACATATTCACATACAAAAAAATTAATATTTTTTTCTATTTTTCAACTGAATTAAAAAAAAAAGACGCAAGAAAAAGTGATCGTTCTCTTAATATTCTGATTTAAGCATAATGTACATGATATGCAAAGCTTATATAATTAAAAGTAAAATATTTTGAACGTGCATAGGGAAATGCTACTGCTAACTCGTCGCGATAAAATTGTGAAATTGAATCAGATCTCCTAACGATACGTGCGAATGGCTAAAACGCTGATTAAATTGTTGACAGAGGCATTTTCGACGACATTGAAGTTGCAATGAAAAAGAACGGACGTCACGTGAATGTTTCGGCAATCGTGCAGCCTGATTCAAATGACACGATTACGACATCGGAATTCAAGTTCGTCAAAACGACTGACTAACCTTCTGACGATTGACAAACTTTTAGAAGCGATTTTCCCGAGGAAAGCCGATCAGACGGGTGAAAGAGCGAGCGCGTAAAAAGTTCCGACCGGTCTTTATTTTTCTTCTTTATTTTTCTACTCATTTGTTGCTACGATCAGGCACGATAAATGGTCTTATCTCATGGGCATTTTCCACGGGCACGCGTTCTCTGTATCTCTCAAAAATACATTCGAAAGTACACATTGATATCTACGATTGAATCTCTACCTTGAAACCACGGAATGATTTCACGGGAATAATAACGTTGATATCAGCCTCTACCGATATTCTGCTATACCCGACGGAAAAATTAGAACGATGACAGCGATAGCGTCGATCGATCGATAGGGATCTGTTTTATCAAACGTCTCGAAAAACTTGATTGGCTATGACTTTACCACGGATTCGTGATGCGGCTTGACGCACGGAAAGGGAAAAAAATCGTTGAATCGGAATCAACATCAACAGTTTTTTCATAAAAACTCTTTTCGGTTTTCGTAATGCGGAAACAGACCGATGACATTTATATATTTTGCTATGCTTATAATAAGATATGTACACAACAAATTCTTCTAACGGTAGACTTCAATTCCCAAGGTATATAAGTAGCACATATAAAATGGAACAATAATAAATCAAGGCAGAATGCCGACACGCAAAAAAATTCTAAAAAAATATTCACCAGAAAATTCTTTCTTCGCGCAAGCGACTTTAAACTCATTGAGTAAACTCACCGACTTGGCCGTTCGATCTCACTGAAAGTCCTGACGACGTTACGGTCGCTGTGTGTCGCATTTAAGTGTTTGTAAAACTGGACTTTCGTCCGAGAGCGCGATCAAAGTCCACTTTCCAGGCGATTTTCGGACGTCCGACAACCACCTTGCAGGCGTGACTGATTTCCGAGCTCCGTTCGGTATATTGGAAAGGATCGCTCGATCGCTGCGGCAATGGTGTCACGGTAAAGTCATTGCTGCTAATGCCGCACTTTCTACGGACGATGACCAAGACCGAAAGGCCGGACGTGCCTCGCGTGAAATTGCGCCGCGCGACGCAATCCTTCCCGAATCCACCCCGCCGAGGTCCACCTTACGCGTTCCACGCGTATGTAATTTCGCCCTCTCGAGAACTCGTTCGACCGGTGGCGAATTGCTCCTGCGCGATTTGCGCTCACGATCCAAACACGGAGATACGTGCAATCCCTCTTTCGCGCGAAATTCTATCCAAAATTTTACCGTATTTCGTAACGGAATATGCTAATAATGATAAAGCGTCTGTAGAATTTATCTCACCAGGGTCGATATTTCAATGGTGAATGGTCCAGTTCCTAAGATGTGGCGAAGAATGAAGAGAAGAGGCGATTTGAAATTAAGGCAGAATATCGCCATGTTTGTCAGTTGCAAAAGGTGATATTTTGTAGTTTTTACTGCAAAATTCTCCCCGCGCATGACGCTTTCCTCAATTTTACGCAAAACCCATCGACCTTATAATGATCCCAGTTGCGAGGGGCATTTATTATTTACATACCCAATCGTTCAAGACAAGGCGAGAATCGTGTCGCGTAGAGACAATTGCACTCCGCGAAACCAGTTGGGTATTTCAGGTCTCATCCGGTCGGTCTGTCCTCCGATATCGCCGTGTGATCTTCTATGAAAGTTTCCGCGCGACTCGTCGTCGCGCAAATTGCAAGACTAATTGCCTGCTGGACAATCCAGAGGCTGTCAGACGTGTTCAGAGACGCATTTCCGTGCCGCCGTTGACAAGAAGCTGTCTCAATATTTTTCGTCGACGCTTCTTTCTCGCTTTCGCGAGGCGTGTTATCGCGCCGCAAAAACAGGCTATTCAACAACCGCTGAAGGAGGAAAGTGCTCAGACGAACGTTGAGTGATGGATCCAGCCTTGCTACGTGAAACTGTACGCAACCGTCGGTCACGGCGGCGAAAAAGCCCGACGCGCGACTAACGCGCCCGTATTTCTCGCGAGGAATTTCAAAACGCCACGCAGGTGCCGAGTAACGGCAACGGCGCGTGAGCAGCTCGCAATCCGCCATTGCATCGACGAATTAACTTTTCGCGCGCGTGTCCGCTGTGTGGAAAAGTCTCAATACAAAGCCCACCGTTCGTTCGTTCGTAGGTACGCGGTCAACATTCTGTCGCAACGATCGAGGGTGATTTCATTAGCCGCGCTCTCTTACATACGTGTTACTCGAAAGTTGGCTAACCGCTCCACTCGCGGCCTTAGCAACGACCACATAATAAAAACGAATTCGAGATGTTCCGAATGTATGAAAAGTTTGCCCGCTCGCCCGCTCGCTCGATCGATCGATCGACCGATCTCGAAGTCATGCAAAGGGAGCGAGCTCTCGCCCTTGTTCGCCCGTGTTCGAGACGTCATTGGACTGTTCTTTTTAGATGCACTGCTAAACAGGTGCAATAGGATAGAGTGAGACAAGTATATTTTTTTCTCGCTCTAATCTTTGCATTAGTTCAGCAGTGCAGCTCAAAAGGGACAGATCACACGTCTGAACGGCCGTTTCGATAGTCGTTAATTGCGATGCGTTTCGGTTGAAACCTGAGACGTTGGAATTTGGACCAAGACACGCAAAACCCTCGTCGTTCATTTCTAAACTCTAATCAATAAATGTTAGGATCAATTTGATCACTGCGAGTAAATCGATATGCTAATCGAAGTTTTATCTGTAAGATTTAAACAAAATCTCTATTCAAACAAAAAATCTGTAAAATTTAAGGCCAGGAGCCAAAAGAGCGTAAAATATTCAGATTTGAGTTAGGGTTAGATTTGACCCCTTCATTTGAATCATAACATGCGACATTGCACTTGTGATCGTGATTCAAATTAATTTCGAATTCAAATCTGAGGATCTTATTAATATACTTTGTTAATATATTGGAGTCATACATGAGAATATTTCACTCGAGTACCGCGATACACGTATTACGTTCTGTTTGCAGTCACGACTCCGCCGAAAAATGTGCGCCCAACTCTCCTTGACAACCTCCGTTGGGACAAGTTCCGAGTAACGACTATTAGTGCGCGCCTAACCTCGACAAAGTAGCAGCGGTATCGAATGTACTCACAAGCGCGCGTTCGAGCGCGAATGTAACCGCGCGATTTTCAGTCATGCAGAGTCAACCGCGTTACCGGTTCCGGCTGGGCTGATCGCCAGAATCGCTCGAACGAAACTCAAAATCGACGGCCATTTCCGGAGCGGGTATGCGTGCGCGAATGCCGAAGGCATGTCGGCCGCGCGAGAGAAATAAGCAATATACCTGGCGGGATCGACGTTCGGCATATCCCCGTAGTTCATCCTGTCGACCTTCTCTCCTCTCAGACGACCGTGTCGATGTCCGATGTATCCCGAGTGCACGCGCACCTGACTGTCACTGACAGCGCGCGCGCGCGTGCGCGCGAAGGAAGGCGGCTGGTGAGAGACGACGACGGCGAAGCGAGAAAGAGAAAGACAGACGCTGGGCGGCCGGACTCGGCTCTCCTCGTGAATGATCCGTGAAAGAGATGTCCGGAGAGTCCACAAGAGTCAGATCGGCAAGAGTTCGATCGAGGTTACGCGAAATTAGCGGCAGGCGGCCTCGCGTCCGGCGTTTATACGGAGCTCTCAACTGCCAGGCGATGCAGCGCGTAACCTCCTTCCTTTTCGGCCCCTTCCTCGCGCACTTCTATCTATCTCTTGCTCTTTTCCTCTCGTACGCGCTGTTCTCGCGGCCGAGCGAACTGTCACAATGTCGGTGCGATACGCTTCTTATCTGCCGTGTTCGTGTATTCGATGCTGCACGATATCGCCCGGGTACTCGCTCCTCTTCGACTCCGACTCCGACTCCACCCGGCACTCCGCGGTTCCGGTCGACGCGAATCACACAGTCGTGCGATGACAACATGACAACCGCGCGAGTCGCGCGACCAAATGGCCGCCCCCACCAACTCACCACGTCGGACCATAATGCGCGATCGCGATTGGCTCCGCTGAACCACGCGAGCTCTCTCGTTTCCTCTCTGTCGGCATCGACGCGGCCTTCCTCTCCCTTTCCCACGTATGTATGCGTACACCGCGGCGTCCGCTATACGCCGTTGTGTCTGAAGTTAGGCGCCGCACCGGTCAAATCGAGCACGCAACCACCGAATATCGATGTTCTGCGATTGTTGCTTTAACAGCGTTGCGAGTTTTTTTAGCCTCCCTCACCTGTTTCCACGTTCTACCGTCGTTTCACGAATCGCGTGTAAGCCACACGTTCTTACGTGTCTTCCGACTTTACGAGCGTAATTCTTTTTGTACGCTCGTGCCTTTATCGAGTGAAACGTTGTTCCGTACGGCTGTCTGTCTTCAAGCGTGTACGTACGCGACACGAGATGAGTGTATGACCCTTTTCTCCCTTCCCCTTCCCGCCGTCCCGCAGCCATTGTTGCCCGTAGATTCGTTACCCAGATATTTTTATAATTGTCTCACGAGACAATCGACCTCTCATGGGAGCTTTGCAGTCTCATAATTATATTCGATACACTGGATTGAGATGATGCAAAATTTTGTTATATTGACGCGGCAACAAATCTGCCGAAAGTAAACTTATTATGCGTCTCTCTGTCTTTCATATCATATCTTATGCAATTTTGAGGAAATTTTTACCATCTCTTTCATATTTCTGTCATACTCTGTGTAAAAAAATACGAATACTATGTGAAGTCTGACACAACGGCCGCTTTTACGTAAAGTGTAGGTAGGTAAGATTGCTGCCAAATTTTCGCATGTCTGTCTATTTAGGTGACTGCTCGAACTCGCGTGATTGTACCAGGATACTTCGAACGATACGCTCGCGAGTGCCAAGAAATACGTGACTCCTAGTGCACATAGTATTTCCCGCCATTATTGCAGCAGGTTTATAGCGGCGGACTTTTCCGCTGATAATTCGAGCCAACTTTTCCTTCGCGGAAATGTTCGGTCACCCGACTGCCTTGAGGATGACGAGGATTTGGAACAGCGCGAAGAGGTTCACGGGGAGCCGACATTTTACATACCTCGTCTACGGACGGATCCCTCGCAGAACTGTCTCGGCGGTTCTTCACAAAGTGTCCGCTCGCGTGACCGAATCTTCGGCTGGGATCCGAGCCAGGGACGAGAGGGATAAAATAGACGCGAGAGGTTTATTCGAGGATACGGAGTACTATTCCCGAACGTTAAGTTGCACATGCATTCGCCGTGAATGCACCCGCTGCGGGCACGCGTGCCAGCTGGAAGAGGTGTATCGCTCTGTTTAGTTTCACTTCTTTCGCAGAGATCTATTTCCCGATAGACAGGAGAATCGTGATATTCCGAGCCCGATGGGCGAGAAATCGGCGAGTGCGCTTACCTGATCTAACCTCCGCGATTGTCCGTATAAAAACGTCCGTATACGCGCGACGACGGCGTCAGTTGTCCCATGTGAAGTTGCATCCTTCCTAAGTATCATTCATGGAATCGCGATTGCGATATCGCGGTGCAACTTCACATGGTAATAATCTGGTAAATCTGTGACGTCTGTCGCGAGTGTGACATGTAACAGCGATAATAATTAACGACTGGACGCGACTTCTTCGACAGAATGTATAATCAATTCGCTATAGCCCAGCATCCACGTGCAGGATGAATAATCCATGAGACAGCGTGAAGTTGATTGAGATGCGACAAAAATGTAGACATCTGGTACGTACGTAAGCTGTACGTAAACACGAGCGTTGCGTACGGCCGGCTCTTTTTCCGCTGCTCTGCGTTCTACGTTAATCTTTCTATATTTAGCGCGAAACAGGTGTAGGTACATTAGATCGGCCGGATGGGACAGACGAATCGGAGAGAAAGTGCAGCTGAAAAGAACTGACCTCTTCTATTGCCGGAGCACGCGTAGGTGCACCAAGTTGGTGCGACCACTTGGTGTCCATTAACAACGACACCGTATCACGCGTGCATGTACAATGCACGCGACACTTTAAACTGCGATCACGCCACGACGGGCGCGAGAAAAATGTCGATTTTAGCGTGCTGCGTCGCAAATGCGCTCGTGGATGCTCCGATGACTCGACGAATAGTTCAGCGGAAAGAGAGAAAGAGAGAGATGATCGGTACATAATTGTTGTAGTTTTCTGAAAAAGTATCGGGAGGTGTGTGTGTGTGTGTGTGTGTGTGTAATTTTTATTTAACGGCCACTTCGCTCGATTAAGTCGACTGGTCGTGGTAGTGATCGAGATGTGAATACCTTTGAATTTAATTAGTCGGATGTAAAAATTGCGCTTGATGACCTCGATGTTGATGCTGTATGTCGAACGGCGTACGATGGACGCTCTTATTTTTTTCAAGTAGCAAGTTCCCACACAAGTCATTTGGAAATCTACGGAAAGAATATACTTGATCGCTACACTCGTATGAGACTATCATTAGGTGATTTCAAAACTTGTTATTTCAGTTTGATAATTGGTACTTAAGGCGTATTGATAAAATTATGTTTATGTTTCGATCACGCAAACTTACAATTATCGCGAGCTTAAAAATACGCGCTTCAGGAATATACGTATGATGAAATAATACATTTATGTTACTGATGGCAAATGTATGTATGTATGTGTGTGTGTGTGTGTGTGTGTATATAATACGAAGAAAGGGGGAGGGCTATTGAATAATTACACATATTGAATACATATCGAATATTCGTTTCTACAGAGAAATCAATCGAAATTTCACAATGTAGACATCTATGAGAGAAAAGGAAAAGCGACACTCGAAGAAGATAAAGTTTACTCTACAAATTTGTATTTAATAGAGTTTTGTCATCAATATAAATTCTGATTCAAGTGGTTAATAACTTATTTTGCAGTGAATTCAGGTTCATCACGTATATTATGTACATATAATAACAGTCATAACATAAATAGCATCGTTAAGCATATCAATAAAAACTCTATACATGTTTACAGAAGAATCAGTCTTATTGCATATTTTATAAAGAATGAGGAATATTTTATATAAGTAATAAGTATAAGTACATCTTTATATAAGTAATAAGAATACATCTCACGCTGTAGTATCGTTTGGATATTAACGCTTCTGTGAAAAGAAGGTAATAAAATAGTATCTTATGAACATTGCTAATATACATGGCGATGCATCACATCATTAATTTACAATTCTCTCCTTAAGGCTCCTATTTCCTCACTTTGGTCACCTTAAATAATGTCAAAAGCGAAGAAATTTATTTAAAATACTTTCTGCAAAGCACATTCAAGCAAAATACAGCCATAAAGTGATATTTGTGATTAATCAGGTTCTTATAATATCGAAAACATTTTTTAATAATAAAAATAATCACAATAATAAAATTAGCTCGTTATAACGACTAACTAACTATGTGATTTTGTCATATTAATAACTAGTTATAGTTACAACTATAATTGTTATCAATAGCATTGGAATAAAAAAAGTTTTTGGGCTATTGTATAAATGTTATTTTATGAGTGTTACTTTACTCAAATTCTTAGTTGCCATTTTTTTTTCTTTTGATATAATGAAGATGACGGCGGCGAGGAAACGGGAATATTAAGTATTTCATCTTATTATGTATGTATGTATGTATGTACACTTGATTCTTTACAGCTCCTCCAGTCTCAGCCCTGATTCAACTCTCTCTGTATCTCATCCAACGTCTTACCCTTGGTCTCAGGTACCAGAAAGTAAACAAAAAAGATGCCGACGGCGCAAAAACCAGAGAATATCCAGAATGTGCCGTATGGGTACACGGCGTTTGTCATGTTGCTGTAGAATTTGGTCACTACAAAGGCCATGAGCCAGTTGAACAAGCAAGCACTACTCGCAGCTATTCCTTTCACCTCCGGAGCGAAGATCTCGGGCATCATCGTCCAAGGGAGTGGTCCGAAGCCGAAATTGAACATGATGATGAAAACGCAAAGTGGGATTATCGCAAACCACTTGATGTTGTCGAAGGAGTGAGTGTGCTTTATACAGTAGAAGTAAATGCCCATGACGAAAGTCGCCAACAACAACGACACAATAGACGACAGCAGTAATATCCTCCTACCCAGCCGATCGACAACAAGGGTGCTGCCAAAGACCGCTACCACTTGCACCACTCCGATGATGATGCTGGCGTAATTGGCTGGAATACTGCTGCCAGCTTTGACAAAGATATCAGCGGAGTAGAAAATGATGGAGTTTACACCGCTCATCTGTTGAAAGAGCATCAATCCGTATGCAATCACGAAGCCCTTCTTCGCAGCTGTTGACCGGATAGCGACGGAGAAAGACACATGGTTCCGTTTAGTCTCCTCGATCACCTCCCGTTGCGCTTGCAACTCGGCCTCGACGTCGTAGTGAGTGCCGCGCAACTGAATCAAGCTCTTCCTGGCAGCGTCTTCGTTGCCTTTTTGCAAGTAATAGAACGGGGTCTCCGGCATGAAGAAAAACACCCCGAAGAAGATCAGAGGCACCAGTGCTGAGATGATCGATAGCGTTTGCATCGAGACGAAGCTGCCGAGAACATATGTTAACAGGATACCCATGGTGAGTAACAACTGGAAGAAAGAGCCGAGAGTACCACGAATTTCACTCTCAGCTATCTCAGCCGTATATAGTGGCGCGGCGACACAGAACGCGCCGCCACTGACCCCAGTGATGAATCTACCGAAATAGAACATGAGCACCGATTTGGAAAAGATAATGAGAAGCCAGCCGACGCAGAAGGGTACCACCATGAGTAGCATGGACGTCCGTCTGCCTATCAGGTCCGCCAGTAAACCAATCGGTATACATATTGCACCAGCTCCGAGTGTAGTAAGTGATCCTATCCAAGAGAATTCCTCTGGACTAATGGATATTTGATACTGCTTTATCAAATTCACACCATTTTCACCAGCAGGAGATGACCATCCCAATACCATACCAGCAGCAAGAGCACCAAGTGTCGCTGCAATACCTGCCAGATATTGCGGCAGCTTCTTTCCATGATTCGATAAGTAATCATTGTTAGAAACTAGGGTTTGTTGAGAGATTCCAATGTTGTTCTCAGTCATCTCGGCTTGATCATTTGCTGACAGAAGTGGTGTGCTTTCGTCAACCTGTAAACATAAAGTAAGATATTAAATACTGTTCTTTATCATTGCTAAATAGCAAAAATATGTAGATTATCGCTTGTTGAAATTCTAATTGATATATATATATATATATATATATATAAAGTAGATCCAATTTTATTATTTTTCATGAACATTTTATGGATTTATTTATATGCAATCACAAAGAACTCTGATTAATGTGATTTTCAGAATATAAATCAGAATGTAGAACCACATACGATGGAACACGTTGCTGCTTCATTTTCAACTTCCCACGTATTATTCCCTGCCATTTTGACAAGATCCTTTTCAACTTATTTCTATGCTGATATATATTACTGTGACAAATACAACAAACTGTATATTGGTAACATCAGTCATGTAACCATTGATGGGATATACATAAGTATGTTCATTGTTTCATATCCTTGTTGCTATTACACATGATTCTTGGAGTGTTTTTCCATACGCCGATAGTCTGTATTGTTATTTATACATTTGTCAATGTCACGATGTCAGGCGACGGATAGAAACGATGAAATATGAAAACACCACAACGTAACATCTAACAGCGAGGATCAATTCTACGCTAAGAATAAACCTCAACAGCTGAGGAAACAATTAACAGAGAATTTACCGACTGATGAACTTATAGGAATCACATAAGTGCAAAAATCTTAGGGATAATTAGAGAATGTTGATATTACCGACCGATTATGATTCAAATGATAGAGTCCCCGACTGTAAGTACATGTTTATCTTTCTCCTCTGACAGCTACTTTTGCTATTTAATATCACGATAAATAAACCAAGTTTCAATACTTAACATACGCGAGTATTTCTGCTCAACGCGAACATAGACTCTTATTATCGGAAACCGAATTCTTATCACCGGAAAACGTCTTTGAGATTAGATGCATAATCAAAAGTGAAAATCATTAACAGCAAGCTTGAAATTCGCATTTATCAAGATCGCCTTGTTCAAGAATATCTATATTTTTCAATATATGAGCACTAAATACGATAGTTTGATATAAATCTGTCCATAAACACCTAATTTTTAATTTTAGACAATTCCAGTCTTTTGGTTTGAAATTCTTTAATTTTTTTCGATTTTTTCCTTGATCGTTTGTTATAATATCTTAGATAGTTCTTTCTTTTTTGATATTTATTTCACTTATTGATTCACTTAATAATTATCTGCGAGAGATTAATTCAAGATAATAATATGTAATCAAGAGCAGTTCTCTGAATTCGAGAATAGTCGCTTGTCACGTTATATAATGTATGAATATAACTCGCGTTCCAAAGTTCCTTTCTTCATGTACGCAGAGAGGATTTTTATAGCTCAAAAATTAATTTAGAGAATTTTATAATCGAGAAACACATATGGATATTCTACCTAAATTTGTATATTACTTGTCCCATTTCATATATATCATTTATACCTTAAGAACTAAAGTCTACTATTAAAAGAATTCCTCGTTAAGATAATTTCTGCTGACGGTTTGTCTCCGCAATTTACTAGAAATCGTGGCAAATTTGACAAAAATTTTACATGAGAAAAGACGTGATATTTTTTCTGCACATACATACCGAATAGAATTTCGGCGACGTATTGAGAGAGGGAAAAATTTTTCTGTTCGATCACACAGAAGCAACTGCGGAAAAGTGTCGGCATTTGCGAACGTGGGTCAGAAGTGGCGGTGGATAACAATAACCGAATGCGAAAATATTAGCCGTTCAGTAACATCGTTCTGATAACAATGTAGATTACGTAAATTATAGCTTACGGCAACTTATCTTACAACGCACATTCCACGATACCTTACGTCAACATACGGCATCAAATTCAATAAAGTTGAGTATAATTAAAAGTGTTTTGTCGTGCTGAGCATATATGACAGCGTCGATGAGAGACAGTTACGCATTTAGTTTAATGCAAATTGCTTTAGATACGCGCGTTGCTCTCAAATCGCCGTGACGTCTCGTGCTGAGAGAAGCGCGGACTTAATTTCGTTCAGTACATATTAACATATTATGCAACACGATATTAACGTTTTATGTGCGTATTTTTTCAACTTTTCTTGCAACTCGTGGAGAATTTGGTAAAAATCATTTGTGCGGAAGTCGCCTGTAAGTCAAATGGAATATATAATTTTGAATTGAAAATTCAAAAATTCAAAAAATTGAAAATTCAACGCGGTAAACGCGATGCTATTTTTATAACAAGAACACGTAGCATACAAAATAGAAGACGATAACAATTAAAAATAAATTCAAAGATCAATCTTTTGCTATACGTGTGAATAAATAAATATAGATAGACAAACAAAATAAATAAATTATATACGATAAGTGTAAAAATTACATATACATATATCTAATATACAGGCAGCTGTCTTTGCGTTTAAAACAGAGCTCGGCAAAGTTTACAACTTTCGGCCGATTTTCGGAAGCTACGCCTTGTATCTCCCCTTACCGCGCGGCGGATCCAGCAACTGACGGTCGCGGCTCGCGACCTCAGGACCATTGAGATCATAAGGTTCATCTATGTGATGCCTACTGAAGATGCGTTCGATCAGCGTTAACGCGTCATTCAATCCTTGTAAATATAATGAGCGATAAAGATAGAATAACGTGTTAGCGTTGACAGCGCGCTCCTTTAGCGCACCTCAGAGGCTGAAAAATTGATGTATCGATACAACTATATGTATAATATTTTGTACAAACTTGTACAAATATATACTTGTATAAGTACACATATATATAAGTATATATATATATTTTTTTTTTTCTCTTATATTCTTATAATTAGAAGGTAACATAAGGTTTCCTCGTCACCCATGACGTACTATTGCCGACGCGTTTAACAAAAAAACCGCGTCGGCAATAGTACGTCATGACGAGGAAACCTATTATGTTACCTTCTAATTATAAAATTATAAGGAAAAAAATATATATGCGCCTTATGATCTCAACGGTCCTGAGGTCGCGAACCGCGACCGTCAGTTTGCTGGATCCGCCGCCGCGCGGTAAGAGGAGATAGGAGGCGTAGCTCCGGAGAATCGGCCGAAAGTTGTAAACTTTGCCGAGCTCTGGTTTAAAATATTCCAAACGTCGCAGTTTTTACTTTCGTATTAAGTAGACGCGTAAATTCCATATTTGCCGCACAGAAACTTACTTTGTTATCTAGAATCGTGAACCTTCACCTTTGCAAACTATACAGTACAATCAAGCTTCATCAAATCCGAAAACTTGTCTGACAATTTCACTTTGTTATCCTGCGTTTTTATTGTTTCGCTCTCTCTCTTGTTGACCCTCTCTTGTTGCTTTCCAACGACACGCCACGATTTCGCACGTCGTCGAACGAGCGAGCGAATGTTTATCGAATGATATAGATCGAAGTTTTACATAATCGAAATGCGTGTGAAAAATAATATTTACGAGCAAGTTAAAATCGCACGTTATCGCGATTTTTTCTCCTTTTCTCGTACGTTTAAATCCGAGGAAGTGCACTTTCGCAACGCGAAACAACATTATCACGGTATCGAGCGCGACATTAATTTATACAATATCTTGAAAATTTATCGAGCGCGTCTTATGTGCGTTTATGATTAAATAGTGAATGTGCCAAATGCGTCGGAATTCGCCGCTATCTCGCAGCTACGTAAATATACTCTGAACATATCTTCCTAGAAAAAAAAGAAAAAAATTTAAATAGACGTTCCTCGTTCGTCGTTTCGCTTTAACATTTTAGATCAGTTTTTTTTCGAAAAGTACGCGATGCTCGCCGCGAACGCTTATTTGCACGCTATAAGCAAAGTATAAACATTCAGTAGAACGCGTACGAGATGCATGTCGCAACTGTCAATAAGAATGCAGAGCGCGGAGAGGCGAGTTTGAAGCGCTGATTAGACGAAGCCGCGAATTAGCAGCAGAGAATTAGCAATCCTGATTGTCACGATTCCTTTATTTCCCCGGATATTCGTCCGTGTGTAACGAGATTAGACGAAGATTAGCTTCGAAGATCGATCGTAAACGATATCTTTGAATGATACTTCCTCGGTGCGCTATTGTATGTTTATCTACGTTTGTCCAAATAATCAGGTCATTTCGTCCGAGCAGATAATCTTCTTGACAAGTACTCTGGACATATTACTGGATCAATATTGAATAACGACTAATAGCATAATAAATTTGGAAGTTTTTAAGGATACATTCAGGTGTAACACTTTCCAGAAGTGTTATCGGAAGTTTCCAAGTAAACGATGACGAGTAAAGCTTCACTTCGTGAGGAAATCCGTTGGAATCGTGGAACAACCGGCGTGGAAATCGCAATATTTTGCACGAAAATAGAAAAAGATTTGAGCATCGTGAATAATTGAGCAAAGTTTATCTCTCACAACGTGACGTACGCGTGTTATCTGCCTCGCTGACACTGCACGTGTTGCCGTCGTATCGTAATATGCTTGAATTGCTCGCAATTTATCGAATTATTCTTCGCGATGTGTAAAAAATCCCATTGAAAAATATCCACCGGCAGGTGCTATGCGAAATCATTCAATTCAAGTATCAACGTCCATCTTGATTACAAGTATAACGTATTACGCGCTTACGTTTAATGAATTCATCGGTGAATCACTAACTGCGAACGTATACATTCACTTAGAATAACGACGTAAGAGCTGAAAGTCTAAAAAGTCTCAGCCGAGGTTCGGGAAAAAGTTCGGGAAAGTTGCGCTTATAAAACAAGATACAACGAGCATCTTTATTCCGCGCCGTTAAGCACTTCAGCGTACCTCATCGACGGATGTACTAATTCTAACTAAGCGAGTCGATCGTTAGAGATACGACAAATGAAGAGGAAAGAAAAAGAATAACAAAACGACATCTCCATTCCATACGCTCACACATTTTCAGCATTGGAGTTCGCGCCGGTCACGTAAAAATGATTTATGTAACCATTACGTAAGTAACAAAGCGTGTCCGCCGGCGGTTCCACCCACGATTTTCGTCTCCCGCCGTGTTTTTTTCCGTTCGCCGAATGGATGACGGCGATCGTCGCCGTCATTCGTGGAAAATGCGGTGTGTCGCGATAATCATCTACCGAATCCCGCAGGTAAGTAACGACGAGCGAGCAAAGCGAACGTGAACACTTGCGAAAGACACGCTTATCTCGCATATGTCAATAACGATAGCGCCGAAAATCAAAAGCTTCAAAAGTTCGATATGGACACGAAATCGTACGTGAATGTTAAATCTTTGCGCTATCAAACATTTCAACATATTTAGTTATCAGTTATTTTAATCGAACACGTTTGAGTTATTGCTTGAAGAAGCGGGTCGATTTATTCGCACTTGCTCTTCGCTCGGCTCACTAGTCGACGTCCGACTCGCGCATTTTGCGCGTTTCTAAGTCTCGCAAATGTCTCGAAAGATAAAGCGCACGGTGAGACATTGACGATTTAAATATGGACAGCTTAAAATTCGAATATATCTGATATAGAAAATACGTACAATACGTACAATATAGCGATATAGCAGCAATGCGACCGTCCGAAGTAATGCATTTTACATCAATGATGGCCTCTCTCTTTTGTTTCGTCACATTTATCATGCAGCTTTGCATACGTTTGTACGCCAGCGAAGGAGTGAGTGCTTATATTGTATTTTTAGCGAAATACAATTTATGAGCTTGTGAATGACGCGCCATTCGCGCGATAAGGGAAAGCCAAGGGAAATAGAGAGATTTCGATACGGCAAATGTAATATTACGCATAGATAACGACCTGGCTTTTGAGCGTTTGTTTCGAAAGAATGTGACAGCGAAATAAAAACTTTCAATCCGGTCCTTCCTTTGTAAAAAGGTTTCTGCGATAAAGCCGGCTGCCGCTTAATTTTCCAACGTTAATTTATCGGCACTTTAATACTACTCGGTAAATAACATTCTCTTCGAAGCTTTAAATTTCTCGTCGCATTGGTCTAATGACAGAAGAAATCAAGAGCACTGAGAGGACACTTCGCAACGACGAAATTCATTCGAGCGACGTCGGGACTCGTCCGTCTTGGCAACACAACGTGACAACTTACGCACTGGATGCGAGGAAAAAAGTCACACGGCAAAAAGTCGCAAAAACGAGAGGAAAAGAGAGAGAGAGAGAGAGAGAGAGAGGGAGAGAGAGAGAGAGAGAGAGAGAGAGAGAGAGAGAGAGAGAGAGAGAGAGAGAGAAAGAGAAAGAGAGAAAGAGACAATAGGCGACCGAAGAGATCGTAGCGGCTGGCGATCCTCGACGAAAAATGTATCGTTATTATCCGCAGTTGGCGCGTCTGGCCGATCGTTAGACCGGCGATTGAATCGGCTACACACCTCTTTGCTGTGCAAGAACTCCTCGTCGGGGCAACTGTGGTGCGCAGGAAACGACTACTAGACGAACGTAGCCCGTACTGACCTCCGCGACAGTAGTTACGCGACGTCAATCATTGTTCCGGCGCAAGAATTCAATTCTTATCAGCCGCGCGCGATACCCGGCAGTCGAAATGCGTGCGAGGAAATACGTATACGTATGCATGTGCAGATGCGTATCTCGTTACTACGTTATCGAATTCGCTACTCGCGATTCGCGCGCGACTTTTCCGCCTCGTCGCGTTTTTCCCCTCGCGTGCGTCGTTTCCTCGCACCTTAACTTCTCGCTTCCTCGTGATGCTTCCTCGTTGACCGCCGCGGGACGAACGTGATCGACTCCTCTTGTGAAACGTGACGGTACTTTCCTTGTCGGCGACAATCGCGCAATAATTGCGAGACGGTCGCGCGTGCCTCGCGCGGCGCAAAACACGACGGGAGGATTGGGGAAGCGTGCACGCGACGTCCTCGTCGTCCCTCGCATCCGGATTCACGTGTGTCTCACGAAATCGCGAAACCTCGCGGCTCGCGGCTGCTCGCAAGTTCAACCTCGACGAGTAAAAGCGGCCCGCTCGCGCGATAATCTGAAACTTTGATTTATGTCAATCTATGTTATCGTGTTATGGGGGGCTCGTCAAAGTTTCTCAGTACCTTCCCGTGCCAATCCGCTGTCTTGGTTTCTTTCCAGATGTTATTGCATCATTGGTTGTTATTAACGTTGATTTGTGTCGACCTACGTTATTATGTTATCCTATCAAGTTTGTCTCAGATTCGATAACCTCCTGTGCTATTCCGTCGACTTGATTTCTCGTCCGATGATGAATTTCTTATTGATTCCCACGTCATTTTGCGGAAAAATGACGTTTGTAGAAAATAACGCTATTCGGATAGTTGCCTCGCAGTGACCAGTGTCTTTTTTTTTTCTACCTGCTTGTTGCCATGTGATTCATAGAAGCGTGACATCGTTTTCTATAATAGGACAGCGAATAACTGATAAGTAGCAGATAATCTCCAATGCGATTCAAAATTTTAATCATTTTCGCAGAATTCCATGATACTAACCTTGCCAGCGGCGTTCGTCGATAAACGAGAACGAAATACATAAACGCGTTTCTTCTCGGCGAGCGTATTTTGTGAATTTGCTTGAGCAACAAGTTAATTCATATTTAATGGATGCAGTGTCCATTTGATGATCGCCCATTGACCTTGAATCGCTCATTTTAATCGTCATGATGTATTTCTGACTTTTTCCTGCACAAACATAGCATATTCTCAGTAATCGACAATTATGTGACGTCGCCGCAATGTTTTGCTCGTGAACTCGTGATGTGCGTTTTACTGCCATGTGAATTAATAATAAGCTTGATCAAGAAACGAATAGAACACATGCCTTATTTCTTAAAAATAATCATTTAATTTACTTAGCAAGGAACACTTGATGCAGTCTTAACCAAAGAAAGAGGAACAAAAAAAAAGAACAAGTTGTGAAAAGATGAAACCGAAAATGGCAAACAGGCGGCATTTTTAAAAATTATTTTTTAGATTTTATATGAAATGTGTAAAATATAAAAGTCTCTCCCTGTAATACCTTTCGCAGAATGTACGCAATAATTTTATGTATGCTCAAGCTGGCTCAAGATAATCAAATAGATAACGTCCGTTAATACATACGTTAATACATGTGAAAACGAAAAATATATCGCACAGTCACGTGGTGCTCCTTGCAAACGTCATCTAACGTTGGACATTTAAACCGACCATCGGTCGCTGACATGTTCGAATTGTAACGTCATGTGCCCGATCTTCTTTAATTCAACCCACGTCATAACGTTTGCTTTCTGCTGTCTTGTTTGTGTTCCGTCAGTTCGCTCCTTATTTCGGTAAAATGAGCCCGATCGATCATCGCAGGAGCAGACTCGATGACCGCACGAGAAGCGAAAATGACATCTGAAAATCACAACGGGAAAACACAACAGGCGTGCGTCTGCTTCTCTCAGCTAGATTTAAATACTTCGTAGAAATTAGGTTAGGTTTGGTTAGACTACGTAAGATTACAGAACCCGGTTCTTTACTATCAGAGTAACTAACTCCGCCGGCGAAAACGAGACTGATCCTCGATCTCCGGAGGTTGGCGATTAAAAGAAAAGCTTGAGCTTCTGATTACAATATTCGGCGAGTTTTAATCGCGCTCACAAACATGTATTCGACGAAGACGCCAACCCTGCGAATCGACGAGGCCGATCTCAAGTGCAAGAACGGCTGCGGCTTCTACGGCAACGCGGAATGGGAAGGCTACTGCAGCAAATGTCATCGGGAACATCTGCAGAAACGGCGAGCCCAAGCCGAACGCGTGTCTCATGCGCAGCTTTCGGACACGTAATGTATCCTCGTACTGTCGCGCGTTTTTCCTCGACGGGTGCGCAGCAATTTCTCACAGTGTGTTTACGTTGCGCTTACAGAGATAATGTCAATCGCCTGGTGGTTGCCGGTAGTCACAAGTACGAGGAGAAAAAGGTACAGCATGAGAAAAAGTACAAATTGTTGAACATCTCCTTCAGGAAACCCGTCGCAAAAGGTACATAATAACGTCGCTTGCGTTGCGACGTCGAAAATAGCCGTTTATTATCACCAAGCGTCTCTTTATCGTTCTGCCTTTTCCGATGTGCTTCAAGTTCAAGGATATCAGGAATTGTATCATGAGCTATTGAAGGATAATCCGGATCTTGAGAAGGTGAAGGCTGAGAATCGAGATTTGTTGTTATACATAGCCAAGACTCCTGTGGAGAAAGACGTGAGGAAGTGTATACATTCGTTCGTAGTAGACATACTTCAGAACAAAGATGTGAAGAGGATAGAGGAGCTGTCGGAAATAACGCAAAATTTTTACCATGTCTTTGGAAAACGCCTGGAGAACAGCGCCAAATATGCAGGTTCTAACTTGCGTTAGGCTTGAGTTGAGCTTGAGGGAAAATATCTGGGCTCACCTGTTACCTTATTGCAGACATACCACCGGAGATCAAGGAAAAATTATTAGATTATGTCGAGAGGTACGCGATGACACTATTGTACAGGATTCTCTTCTGTCCTCCGTTCACAACCGACGAAGAGAAGGATTTGGCTATACAGAAAAGGTTTGTACCCAAATTATGAAGTGGCTCGGGCTGTTTGCGAGTTTGCAAAAGAAAAGAAACCTAAAGAGAGAAAACAGTGCAACATAGTAGCTTATTTCTATCAGAATACGACAGTTGAATTGGGTCAGTGGCAAGAATTTGGAATGCAGAATCCACGAGACGAGCTCGGAAGTCAGAGAACTCGTTTACACGTCCATTACAGGTTTGTTGCGATGATGATCATCGAGCAGTCTTGCTCAACATCGACATCGCACAGCGTGACGTAGAACATCTCCAAATTTCTTTCAGATCTTTTAAATATGGATTCCGCGAAAGCGCCTCAGGAGAAATTAGCGTGCGTTATTCATTGCTGTAGAAATATATTCTTGTTGTTGCAACAGTCCGTCGACGGGCCGGCGTCGGCCGACGAGTTCCTGCCGGCGCTCATCTTCATCGTTTTAAAGGCTAATCCTGCGCGTCTCAAGAGCAATATCAATTTTATTACAAGGTTTTGCAACGCCAGTAGACTGATGACTGGAGAGGGAGGATATTACTTCACGAATCTGGTATAATCTTAAGTCAAGTGTAAATGACGCTCTTGCGGCTGTTGCGAGCCACAAGTTGCAATAAGAGAACATTCTGGACGGATATTTATAATGTTGCAGTGTTGCGCAGTGTCATTCATCGAAAACTTAACCGCGGAATCCTTGAACATGGCCGAGAAAGATTTTAATGCGTACATGTCGGGTGAGTGCGTGCCAGCCAATACATGGCAGTCGGCTCTTATGATATGCGAAGTAAGATTTTCGATATTGTTTTCTATTAAGATTCCATTATCTTATCGTGATTTATAAGATAAACGCGGATCTATAACGTTTCGATTATCAGAGTCTACACTTCATGTGCGAGGACATAACTCTATTGGACGATTTGCAAGCGAAAAATACTGACATCATAAAGCAGGCGGAGGAGTTGAAGAACCAAATGATGGACTTCAACGAGAAGATCAAAGAAGGTGTGAATAAGGTGATCGAAAGGACGCCATTGCTAATAACTCACAGTCAAAGAGTACCCACCAATCTGGATAGCGAAGACGTTGAGAGTTATCAGCTGCCCCCGCCGATTATTCCACAGGTGAGAGAAAAACGAAAAAGAGAAGAGAGAGAGAGAGAGAGACCAGCTTACGATATTTATCTCTCATGATCGGGCTTTGTTAGGCATTAATTTGCATTACTCGAACAGATATATCCGCAGTCCACCGGCGAAAACCTGAATGGCAACGTAATGACAGACCTGTCGAGCGACTTGATGAGAACATCATTGGTGGAAGATTCCGTGACGCCGTCGCCGACATTCGATTTTCCATCCTTCATCGGTGATGACAGTTTGGAAGTTAGTAGAGGCGAGGATGAGACTAGTCTTATCAGTTTGGATACCCAATCGGATCTCGCGACCGGTGAGACCAGTCAGCTCTTCAAAAAACATACAGACAGTTTAATGGACGAGTGTCCGACACCTGAAGCGAATTTACCGCCCGCTTTGAAGCCTATCAGCTCCGAGGATTATCATGGCTTTACCATTCAGGGATCGCATATACCGACGATCCCGTGCAATACGGGCGATTCGTCGAAAACTTCGGCGGACTTGGACACGGACAGCTATTCCAGTTATTTCCAGAACATGTAGTCTCGAATACAAAACATTCTGTTTTAATTAGGTAAACTTTACTTTCGCTCGCGTCGAAAATATTTCATGTGTGATTTTAATCGTGGTAGCGGTTCAGTCAGAACGAAGAAACTTATGGTTACGTATCAATTTTCTGCTACATCTTTATTTATTCGTCCATATGTGAGGAATTTTCTTGCAGATATATGAAACGAGATAACGAATATACGATGTTTCTTAGTAGATAGGCGTCTCTTCTGTTGGTAGAATAAAGGAACGCGAAATGATGCTGTACGCAGTCAAGTTTCTTTTCACTTAATAGCTGAATTCAGTATCTTCGTGGAAAGAACGGTGGAAACAGTTATTTGACAAGTTATGCAAGAGTTACTATTAAATACATTTTAATATGCAACATATCAAATTTCAATAGTTATACATATTAAATGTTATTGTAAGCATATCTCCAAGTAAGGGTTTATCTCGCGAATTTTGGTCGTATCGATCTCATCGCACACTGGATTGTCTCTCAAGTCCAATCTTTTTAGTTTTTCATGCCGTTTTACAAAGTCTAGTATTTCCTCCGTGCTCGCCAATTTGTTGTTCCTTATAGACAGAAATTCGAGATTGCGCACGATAGGAAAATGCTTCAACGACGTTACGTCATTACTAGACAATGATAGTTTTGTGCATCGTTGCAACGTGGAAAATTGATATAAATGATCCTTCAAATAATTTGCACCGAGATTCACTTCCTCGAAGAGGCTAAAGTAGTGATTGTTGTGCAAACTCGTCAAGCTTAATCCTGATAAATCGATCTTCGATCGTATCTCCAAATTGCTCTCCTCCTTCCACATTTCATGCAATTTGTACTCCACCAAGAGTCTGCTTCCTAGAATTGCAGATGTTATTCCCACATTAAATTTGTTTATATTCAACGGACAGAGTTGGTGATCGAGAATCATTATATTTCTTCACATACGAGCAATATGAGTATTGCTGTACTTACGTAAATCTTTATAATAATTTGAACGAAAGGAGTCTACTTTTGACAGTGTCATCAGGTTATTTAAAATATTGGTGCAAAACTTGGAAAGGTCAATCTTCTTCATCAGAAGTACCTCAGTCAACAAGGCCCACTTGTTATCCGGTTCCATTTTGGATAACTGATTGTAGCTTTCTAACTGTTCGTTTAATTGTTTGTCGTTGCTATTTTGTTTGTGCAGACTCGAATTATTTTTGTAAATCCAGGCGTCCTCCGAATCCGAATAACGCAGCTGGTACACCGTCTCTTGTAATTCTATCGAAATTTCCTTAATGCGATTTAAGTCCTCCAGTGGATTAGCAAATTCAGCAATTCGTAATTTAGCAAATTTTTCATTCGGATATAACTGCCATTCCACATCGGCAGTCTCGCTGTTCACAAGTAACGATAGCGAAACTGGTTTGATCAGCATGTTGTTGTCGAGAACAACAACAGCGGTGTCTTTCTTAACGTATGCACGCCACAGCCGACAGGTAGTTACGTGTTTATCCAAAAGCCATCTTTGGTAGAACCATGCGCTAGTGTCGTTAGGATCAGTAAATGTCGCGTTTATCACCAGGTCGAGTTCTGTGCGATATTATCTGTTATTTCCCGAAATATTTAGCACAAAGGACAGTACTTTGGTGATGATCTTTTGATCATGTTGCAAAAGAAACTTACCCTCTCTATACTTTTCATCTACGATTGGTATCTCTTCCGACGTAGTGCCAAACATCTTGAACAATATTCGACTTCTGTAATGCCAGGACGAGTAGTTTGAGATATTATTTAGTATTTTCGTGTTAGAGAACTCTAGCTCTTCCTCATTAGAGATCCCAGCTTTCTGCACGACAAACTCTCTGTAATCCCAGCAGTGAACTACAACAAAAGAATGCCTTTAAATATATTGGATTGTTGAAAGTATAAGAGAACTTTGTGATTTTATTGTATCAGAGTTTGTATCTTCAGTTTTTTGCAGTATGTTGTACAAGTTGTACAATAATGAATCAAGTTAGTAGACTAACAATTTCTTTCATCTAGATTTAGGCATTTTGCACACAGCCCTAGTTCTTTCTTCCAGTCAGGCTCAGGCATCTGTTCTATAACCCAACATCTTTGGTACCATATACTATATGACTTAGGATTTGCCCTGAGGCAGCTTTCAGTTAAGCTCATCTCATCCTCGAGCATTTGCTTGTACTCTTCCTCATTCCTGCATTTTCATTATTACTTTTTAATTTCTACTATATTTATCAAACATAATAATGAAATATTACCATTTATTCTTCTGGAAAGCTTCACGTCGAATATTCCACAATGTATAAATATCTGGATTACTTAACAGTATATGTTTGGTAATTGACAGTAACTCATCATCCCACAGTTCATCTTTCCTCTAAAATATGAGTAACACAATGAGCTTGTGTCAGTTACATATGAGGAGTGTCATATTGCACATACAAGGAATGATGTTTTACCTTTTGAAATACTATGGCAATGTTAGTTTTATATTGAGCAATTTTAGCGGCTTTTTCCTTCCTCTGTATTTCCTCTTGCTCCGCTGTAGTACGTACCTTCACTCGACCATGCTGAAAGAATATGTGTATACATAATTAGAACTAGGCATTTGATCAAAATGATAAAATATGGATAATTACATGTAGGCGCAACACAACGACTAATAAGCCTAATAGCTCTAGTTGATAGTACTTGACAAAGCAATAATTACCATGACTAAACAATCGAACAACACGGGAACGATCGAACAATCACTAAAACGATACAATTAAAAATTTTCATCACTTTACCATCGTGAATATTTCCTCTTTATCGCAAGGCAATGATGAATTGCTTGAATCACTTCCTTCTTTCCTTCAATATATGGCTCTGGGCATATGGGAGTAGGCCCCTACGCCATTCTTCTCGATAAAAGAGGTAAGAGAAAAACAGGGACAACGTGTACGTTGTCCCCACGATCAAAAAAATATGCGCAGTCACAGGAACCACATTTAACTGCCACGGAGGCGAGCAAAAAACTTTGCTTGAATCACATTTGCACGTATAGCAAGTCTAGAGTTACTAGACTCTTATAGAGTCGCGACTACCAGTGGCTTTCAAGCGCCATGTTTTTCTAGGTACAATTTTCAATAATTCTCAACTGTGATTGGTCAATCGACTCATATCGTTTAAAGTGCTACTGCTTAGTTTTTATGTGCGTTTTTATGAATCGCGGTATTGTTTGCATTTGAAGTAAGACACGCGCGTATTTCATTACTACAATCGTTTATTGAGCGCACAGTGAGTTTCAGAATGTAGTCGTTTTGTTCGTTTATAACAGTTGCACATGCACGATCAGCTGATCATCTCGAGCGTCTCCTCTAGGCCGTATAAGTCTCATCAGCTGATCGGGCCGAGGTCGTCCTTGTCATCGTTAAAAATGGCGTCGCGGACGATAGCATCCGCGACGATTCGAGCTGTAAAAGGAAGGAAAATTCTTGCGACTCGAGCTGCGCTTACTCTGGTAAGCGTTTTTAATTAACATTGTTCTTTCTCATCTCCTTTCTTGAAGCTATTTGTAGCATTGTTTAATTAATTTTGTTTGTCATTTTTTTTGTGACGAAAACACGCTTGTCGGGGGACGAAGATAAATAATGAGCTCAGGTGACAATTTGTCGCGCGTATACCGTCAAATGGATCGCATTTTGTGGTCATTAAGTTTTACGATGATGGATTTTGCGAAGCGCCTTCATTCTTGTTTATTATGCATTTGCGCATTTACGTTATTTCGTAATGTTGCAACACTATGTCTATGTCCATGTTTTATAACCTCACTTTTCAAGGATACATTTTCATGTAAATACATGAATGAAATGAAGAAACGTGTTTTGTATTTTATAGACACCCAGCGCTGTCAACAAAATTAAAGAGATTTTGAAAGACAAGAGTGAATACGTAAGTATGCGTTTATATAATGAAATTTGAAAACTAAGCATACATATATGTAACTGTATGTTTATAAAATTTAATGTTTTATATTGCAGCACGGTTTAGATGCATTTTTTTTTTATAACGAAGTTGGAAGCTGTTGTAATAAGTTTTTCTAAGGGAAGGCACACTTGTTAAATTTTTGTTATTAAAGTAAACATATGTTTATCTCTGATTTATAGATTGCTCTTAAGGTTGGAGTGCGACAACGTGGATGTAATGGTTTGAGTTACACCCTGGATTATGCGAAAGAAAAATCCAAGCTGGATGAGGAAGTGGTCCAAGATGACGTTCGCATATTTATCGACAGGAAGGCACAGCTGTCACTCCTTGGAACGGAAATGGATTATGTTGAAGACAAATTGAGCTCCGAATTTGTATTCAATAATCCCAACATTAAAGGGACATGCGGATGCGGCGAGAGTTTTTCAGTATAGTGAAATTTAGTGCAAAGTCTATTTAATAGTAAATATCTATTTGAATTAAACTTTGATTCGTAAATTCGATTATATATTATAATCGGTAAAATAAATTAAGGTTTAATTCAATTGAGATACCTCTAATGTCTTGTGATATTGATAGCATATGAGATAGTGATATGAGATAACATATACACAGTGTCTTTTCTCATAGCGAAAGGACTGATTTTCTTCTAAGTACAACATGTAGATAGATATATAACAAATTCTACAAGAATTTACTTTTCTGTAAATTTTGTAAATATCTTATCCCTTATACATCTTTTTCCACACATGTGTCATGTTTGTATGTTTCATTAATGCATAATTATAGTATAACGCATTAATTATAGTATAATTGATTTGTTTTTAACTTAGCGATCTTGTTACGGTACTTCTTAACCTTTGCTTAGCTTCCGTCCGATCCTTCTCGTCTCGTTTAATATTTATCGTACTTATAATAATTTGTTGAGAAATGTAAAATAATGTAGAGGCTCCAAAAAAATATGTTTTAAGAGGCAAAAGTGATTCCGTCTCTTTCTTTCTGTTCGCTTCTCATTTTGAAAAAAATCCCAATAAATTGTCGACGGTTTCGCTTCGTTTCAAGCCACTTTCCACCATTGCCCGACAATATACAGTTCGGCGAATCGATATGTATCGTCTGAAGAAATATTTTTGCGTTACATTAACATGATCAGATTTATTCGACTATCATACTTGATATTCCCGGAATCTGTCAGTACAATATCCCGGCATAATAATATCGTGGACAGGCGACAGGCGTGTGGTATCGCCATGAATAATCGAAATCGCATTTCGGTTTTTTTTTCCAAAGTGCCTACGGTTCGCTCGCTCTTACTAAGCATCGTGCGTCACACCCGCGCACACTACTCTGTGTCGCTCCGTAACGCGGTAATTTGCGGTGTCGTGAAAATGTTCATAGTTCGTTCACACGTTACCGCTTCTTTATTCATGAAGTTTCCAAAGGTGCGATTCGCGCGTTGACGAAATCACGGCATGTTACTTCAAATGTTTCGCCCGGGCAGCAAAGCTGCATACGAATGTGCATATAACGCTCGAGAATTGGTGAGGACGTTCCAGTCGTAAAATGTGTGGACGTGTTTTCGCGGTTACGGGCAATCTTTCATATTTATGGAAAGCGGTATGCTAATCCGCACGGCGAGAGAGGTGCCGGTTGTGTGTCGTAGATAGAAAGTGATACACGACCAATTGATAGCGAGCGCGTTAACGGCATTCCAATCTCTTGCAGAGAAGCGCAAAGGAGACGGCGGCGGCGGCGGCGGCCGCCACGATGTCCGCCCACGTGTACATATTTAGATTTGGTTTTGTTCTTCTCATCGCGAGGAGACGGGTCGACTCATTCCGGGTGTGGGGACACCCGGATCATCCTGTCATGGTCATGAGGCCCGCGTCCCTCCCTCACTCTTCGATCCCCGTCGTCTTTCTCGACTACCTCTGAGGAGATATTTACGTCGATCTTGTACTTGCGAAATCGCGATTTTCACGATGATTATGCTACTATCGCAGCCGACACACTCGTCGCCGCCGACTTACCGCGCTCTCGACGGACGTTTGAGCTCGAAATTGAGAAAATGTCTTCTCAGCCGGACGATCGGTCTGGTTTTGACTCGAGCAACTTCGCGTTCTCTTCCACGAGCGATTTGCAGGTTGCAATTTTCGGGACTTATATATGTATTTTCGTGGATCGAGATCAATTGAAAGACGAGGTTTCTTTATTCTCGAATTCTCGCACGCGGGAGGAATGTTAGAGCTTCTCTTTCTGCGTGTGAGAAATTGTTTTCAATTTCTTTTAATAGTTTTTTTAATAGCGTAGATGTAGAATGTTAGTAGAATTTATTTATCTCGCTAAGGAAGTGTAGTAATTTTTTTTAATATGGTAGATTCCAGTCTTAAGTATAAGCAGAACTCGTGAGACGAAAGAATAATAAAATACAAAGCGGAATGTGTTGCAATGTCACATTCCTCCGTTACGAAATAATATCGTAATTTTTCACCGGGGGGGATCTCTCCCCGTGCAGAGAGACGTAAGGTCATTTCGGGTAATGTGTGGCAATTTGCGAAATCTTTTTGTAGATTCGTCTAACGGCCAGCACCTGATGTCACATTGGCATTGGGAGTCATCGCAGAGAAATTAGTATGAATCAGTAGATTTAGTCACCGTTTTTAATTCCACATGCGATACATATATGTGGGTCAATGTCACAACTATTTCGCCGGCGAGACTCTCGGCGTTGCCGTCCGATCGTTGCCAGTGTCGTTGCTACGTTTACGTTGCATCGACTTAATTGTTAAATTTATTTATCACATTCGCGATCACGTTCGGCATCGCGGTGCGAGGCGCTGCGTCGGCCGGGGAGATCGATTTTCGCGAGATATCTCGCGACGCACTTTCGGGAGGCGGCCAGGTGCGCCGGATATGCGTGAACACACACAGGGTGTTCGACGCATTTTCGGCGCACGTGGCACGATGTCCCTCGACGAGAGGCGAGAGGTGAAACGACCGTTTCCCTTAACGAACATGTCGACGTATGAATAATTTTTACGTTGCGATTGATCAAAAAAGAAAGTTCCTTCCTTGATGAAGTGCGCCTCCGGAATCCCCATAGATAACAGAAGATCGCGCGTCTCCCGGCGAATTTCACGGGCCTTGACAGAAAGTGATTTGCAAGGCGTGTAATTACCGCGGGAGGAGAGAGGGAAAGAAGGACGGAGAAGGGGAGAGAGAGAGAGAGAGAGAGAGAAGAAGCAGAGGAACGAAAGGAGGGAAATAAAGAGGAAGGAGAGAACGATATTGCGTCCGATGTATAATTCTTGACAGGGGGAGAGACACGTCTCGGAGTTGCCTCAACGGACACCGTCAAACGATCACCCTGTAGAAACGCACTCGAGATGCGTGGGTAACGTTGGCCAGTGTACTCTCCTTCTTCCTCTCTCCTCTCTCTCTCCTTCTTCCTCTCTCCTCTCTCTCTCTCTCTCTCTCTCTCTCTCTCTCTCCCCCTTCGTCCCTCCCACCCTCCCTCTCTATCTCGATTTTTTTCTCTCTTTCTTTCTCGGTGGAGAGCGGACGAGAGTGTCAGGAATAAAATTGGCGAAGAGGCATCGGGCAACGCCGAGAGGAGTCAATGTAATATGTTGACCAGCATAGGATATCGAAGGACGGCGCGGATCCGCGGACGGGCACCGGACCGCCAGGTAGGGGGGCACCGGCCAGATCCGGAGGATGGTATAAGAGAAGAAGGGATACGAAACCAGCGCCAGTTATATTGACTTTCTTTTAAGCGACACGCGCGTTACACACGTACACACTTCGCGGGAGGATACATATTAAGTAAGTACACGCAGAGCGAAGTTTATTTGTCTCGCGCGAGCGCGCGCCGCTCGCGTTCGAGAGAGTACCCGGGCGGCGCGAGTACTCTCTCGCAGCGCGTCCTCTCGCGACCTGCAGCTCGCGAGATACGCTGAGACGAAAAGTGCCCGGCATTCGCGACCGTAAGAATTGCATGCTGAAGTCATTCTCTCTCTTTGCTGTACATCTATATATATATACACATATATATATATATATACATATTTCTTTTTTCGCTCCTTCCGTGTCTCTCCCCGTCTCGGAGAGACCGCCACCTCTTCGCGATGAGCTCTACGGCTGCAGTGTTACTCATGACGGCTTGCATGTTGCTACTTTACTATCCCTCTGTCAGGGCAGCCAAGAGACACGCTTGGCGCTGAAAGTCGCTATAATTTGCGGTGAGACTAACAAAATTTCCTTCCTCGCGGAGTGCGTCGCGGCGTATCCTTGCCCGCGAACGAGCGATTTGTTGATAACAACAACAACCGGCGCCGAAAATCCCGCTTTTGACGACGTGCTTTCGATGAACTGAGAAGAGTTGCTTCCCGCTCAGTCAGGGGATTTTCCTCCACCTCGCTGCCGGTTTTTGCGAGTTTTTCGCGAGTAAATTGCCGAGATCGCGCGTCCGTCTCTGAGATTGTCGGGGCTCTCTCGGGTCACTCGTTCGGTCGGGAATTAATTCCGCCGGAATTTGCGCTTACGATCCGCTTACGACCGATGGAAGTAACAGTATCCGTTTTGTTCGCGCTTATTCGGTATGCGGCGCGTTGCTCTTACGGCTCTTGCCGAGCGGAGATCTCGGCCGCGGTTGGAGTTTCATGTAGATTTTTATGACTGTCGGGCAAAATTGCTCGGATGAAATTTCACTCGTCGCTCGTTTTAACGCAATCCCGGCCGTTTGGTCGAGTGGTCAAATGCCAGAAAAATTGACAGATCGCCGGTGATCTTCGAGCTTCGAGGCGTGCGATGCTTTCTCTTCGATTAACGCATAATTAAGATTCGCATTTTCGGCAACGTGAGTCATATGGAACGCGACGGGACGAGAGACTTTCAGCGCAATTGGAATGCTTTGCCGAAACATTGGCGGCATCCGGGGCAGCTTTTTATGTCGGCATCGCCTGAATGTTAATGCGGACACTCGTCCGGCGACGAAATCGTCGCCGCTCGTGTTGTCTCGGAGATAGTCGGAAATTTATGACAATAGTGTAGAAAATCAGAATAAAGATTACAATTGAAATACTGCTTATGTCGCGAGAGACTCTCTGATCATTCAATATTTTCTCAAGTCGCTGCATGCAGTGAAGCGCGCCAAGATTAACTTTGCACTCGAGGAATATTTTCACGTTTCCTTTCACCAACTCGATAATTAAAACATAATTTCTATATTCTTAGAAAAACTGCAAAGAAGGATATTTATTTTTTTTAATGTTGTCACTACATTTTATTGTTTTATTGCTTTCTGTCTTTAAATCTTTTCCATGCCAGCACAGCTGGCATTCCGAGTTGTCGGAATAAATATTCACGCCAGTTGTGCTGGCATTCCGAGTTGCCGGAATAAATGTTCATGCCAGTTGTGCTGGCATTCCGAGTGCAAAAGATAAATCGTCGATGAAGACGGATATTTTCTCGAACAGACAGTTCAAAAATCCTGAGATTGAGTTCTAATTCGAAATCCGTGACGCAAAGGGAAGGGAGAATTCGCGAAACGGAAAATTTGGCGAGCGAAAAATTCCGCGAGCGTCGGTTTTCGGCAATCCGTCGCCGAGTCGTGCGGGAAAACTTTTTTATATCCGAGGCACGAGAACCACGCCTGCCACTCGAACAAATAGCGCAGAACAAATATTGAATAAATCGCCGATAAATTTTCACGATGTTTTCTCGAAACGCCGCAATTTATTGCGGTCGCTTGTTGTTTGCGCGCGAGCCAGCCGCTCGTTTTTCACTGTTCCCTCCCATCGCGAACAATAAGACATCCGTAAGCGAAATGCGTAAGCGACGAAAGAAGCGGCGTCGCGGTGGAAATTCCGATTTGAATTTCGACAAGATGCGGCGCGATCTTCAAGAGCGACGCGTCTGATCGGCCGCGGCCGTTTTTACGCGCGCTCGCTCGCTCGTTCGCTCGCTTTCTTCTCTCGTAATAGGCTGTCGTTTGTAATTTCGAGCGGACCGGTTCGCGCACATACGTATCAATTAAACGCGCGTTCGCAGCGCGGAGAGAAAGAGCGGCGCGAAGAGAAATGAGGGAGGAAGGGAGAAACGCGGGGTGGCTAATAAGTTCCTCGTCGCTGGGACCTTGGCTGGTCGGGCCCGCGTATCTGAATCATGCTCTTTTTCTGTTTTTTCTCCTCCTCCTCCTCCTCCTCCTTTCGGTCCTTCTTTTCTCTTCCTTTTTTTCGCGTTATACCATCACCGTTCACCGTAATTCATCGGTTTTTATTGTGCGTCTGTGGGTTGATTGTTCGGACCAGGTCCCAGGCAGGATTAGGTAATCGCGATGGAATCGATTCCGAAGTTCCCTCGCGCAAACACACACACACACACACACACACAACAGCGTGTACGCACATTTATACGCGTGTGTGCGCGCGTGTACGCTCGCTCGTCTCGTGCCGAGCAACGAAAAGCCCGACCTCTCCGATCGACCTCCCCGATCGACCTCTGAAATATTCATGAGGGTCGTCATAAAAAATACTTCTGTTTGGAAAGTGCTATTTATCTCGCTCTATACGCTGCGTCTCGCGTCGTCGTCGTTCTCTCTCCTCGGGAGAATTCAGGTAAAATGCACACGCCTCTATACGGTATCTCCCGTAAAACCCGGTCCGAATTCCACCGGCGACGACGACGACGAAGACGACGACGACGACGACGACGACGACACATCGCGTCTTTTAATCTCGATTCGCGTCCGAGAAGACTCGCGCAATCCGAGCGACGTCTGGACGCTCGCAATAACGATAATGACTCCGCGAATTACGTCAGATCCTGCGAGACACCGGCGCGCTAATTTCGACGGTTGAAAGAGGATGCTCGCCTGGCGGGGGAGGGGGTGGGAAAGCGGAGAGCTCCATAAGTGACCTCAAGATCGGATCGTAAAAAGATTGTCACGGCGGCACGGCGGCAATCTTGCGAAGGCAGTTAAACGCGAATTTGGATGTGACGTTCGCGAGAAGAAAGAAAACGCCTGATTATGTCGCGGACTCGATTAAAAGCACCGCCGCGCGCCGCGGCGATTGCGCGGGTTCGCGCAGGACGTGCGCGCGCGGAGGAAGCTGCGCGCGAATGGATCCTTGCGGCGGTCTCTTGCACAAATCACGTAAATAACGTCGCTCTTGGCGATCCGACTCGCCGATTTTTCGCCATCGTCCGCGTCACTTCCTGATGGCCAGCGCGCGCTGGACGAGCAGTCACACTATATTCCGCTTGCGTCAATTAAATTACCATACGCTTTTATTGAATGTCCGCAGGCTCGGGTATTAATTATGAGATATCCGCGCGGCATGTGTCTGATTTCATATGCATTTCAGATGGACGGGTAGAAATTCGTTTCGGGAAACCGAGACGGCATTCCTCACTCCGTCGTCCAATTAGCAGCTCCGGCCATTTCGCTAGATCAGGTCATTTTTTCGCCCTAGTCGCGGCCGTCGGGATTCGGCCGATCGATTTAGTCTCAATTCGATCGCTCACTTTCCTTTTCGCGAGATTTTTTAACGACCGCGGTGGCATTCGGAGCGCGAGTTTCTTCGGAGCGTCTCGAGCGAGGTGACGCGAGGAGGAAAAAATAGGCAGAGAGAGAGAGAGAGAGAGAGAGAAGATTTTTAGCGATGAATCATTCGCAAAATCAGTAACTCGCGATTTCGCGCAGATTACGTGTCATAAAGCACGCGTGTTTATTAATCCCGCCTCTATAAACTCACTCGTGGAGAAGGTGCAACAGACACACTCGCCCTCGTGTGTAGCGTTACCGCGGTGGACACGCTATTTCAACAAGGCGCTCCTCTTCTTCTCTTCCCGCTGCTCTTTCGAAGAATTAAACCGCCGCTCCGTCATCCACCTTTCGGCGAATCACCGGCGGATGCGTCTTCGTCTCGCGTATTCGTATATGATAATAACGCCCGCGTGTATATGGTAATAACGGCGCGAGGAGAATAGACGACGAGTAATCGTCGAAAAATTTGCATCGGCTCGCGCGTGCAAGGTGCAAGGTGCATCCTCTCTTCCGCGTGCGGCCGAACCGGCTGGCTCGGCCGCGTCATTCGTTGTACCGCGACGTTTTATTTATCGATTGCTCCACGACGAAGTCTGGATCTACCGTTCTGGTACCACGATGCGCAAAACGCGGCAAGAAAGCGTGGCTGACAGAGTGGTAATATAAAACCGTGAAACAATTTTCAAGAAGTAACCAAATAATAGAGATGTGCGAATCAAGAATTTCTATGTCGAATCGAGTCGAATCTATGAAATTTCATTCGAATTCGAATCGAATCGAATCATTAAAAAATTTAACATGACTATTAAACGTGCAAATAATGATGGAAGATTTTAATATGAAAGGAAATATTGATATTGTAATATCATCTTAAAGTAAAATATATATTTAAATATTTAAAGTAATTTATAATTACGTTATTAATTATAAGTTAATTACAAGTTAAGGGTTCAAACATGCGTAACAGATGGCCCGTTTTGCAGCTGATGCGCGCAAACGATAATGTATTTGATTCCGATTCGAATTCGAATAGTTCGCACATCTCTACCAAATAACTCTACCAAGATACGAGTCGCAAATCGCCGAGTGTGAAAATCGCCAGGACGAAGAGGCCCCTCTTTGCAAGTACCGCTCGTTTGTTGAAAACAACGCAGACGCTACATTTCTCGCGACTCGAGCGGGCGGACGAACGGATTGACGGGACTGCCGTTAGCCCGGAAACGCCCGGGTGAGAGCGAGTCGAGGCTGCCGGATGAAATGATGATCGATTCGGCCTCGCTCATCCTCGTAAACCGATCCGGAGTCGTTGCTCGAAAGACACGGCGATGTTTGCGAGCGAGCAGCCGACCGGTGGCGCGACTTCTCAAGGCCGCCGCCGCTGCTTCCTCGACGAGAGGCCTCTCACGCTCGAGGGCGATTAATTGTGCGTTCGTGTACCGTTGGCGCACCGCGAAGGGAACTAATTCGAAAACGGGCCTCCCGCGGGGTAGCCTGCGAGTGTAAGAGAGAGAGAGAGAGAGAGAGAGAGAGAGCCGCGCGCTCTATCCGCGTCTTGCTTTCTCTCATTTTCGAGTCTCTCCGGCGCGGCGCGCGCAATTAGTCAGGCTATTAGCGCTCTCGCGCACCTCGCAATTAGTCACTCGCCTCGCGTTGCGACCATCGCGCACTACCGCGGCTACCGCATTCTGTTCCTCTCTTCTCTTCGCTTTTCCTTCTTCCCCGGCGTTCTTCCTCCATGAACCTTCCTTCGTGAAGCCGAGAGGACGTTCTCGAGAATCAGTGCGATTGGCCGCGCGTCGCGGTGATAGATGAACTGATTTAATAGCTTCAAGTATAATTAGCTTTTTAGCAATTTTAATACACGTCATCCTTGATATTTCATCCGGCCGAGATCGTTTAATTAATTTATTTCAATCCCCCGTGTCTTGTTTGCTTTTCGCCTGCTGGTCCAAGCGGAGCCGTAATATCTGGACCGATGATGCGGCTTCGATCGTATCGAAGGCAAAGTTGATTCAGGACGAAGTCGGCGGTAAATGAATAAATAATATCGCTTCATCATACGTTTCTCTTATACTGACCTCTCGTTTCTCGTTTCTTTCTCGCCCAAATCGTAAGATCTCCGATCTGGCCGATGATGGAGTGGCCTGATCGAATCGAAGATAAGGACGAGCCGACCGCGCGGTAGCCCCGCGCGCTCTTCTTCGTCGAATCCTAAGGAGATATTAACGGTTGAGTGATCGGCTTCTGAATAATTAAAGTATCGGAGATATTTCAATCCCTTTCCTTATCGTCATTGATTCCCTCAGCGTCGGACGCTTCTGAACCGTCAAGTCGCGCACGTCGTCGGTGCTTGCCTTATCGACGTCGAGCGGTCGTCTCATTATTGAAATCTCGACGCGGCATTCGGATCCTCCTCCTGAAATTTGACTCTTGTTTCCCTCAGGAAACTCGCCTGTCCGCTTGCAAATTTTTATCGCGATTTAGCGGTCATTAGGAGAGACACCTGCAATACAAGGTGTTTAAGAGACTGTTAAGATGTCATTAATAAAAGATTGAGTACGCGAGTTTCGCGCAGCATCCTTGCGATGCGAAAGGGGTCAATGGCGATGCGATTTCGATAGTAGTAAACGCCGAATTCTTTTGCAAGACGCGCAGCAAGGAGCAGGATCAGAAACATCCTCGTGGCGTAACGTTTGTCGCTGGTCGCCGGCGTCACAATCTCCCGATAACTTTGGCGATACGATATAACAATTTTTTTTTTCACAGCATTATTTTTTTTTTCACAGCAATGGACAGGAGAGAGAAGGCTCGAATCGTAGTAACCTTTAGTTTTCGAAATGTACGTTGTCGAGTATACAACAAAAAGGACAAAATTCTCGGGCAGATATATTCCTGCCAGTCTGTGATCTCCTCTTTCTCAAACGACAATATTGACGAAATAACGACCTAGAAAATAAATGCAAAAATTTCACAATTTAGAAAAAATTGCACAAATTTCACGAACGCAATAAATTTAATCTCCATCAATTTTCATTTAAAGTATCCTCATTATCTCCCTCAGCGTTGAGAGCAGCGTGTCGCCAAAGTTATTCTATAGGAGTCTCTCCCGGTGGTTTTACGAGCAGTCGACGGGTCGCGTCCCCGGCGACCCGGCGGCGTGTCGCCTCGTTTTGCCCGGAATGGCGTAACTCGACGAATTATGAATAAAGTCGTGTCACGCGGTTACGGCCAGAGAAGGTCGATGCGTGTAAAATAGACGAGTTGCGCCAGGATATTCGTATTCAAATGTCGCCGGTGGCCGTTCTAATGACCGATCAGTCACAGTTCGCTCGTTCGACCTGCGGAGAGAAACGGGTGTGCGCGCAGTGGGAACGTTTGGTATTTTCTCCTCCTCGCACGATCGGTCTGTCAAAAATCTGCACGCGTCGTCGTTGTCGGTGTCGGTTCTTTCAAGTATAACCCAGGTATCCGATATTTGAATTTCTATCATTGTGTGAGACATATATTCGTTTTATTTCCTTTTTCTTTGCTTGTTCGCCCCTTTTTCTTTCCCTCTCCTAAAGAATGCCGTCGATCTGTTGTTGCGTATGACCGTTGAAGAAAAGCACACAATTGCAATAAAAATATTGAATTTATTCTTGCTTCTAATACCTAACCATTCCTATCGTACGAGGTGTGAGGATTGCATATGAAAATCCGAAATGTGCATTCGGAGCGTTGAAAAACAATAACGATCACAGTGAGGTCGATGGTGGGGAAAACGATGTGTTTACGTGTTTGGAAGATAGAGACGCGGGTCATAAAAACGATGTCGCGATAGAGGTAGGCAGTTAGTCGCTGTTGGACGCCCGAAAGAGACGTGCCATCGCCACTCGTGTAGAAGATCGGTGAGTGTTAATCAAATCATTGTTTTCTAATGTTCATCGGATGGCCGGGCTCGAGCATTGTTTCCCTTACGCAATTAGTTGATTTCTCTTAATTCCAAATACCGTGTAGTCGTGCGTTTCCCCTTCGACACCGGTCCGATTCAGATGTATCCTTGGTCGCCAGCCGGGCTCGCCGTGCGTTTTCCCGGGGGGTCCGGTATGACCTAAGTCAGAGCTCGGCAAAGTTTACAACTTTCGGCCGATTTTCAGAAGCTACGCCTTCTCTCTCTCCTTACCGCGCAGCGGCGGATCCAGCAACTGATTAAAAAAAAACGCGTCGGCAATAGTACTGGGTGACGAGGAAACCTATTATGCTACCTTCTAATTATAAAAATATAAGAAAAAAATATATATGTACTTATACAAGTATATATTTGTACAAGTTTGTACGAAATATTATACGTATAGTTGTATCGATACATCAATTTTTCAGCCTTTGAGATGCGTTAAAGGAGCGCGCTGTCAACGCTAACACGTTATTTTTTCGATCTTTATCGCTTATTACATATACAAGGATTGACAATGACGTGTTAACGCTGATCGATGTGCTCCCCGAACGCATCTTCAGTAGGCACCACATAGATGCGCCTTATGATCTCAACGGTCCTGAGGTCGCGAGCCGCGATCGTCAGTTGCTGACGATCCGCCGCTGCGCGGTAAGGGGAGATAGAAGGTGTAGCTTCCGAAAATCGGTCGAAAGTTGTAAACTTTTGCCGAGCTCTGACCTAAGTGATCAGAGCCAGCAGCTGAGAGGGGGATATCTCGTGCGCTTTCCTTTGATGTCCATTGTACCTCTTGGTGCTGGATGGTGAGCTTTAGGCTGGGGTACGTTGGTGATTTCCTCGTGCGCTTTCCCTTGGAGATCACCGACTGCTCGCTAGCGGTTCGAGTGTGCGCACATATCCATTCGGACCGCCATTTTTTTTAGTCAATTATCGCGTGAGGTAATTGGCGCGAAAGCCTAGACTCGAAGATGTTGTGCCACTCGGTGCGTCTCCGTATCTCGCTCGACCTCCACCGACGAGCGTTTAAATTATATTACGTTTTTATTTTTTTTTTTTTTTTACGCTATTTATTGCCTTTTGTGTTTATTACCTCGACTGCTCGTCTATTCATTCGGCTCTTAGTATGTATGCATAAGGCAAATAAACAAAAGAAGAAAGGTCATGTCTATAGGAAACCGTTCCCATGTTATTTATACATCCTATACGTTACTCTTACAATTGTCATTTATTTCCCCGCCGCGCCGTCGATACGCGTTACGTCGAGCGCATCTGAATTGCGAGGATCTTCTTCGCCGGTGTTATCCACGCCGCGGTAATAAAGGTGATGCAAATAGACACTCGTGGGATGTTCGCTCTTGCGTCGGGAGGAACGTTCCGCCGAACGGCTGCTGAATACCGAAGACGTTAAATATCAAGAGATGTGAGAGATGAGAGACGTTTATCAGTGCCGAACATCGAGCCGATGTTTCGCGATATTTCTCCTCAAGGATCCACAGCGTGGGTCTAATTAACAGGTAATTAAAAAAATGTCGTGGCGAACTGTTCTTCCTCTCTCTCTCTCTCTCTCTCTCTCTCTCTCTCTCTCTCTCTCTCCCCCCCCCCTCCTTTCCCCCCTCTCTCTCTCTCTCTTTCTTTCTCTCTCTCTCTCTCTCTCTCTCTCTCTTTCTCTGCTGGACAGATACCGTGGAGTTTTCTACGCGGGCTCGAGGTCCATTTGAGGTGAAGTAGACGGACAGGCGTGCACAACTAGATCGATCTATTATCTCGATCCGGAACGAGATTCCGTTACGACATCGTCGCGCCATCCAATACGGCAAGCAGAGAGAGAGAGAGAGAGAGAGAGAGAGAGAGAGAGAGAGAGAGAGAGAGAAGAGGAAGAAAAAAAACATTAGCAACACGTGAAAGTGTCGAATAAAAATGAGACTGACGGCCGGTTTCTTCGGCGCTCAGCGGCGGTCTTTCGGTTTATTTGACCCGCGGATTACATATGCGAGAGTAGCTACGCACAGTTCGGTAGCTCAGCACGCGCGAGCGAGTATCTCATTTAAAAGGCAGAAGCGGGTTTAGAACACTTCGGCCTCCCACACTCCATCAGTCATTCTCTCATGTTTGACGACGCGTTCGGCGCGTTTACTCTCTCCGTTTGTCCGACGAGCGGACGAAAGATGTTGCCTGTATGTTCTCTCGCATGTAACACAGCTATATGCTACGCTACCTAGCGCAACTACGCGTCATCTCCTCGTATCTTGGACTTTCGCATCGCGATGGTTGACCGAAGTCCTAAAGGATATCAGGATATGTATCGAATTATCGAGCTGAGAATTTTGCCGCCTTTTTGATTTGCCAGGCTGAGGCAACGTTCCACGTGACACTTGCATAAGAGCAAACGGAAATAAGAGCAAGTGGAAATATTATTTAAAATTGAAAATTAAGAATCAAGGATTAAGCATTAACATCCGCTACATGTTCAGGATGAACACACTCAACGAACGCCCTCCAATTCCCAAGCAAATATTCCGGAGCGAATATTCTATGACCTTTTCCTTCAGATAAATTATTTTTAATTTTACCACACCTTTTTCTAGCAGAGCAAGGATAGATTGCCAAATTTCTTTTGCTAAAGAGCATTATTGAGTTTTCGATAATGCACACGAGTTTCTAAGATGTAGAAAATCTGAGAGGAAAGGATGATAAATCAAGGTGGCATGTTGATGTTGGTCCTTCGCCTGGGACATATTCTACAGTAATTTTCACCGCCAAGGATATCTTAAAATTCTCTCTGCGTACGTGACGTTTGCACGAGAAACACGGACGCGAAAATCGACCGGCCACGTTTAAGGCCGGAATAAGGCGCCGAGAATCAAGCCTGATCGATCCGTCCGAGCGGCCGGGCGAGATCGGCGCACACACCGTGGACTGTTACATCTGCCGGCGTTTCGAAGAGGTTGTAAGGAGGTGAAATTAACCTGGCGACGGTGGCCACGTCGCGCGGGGCCTGGTCCCGAAAGTCGCGCGCGCGCGCGAAAGGTACGCGAGATTCGGCGACAGACAGAAAATACCGATCGCAGCGGAGAAGATTGTCGGGTTTGATTCACGTTGGCGCGCCGCGTCGTCTCGCCAAGGAATCCGCACCTTTGAACCCCGGCGATCGGTTTATGCAATCCTGGCAAAGCCGACCAGTTACCGTGCCAGTGTCACGGATGAGTTCGATATTTCGCAAGTCCGATATTCGTGGGAGTCGGGAGTTTAATGCGACGACGTGGAGATATAATCGAGACGGACGGACGGGCACGCGACGACGACGACGACGATCGTCCTCGGATTGCTTTCTCGTCTTTTGCGTTTCGCGCGGCGACGGCGGGATCGGCTGGCGCCGGATCGTGGAATGCAAATAACCGGCGAAAGTTCACTTAATTATGAGGTCGATTGGTTGTTATCCGGTGGAAAGCTAGAAGGGACCAGAGCCGTTCGATTCGTCAGCCAGCCGCCCACCCTCGCTCGATTGTGTGTTCCCTTGCTCTCGGATTAGACCGGACACGCGCGCGCCGGATGTCCTTTCTCCGCTAGAAATTATTCGACGTTACATTTTACACGCGGAGAGAAATTTAGTAAAAATCACCGTAGAATTTTGCAGTCGACGAATGGGTGTCGCGATATTTATATTTGAGGGAATGCATTTTTTTTTTTATTAAAACTTTACTTTGCGCTGTTAGAAAATATGGTAAAATTCGCAGGAATGTAAAAGATCTATAAACTACTCCTTTCTTATGTGTACGTGTAATTTGTCGCAATCAATGGTACTAATTCGTCGCACGTCAATTCGTCAATTCAACTGCGACACGCATGGGAAACGACCGCGCTCAAAGTGAATCCGAGTCAATCGAAAGCAAGATTTACATATTTACACTCGCACGCCTCTGTGTTACCCCTTGAGATGTGCGAACTACTCGAATTCGAATCGAATCTAATGTAATTCGATTCGATTCGAATCCGAATCAAATACGTTAGCGCTTGCGCGCATCGGCTATAAAACGGGCCATCTGGGCCTTGAACCCTTAACTTGCAATTAACTTAACTTATAATCAATAACTTAATCATAAATTATTTTAAATATTTAAATATATATTTTACTTTAAGATGATATTACAATATTAATATTCCCTTTCATATTGAAATTTTCCATCATTATCTGCATGTTTAATAGTCATGTTAAATTATTTAATGATTCGATTCGAATTCGAACGAAATTTCGTAGATTCGATTCAATTCGAATTTGAAAAATGAGATTCGATTCGATTCGACCCGACATACAAATTCTTGATTCGCATATATCTAGTTACCCCTTGACATTCCCGCAATGTCGTGGACAAAAGCATAGATATTACACGTCGCTGTCCCCCCGACACGTCGACAGCGTCCTCGTCGTTCGCGACGAGTCCGTTTGCTCCAGCCGGAAAGAGAAAGACGCGCGCTCGCGCTTGTGACATGAGACGCATCCTTTGTACGACGGGAATAATTTCCGAACGGCGATGTTCGCGCGAGCAAGACGGATTTCATAATTCACGACGCGGATGACATCAGAGAGAAGCCTTATTATTTAGCGACCTTGCTCCTTCCTTGCCAGCGCGCGAGCGTGTTCTCGCGGTGCCGAAAACGGCGATCCCGTGCCGACGAAAAGGAACTTTCCCGAGAGCAAAATGCATACCGGTGCGACGGTAATAGGAGGTCAAATTCCCCGGCGAGAGGCGAACGCGCTCGAGTTTCCGGGAAGCGACGCCCGACTTTTAATTTCACTCTTCGCGGCCCGTCGCTCTTATCCCCGCACCCGATCTCGCGGCCCCCGCGGACGACGGAAGCGCGAATTTTCGACGGCGACGCGATAAACGCGGATATACACGCGGAGAGGAGAGGAGAGAGAGAGAGAGAGAGAGAGAGAGAGAGAGAGAGAGAGAGAGAGAGAGAGAGAGAGAGAGAGAGAGAGAGAGAGAGGGAGAGAGGCACGCCGGATGCGCGTTACGTAAAGTCGCCGGCAGAGAAAAGGAGAAAGAAAAAGAAAAAGAAAAATCGCGCCGGATCGAGCGATCGTGAAAGGGAACGTGACTCGCGACGGATCGGAATCCCGCGTTATTGAAAAAAAAAAAAAAAAAAAAAAAATAGGGTGAAGTCGGAGCTTCCGCTTTCGCCGCGATTTTTCGGCGACGCGCGACATAAACACGCACGTCACGTTCGTCTCCCGAAAAGAAGACGAAGAGACGCTGAGCGGAGTCATGACGCGTGCTCTGGCCTAGGCATTTACATAAAAAAAAAAGAAAAAAGGAAAAGAAGCGAAGAAAGTAAAAGTACGACACTCGGTCGCTCGGCCGACTTCGCCGATCTCGGTCGGGTCTACTCCTCCTCGAGGTTGTCGTCGCTGGTCCTCCTGCTTCTCTGTCGAGGTTGTCTCGCTCGCGAAAGATACCGGGACGTCGAGATCGAAGGATAACGTCCGCCTTACCGTACGTGGACTATGCGCTATCCGGAGTGGAAGGCGTTTTGGAAAGTTAGACCGACCGTTTCTTTTTTTCTTCTTCTTCTTCTCTCTCTCTCTCTCTCTCTCTCTCTCTCTCTCTCTCTCTCTCTCCCTCTCGTTTTCTTTTCACGTGGTGCACACGGCAGGATATACCCGAGCGACCCAGAAACCATAGCCGTAGCTACGGTGTGTGCTCGTCGTAGACAAGCGACCGGACGGGGAAATTGAAGGGGATCCGAGTCACAATGCGCCGTCCGAGCGTCTCGCGGCCATAAACGTCGATTCGCAGAGAGTGCTGACGCAACAGAGGGCGGCTGACTTCATAGCTTCGTTAGACGAGCATTTATTATGGTAGCCGCGAAGATATATCCTTTTGTCCAGGCGTGATTGATGAGCCGCTAAGCGAGTGTTCTATCAAGCTAGATTGAAAGGTTCGACGCTAAAGAGGACCTCAGCGCGCACATTGTTGTTCGCGCGCGAGTCGCGCCTCGCTCGCGCTCTCTTTCGCTCATTCTTCCGAGAGCCGTCGCCTAACGCACCTTGACACGCCGACTGCCAAATTACTTCATAGTTGGCGCGTGAAAAGAATCCAGTAGAACATCACTCGCCACCCGCGAGCGAACCAACGCAGAGTTCTTTTCTCAGTGACTCGTGACGAAATGATTATTTTTGCCGTGTGAGTTTTGCTCGATAATGGGCATACAATTAATTAGCGTTGAAGGCTAAAGAGCGCACAACATGTTGGCGTCGGAGACACACGATTCCGCAATGTTCGACATGACGGTCGATGTGGCATGTTAACTTGAACTTTCGTGTAACCGTGTAATTTGGGTCGTTAATACCGCGAGCTCTCCGCGAAGAAAGCCGATCGTGTCTCTGCGGAACCGCCGAGAAACCGGACTGATCGTTCGATCGCGACGTGATCCATCGTGAAAGGGGTGGATCTACTACGCCGAGCGATCGGTGACGCGCTGATAAACGACGTGTCTTCGCGTCCTCGTCGAGGACCATTCCGCCGAGACTCCGAGACGGTGAATGATTGCAAATTTATGAGAACATAAAAATTCCGCGAATATTCGGCGGATATAATCACGGTGGATATAAGCGATGCCTCTAAATCTCCGAGTACGTAACTCGATCTTTCGGCTGAGTCGCGCGCGACGAGGATGACGCGGAGGAAGGTACGGCGCTTGTTTACGGTGTTTCCTACGGCCGGGGCAATCGATGAATCTTGCTGCTCTCCTCCTCGTTTAATTGTGTTACTCGGACATGGCGGAGTCTCTCTCTCTCTCTCTCTCTCTCTCTCTCTCTCTCTCTCTCTCTCTCTCTCTCTCTCTCTCTCTGGCAGCGACCGAAAGGTCGGCGATCGGCGAAAATTAAATGACGAACGATCCGTTGCGTTCGCCCGACGACTCTCGCAGCGGGCCGTTTAATTACGGGCGGAACGTTGATTGATACAATGGCATAATCGCGACGTAACCTCGGATATCTAAAACAACGTTCATAAATCAAGGCATCAATCAGGCACCGATCACGATTTCGGTGATTAATGAGCGCGATATCAGAACTCGTTTAGAGATTTACAGCTTCATTTAATTATCAGGCGTTTTGTACGAGACGATGCGTTACGTCTCGCAGAAAGACGTCCCGCTGATGCAAGAGATAAAGGATAAATGAATTTGCATCAATTAAAGACGGACACTATCGTCCTTGTCAGCCTTGTCAGCTTTTTCCCAATCGCGCGAGCAATCATTGCATTATTGCGAGATCAGGCTGGCCGTTATTTGCAAAATCGCTGCGCCGAAGATGGCCAATCGGCTAGCTCGCGATAAGCTCGCGATAAGGTCGCGTGACGGATAAGCGCGCGTAAGAGAAATATATATCTCAACAGGCGGAATTAGCACCCGGCTGTTAATTATGCGAGCGTCTTAATTATGCGTATAGCGCGGACGCCGGTGTATATCGGTGAAAGTACTTATTGATTGACAAATCGAAAGTAAGTTTCTACTTGGCAGCTATTCGGCCAGCGATCGGCGTTATTAATGAGGACGTGAATATTTAAGTATTTACGCTGTATGCATATCACACCCCCCTTCCCCACATTGCAAAAGCGCGTCGGTCGAAGCGCCAGTCAAAATCGACGGATTATTTATGCGCATTCGAGTCGCGAGGCACAGACATGAGGGAGAGCGAACGAGCGAGAGGAAAAAGAGGAGAGGAGGGAAGCACGGGAAGCAAGGGAAGGGAAGAGAAAGGAAGGAAAAAGGGAGAAGAATTTTCAAGCTGCTTCTGCGCGCGATGAAAACACCGCGAGAAAGAGAGAGAGAGAGAGAGAGAGAGGGAGGGGGGGGAGGGGGAGAGAGCTTTCCCGTAGCCGCCTCTCCGGCTCCAGATTCGGGTTATTAGGATGCGCACGGATTTACGCGGCTTCGACATGTCTGATTTGTGCGGGACCCGGGTAATCTGCGTAATTCAACGTAGGAGAGAAAGTCCGTAGCGTAGCTAATGTATACGTGAAAGCGGGCGCGCAGGGCATGCGGCTCTGTAAAATAATATTTTAGCGGTCGGAATGTCTCGCGCGAGCGGACGCTTATCGTGAAAATCGAACGCATCGTGAATTTTCGGCGTTCCGCTATATACCTACCCGCCCTCCTGCCTGCCTGCCTGCCTGCCTGCCTGCCTACCTGCCTACCTGCCTACCTGCCTACCTGCCTACCTGCTCACCGCGTCTCTCCTCTCGCGGACTTTCTCCTGGACCGGCCACATCAGGCGCCGTTAATCCCTCTCTCGCGCTCGCGCGCGTCCGCCCGCTCGATCGGCGTTATTATTTTTATCGCGACTTTAATAGCCGGTCGATACCTCTCCGAGCCGCGCCGAACGGCGGAATGCGCGCGGATTGAGGTCGCATCGATTCTTGTTTCCTCCTCTTTCCGTATGTGACTCTCCGCCGGCCGGAGCCGAAATTACCCGCGAATAGTAAAGTAATCGCTTGAAGGATTCGGCGGGCGGTCGACGCGGAGACGCGCGAAAGGTCGATGGCGCGATGTTCTTGGCGTTCCTGCGCTCTTCCCGTTCCCGTGAAATTTGATTGATCAGATAAGGGGACCTGTTAGAAAGAGAAAGAAAGGGAAGGGAGGGGAAGTACTTTCTTACGAAAAGTGGAATTCTTGGTCGATAGATCCTGCTTCGGTTAAGACACGTGCCAAGCTGATTTCACTGAGATCTTTCCTCAAAGAGGTCGCGCGACCTTTTTCCTCGATTCTTCTCTTCTTCTCTCCTCTTTTTAGCGTTTATATTATGCTCTATGCTAATTATTATTTCATCACTCGTCTTGATGATTAAGTCTCGAAGATAAACAATTTTGTGTTATTTATCAGCGTGCCTCTCGGCTGTTAGCGTCGTTATTTATGAATACGTCCAGCCTTCCTCACGCAGTTGCCTGATAGTAGAAAATGCGTTACGACCGTGGCTCTCGAATATAAACGACGTATCCAGATTCACAGCGACGAAATAAAACGCTGGCCGGTCGTCCGGCGCGATGGATTATTAATGCAAAAGTCGCACGAGCGAGTTTCCCTTTCTACTCGGCGCTCGGTGCCCGGTTACATCACATTACAACTTATTCCACGTGGTGGCTCATTTGTCTCGCGGAGAGTGAAAAGGAGTAGAAAGCGTTTCGGGCTTTTTTTCTCTCGAATTAGTTACCGATCGCGGCGATTAGAGCCGTTTAATTTCACCGAAAACCGACTCCGCTCGTCGTCGCGAGCCGAACGTCGTCGTACATTACGCGCGCACCTTACGCACGTCGGGATTTCCCACGATGTAAAGTAAATAAACGTCCCAATGATCCCGGACACGTCCCAGTATCCAACCACTTTGAAAAAAAAATTTATTATTTATTTTAACGATAATGAATGAAAGTAATAATTATTGTAAAAAAAAGACACTCCAATATTTGACGATTAGTTGAGAAAAAATCTAGCCAATTTGATACTTTTATATTAAAATACACATTAATCAAATAAGCATGCACTTATGGTTCGGCAAAATAATGGTCGATCGTTAATAAATTCATTAAGAGACAGCATCTTTATTTATATTATTTCCCGTTAGCACATGCTAATTTTCTAATTACGCTCACAGACACCAGGGCAAATTATATCCGGACATTGGACCATAATCTATTTCGACTGTCCGGTCATTGGTACATTAATAATGCGCTTCATTACTCGTATAAATGTTTCATTAATAATTATAGATATATACATTGGTTTAAATCATTTCTCTATACTTAAGGGAATCTTAAGTTTTCGAATAAATGCAAATATTTGTATCAAAACTATTCTCAATATTATATATTATATTTTTTGTGACGACCCGTAGGTCACTCACAAAAAACACAATATATAATAATTAATATTTAAATGTACTTAAACGTCCGGTTACTGGGACATTTACCTTAACACCGCACGGCTAATCGCGTCGCGTGCGTACGGTAATTTATCCAGTCAGTTGCTCGATCCGGAGCTCACGGCAAGCCGAGGCCTTCCTGGGGAAACCCGCGATGCGCTCACCCCTCGAGATACCCGAACCACCCCCCCGGAACCGCTCGAACCGCTGACCTCCATGACGTCGAGAGTGTTTTTGCGGCTGACTTGCGCGAAATTCAACAGGATGTATACGCATCTCGAGTGATATTCATCACGGATGTATGTTCGGTCGACTCGGCATTTTCTGCCTCACACTTTGCGCTCTTCGACGCACGATGACGAAACAGTATTCTATCGACACCTCTCTCTCCTCGTCTCTCCTCGCGGTTAGTTAACGCGTGATCGATGATCTAACTCGATCCTCCCAGCGAGAATTTGGAGAGATTAATCCCGTCGTGCCATCGCGATACTGATTAAATTAGAGGATTAATTTACGCCACTAAGGAAAGATGGATCTTCCCTTTGTCATTTGAAAGACTCTTGAAAAGCGATAGAAAAACAGCAATGTTTAAAAAGTAGTCGGAAATGCTCGAGAGCTAAGATTTGTGCTCGAGGTTTGACGACGAGAGTGAAAAGAATGGAGCTCAATGACCGCCGCGAGGATCTCTCGCCCGCTGACAAAAGTCCCGCTTTTGATGAAAATTTTTATCCGGTCAAACACAAATTTGAGAATTTTCCGAGCAACGGGACGTGCGCGATTCTCCCGTTACGTGCAACGGGAACATTTCGTTCACCGTTTCCCGTGGCCTTGACCTGACCTAATCCAGCGACAGGGATGACATCACGCTGAGACAGACGGATGTCTACCTGCCACCTACGCTGCCGGCAGCATGTAAATAGGAATCGATCTCTTTGCACAATCCGGGCCACCGTATAATTCTCGTATGAATATCCGCGCAACAATGATCGCATTGTCGGCCCCGTCGAGCGGCGGATTATTTCATCGTTAGACCTAACCTAGCCTAGAAAAACACCAGGAGCCGGACTTCCAGCGCGAAAGTGACACCCGACGTCCCACGCGTTGCGTTTACGCAACATCGTCGGGGAATAACACGCGTAAACGCGTAATCGCAACGCTAAGAGTCGTATCTTGTAATCGCCGCCGGTCTTACGGACCAATCGGCGTTACATCGCGCTTGTCGTCGAGGAATCATCGTTACAGCGTATACATAATCGGCCTGCCGTTGACGCGCAGGCTTTGCGAAATAGCGAGATAACGCGTATCAGCGACGATTTATGTTGCATTAGACTCAGCTTTCATAAATGACGAATGCGCGCGCGTGTGCGCGTCGTGTCGTTAACTTTCTACGTGGACTCACGAAATCGTCAGAGAGCCGCGAAACGGCGAACGAAGTCCCCAAGTCGTCGCTTCGCGTCTAACGATGATCCTTGATGACGGTGGACGGTGGAGATGAGGTCGTGCGGCAAGAGAAAAGACACGGGACGCCGTTCGTATGTTTTCACGGTAAATATGGAGCAATAATGTCAATATTGCAGTAAAAACAGTAAATATCGAAGAATATCAAATCACAGCGCTATGAAAAAAAACATCGCCGCGGAATACGGAGGTCAACATGGGAAGGCCGTTAATTACATGATTACGTGGAAGGCTGCTAATTAGTGTATATTAAATCTCGCGTATACTAACTCTTTCCCCGTCTAGCCGATTCTGACAGCTTCCCGCTTGAATGAACATAAAATCATCGCTGAAGGAATCGGAGGGTAAAGAGAGATAAAGAAGGCGATTTACACGCTGGTATTTCGCGTTGCTCCTTCGTCGTCTTTCGTCGCTCACCTCTCCAGGTGGGAATCCTCGTCCCACCTGTGTGCACACACGTAACCGAAGGTTGGACACGCGCGAATAGATTATACCTACGCGCGAAAAGAGCCTCGTTGTTCCTCGACATGTCGAGGAGGTCTTCATGACCATAACGCGCTGATCTCCCCCTCGGATCGTTCGCTTCGGATTCTGCAATCGCGCGCGCGTCGTTCTAACGCGGACAGGCACGCAATAAAATTATAATAGGAAACATTTGCGCGATAATAATATAATTCACCGCGCGGAGGAAAAGGAAAAACAGCAAACGTTGCTGCGAGCCGCGAATTGCGACGCGAGGTGTGATCGCGAAGTTGCGAGCCGATCGGTTTTCATTTTCGAGAGTGCCCAGAGGTTTGCCTTTCCGTTTGCTCTCCTCTTTCTCCCGCTTTCGTGCTTCTCTTCGTGTTTTCTTCGAAAACGCCGGAGCGAAGGAACGAAAGCGCGTATTCGCGAGCACGAAGGGGAACCGCCGTTTAACGCCGCTTGGCTGTGTTTCGTTATTTTCCAGATTTCCACGATGAGGCCACTGCTGGAAATGCTACTAGTCGTAGTAGCGTTAGCTACGCACACCCGTGGACTCCCTTACGGAGAGCTGCCGTCTCAGCTGCAAACGCGTCAGTATGAAAACACGCAAACACGGAGAGAATTTTGCAGTAGGAATTAGCGTGGAGTGTTTGCCTCAGCCATGTCCATACGTTGCCTTAATTCATTATATCTTTCATATGTTCTCTTTGTATCTTCGAAACTGAAGTCCCTACTTTGTCCCGTGTTTCTCAGAAGAATAAATTTTGCCGACGCTCTACTGACGGCGTTACTAAAAAAAAAAAGAGCACGGTACAATTGAAGAGAATTCGCGAAGAGAGAAAACTGCAATATTCTCTCCGTTCTAGGAGATTCAACGTATTCAACGTATTCCTCTTTTTTCCCCCTCGACCGGACGACCTCAAGCAAATTTTAAATTCCACGACGACGTGTCCCCGACGCGCCTACGTCAAGAATAATCATCCGATAATTTAATAATGAGTGTGTCTTTCGGTGCGAAATGAGGAGCTCGGGCGGAAAGATACGAGCTTACGAGCGGTTCCTCACGGGATGCGTTCGCCCACATTTTTGCGAAACCCGTTTTATTCCATTGTCGAAATTACCAAGATAATTCAAAGAACGGAGAGACCGAGGAGAGACACGATTCCCGAGAACATTTCTGAGCATTCACCGAGTCAACCGAGTCTCGTTTCAGAGGGGCAACTTGTCTGGTACGGTGACGGCCGTGTCTCCCAGGCTCAGAGCAACGCCTTTCCCAGCTATAAGGAAAATGTCGTGCCGGGACAGATAGGCCAAGCGCCATTTAATTGGGACCAATCGCAGCAAGGTGAGTAACAACGATGTCATGGTACTTTGCTCACTTGGCTCGAAATCCGAAAGAGAGCCAAACCAACCGTTCGCATTTTACTGCAACGTCTTGACGCAGAAGCATTCGTGGGATACGAGACGCACGCTCCGTCCGCGCCGCAGCAGCAACACCAGCAGCAGCAGCAGCAGCATCAGCAGCAGCAGCAGCAGCAGCAACATGATTCCGATTACGTGTATCAGCCCGATCAAACGCTACAGTCCTACCCTAACTCCCTGAACGACCTCACGATCACTTGCAGAGGTCACAACGAGGTCTGCGTCAGCAAGAGCCTGTGCATCGACGGATACGTGCATCCCCTGAAGCAGGGATTCATTCGGCCAGGACAGGTGAGAGGTCGCTTCTTTCGCAGATCGTCGCCGCCGATATTTCTCTGCTTACTTATGTTATCTCTGCTTTATTTATGTTATCTATAACTACGTTTACACGGCGAACGTTAATCCGGATTAGTAACTACCGTAGTTGGTTGTAGTCTCGAATCCGATTAGAGTATATTTATTTTTAGATCTAAATAGAGTATACCAATCGGATCAAAGAATTCACTAACTACAGCTGTTACTAATCTGGATTAACATTGCCGTGTAAACGTAGCTATTGAGAAATCATCACAAATTTTAATTATTGGATTATTTGATATATCGCTTATCGTTTTATCGTCGAATTTGATTGTTTTACTTATTTATTTTATTTATTAAAAATTATTTTATCTGTTACCACAGACATACATATTGACATATTATTTATTTATTAACATTTTTTATATAGTTATTTATTGTTTTCTTTATGATGTGTACAGTATTGCTTTCTTATACGAAAACGTGAAATCTGTTCCGTTGAATTATGTCATTGATGGAACTCTTGTACTTTAGTTAAAATGTACCTCGAGACGAACGCAAGGAGTATGCCTTGGAGTATGCGGTTCAGGTTCTAAACATTCCTGACGACTGTCTCGTATAGGTGCAAGAATGCAAGCTCAGCCACGAGACGTGCTGCATCGTGCGATACAACCTGAACAACTCGCCGTACGGCAATGAGCAGTTCAACACGGTGCTAAAGGACGATCAGTACCATCAGTACCCGGAGCCCAGTCTGGAGAACGATCAGAAGTACGTCCCGTACGGCGAAGACAATCAGGCGGACGTGGCCGAGCTGAACCCGCCGTTAGGAAACGACGCGGAGCTACAGTCCGGGACGAACGACAGATACGCGATCGACTCCGCTGGTCGGCCACATGACAACGTGAAAGCCCCGGAGGAGGTTCCCATCGACTACAATCAGGTGCCGGCTGGCTCGAGCCCGCAGGAACAGTTTCGACAAGGTATATATTACGTGATCCTTATTCTTGATTTCACCGAAGTCAATGAATACGGCAAGATCGTTGTGGAGCAGGAGTATCCTGTTGTTAAATCGGGTTGACATTGCAGGCAGCGCGGTCGACAGCGAGCCAGTTTCACCAGCAGCTAATCCTGCCGCCAGCGCGAATCCTCCAATCTTCCAGTTTCCCGTTCAATCGGGCTGTGCGGCTGCCTTGCTCTGCGTGGAGGAACAGTATTGCACGTTGGAAGGTGTCATCAGCCCGGAACCGGTCGCGCTCACCAGCAAGCAGCTCCTACGACGTGTCCCGTTGAGCGTAAGTAACACGGAATGTTAGATGGACAACTGTTGCAATTGCAACAAATCATATTGTAAAAATCATACTAAATTTATACTAAAAATCATATAAATTTTCTAAATAAGAAGCCAAGACTGAGCAAGCTGAAAATAATTAATATATTAACGATGGTCAATTAAAAATAACTTGAACTGACCTAAGAGAAATAATAATAACTGGATGTTCGATTACTCTCGACCCACAGAGTTGCAGAAACCGTGAGACCGGAGTGATCGGCAAGTGCTGTCGCGACCCGAACTACGTGGATCCATGGCCGACGGGCAATTTGCCCGCTAACTACACCGGCGGCTTCGACGAGCAAGGTTTCCCGACGTTCCTCAACATCGCGAAGGTGCGGCCGCCGACGAAGAAGCCGCAACAACCCACTAAGACGATCCCCAAACCGCCGGTGAAGCCGCCCGTTTTCCCTGAGACGCCGCGAGTCCCTGAGTTCCACGAGCAGCAGCCGACGAACGTGGTGCCGGATGACTCCAACCTGAGGCCGCACGTGCTTCCGATCCCGACCCAGGTGCCGATTGCGGCCAGCACTCCTGCGCCGTTCACTAAGAAACCGTACGAGACCGACTCGAGCGACCAACAACCTATCGCCCTGCTGCCGCAAGTGCCGAGGAATCCGTGCGGCGTGAGAAATTACGTAAGTCTCTTCGGTATCGTCTCCTTCGGACGTGTGGCGTCACGATGATGGACATTGCTCCCGTTGATGGACATGCGATCTCAACTGTGAAACGAAAATTATAAATACGCGGCTCGTTGATACGCAGTGAAAATTCGAAAAGGGACCTAAGGGGCGGGCACTGACTGATGAAAGGAAAGAATAGTCAACGTTGTTAGAATGATAGTTATCTTTGGCCTCAACTGCTATGCTTTTGTTTGCTGTTTTGATAAAACTGTGGTAGATATACACATGAGATTATTATCGCTAATACCATGGGTAAGACTTGTTACAAAAATAGTTCTAATTACAATTCTTTCGTTACGCAATAATAGTTACAGTTGTGCAACGCTTTCTCAGTGAAGGAATATATTATATATTATATCAAGTATTACGTTTTACCTGTAATTATTATCGGACATTTGGGAATTTATCTGACTGTTGCGTGTTGAGGATCAACGGCCGACCGGCTTCAGGGAGACCGACGCGGCCTTCGCGGAGATCCCTTGGCAGGCGATGGTCCTCTGGTCGCCGGAACGTAAGATCCTGTGTTCTGGTGCGCTCGTGGCACCGGACGCTGTTTTGACGGCTGCCAGCTGCGTCAGCAGGTAACGGCAACTTCGTAGAAAAAAGAAAAGACGATCGTAGAGATGTACGAACTGTTCGAATTCGAATCGAATCGAATCGAATCTAATGTAATTCTATTCAATTCGAATTTGAATCCCTATAATTCGAATCCGAACAATTCGAAAATTTCGAATCGCGAGTATTCGAATACGAATCAAATACATTAGCGTTTGCGCGCATCAGCTACAAAACGGGCCATCTGGATCTGTATGTTTGAACCCTTAACTTGTAATCAACTTAACTTATAATTAATAATTTAATTATAAATTACTTTAAATATTTAAATATATACTTTACTTTAAGATGACATTACAATATCAATATTCTGTTTCATATTAAAATCTTCCATCATTATTTGCACGTTTAATAGTCATGTTAAATTTTTTAATGATTCGATTCGATTTTATTCGATTCGATTCGAATTCGAATTTAAAAAATGAGATTCGATTCGATTCGATTCGACATAAAAATTCTTGATTCGCACATCTCTAGACGACCGTTGTTTTTCCTAAATAATAATTTTTTTTTTAATGAGCATCTTAATGTACATTTAATATCTATATATTTTAATGTGAATTGTTTTCTATATTCTATATTTCTATTGTTTTGTAATTATCCTATTTCTTATTCCCAATCCGAGACCTTGGGTCGACTTTTCTAGAAAGAGAATTAGTCGATCAATCAATTCTTTTCAGATTCTCACCGAGCGAAATCTCCGTGAAACTCGGCGAATGGAAGCTGGGCTTTGAGCTTAAGCAAGAGGAACCATTACCGTTCGAGATCATCAACGTACGGACGATCAAGTACCATCCCGGTTACGTGGAGGGACTGTCCAGCAACGATACCGCCATGTTGCTCTTGGAGCATCCTGCGTCTTTCAATTTACATATCAACACGCTGTGTCTCCCCGAGGACTATCAAGTGCAAGAAACGTCGCAGTGCATCGTGACTGGATGGGGCAAATCGATACTGCAATGTAATGCTCATAATTCACTTGCAATTGCGGAGGAAGAAGATTATAGCTATTTTTTCTTATAAATTTCTTCCCATCTCATTATGTTTCCCGGCGATACCGCAGAAATGGACTGTTAAAAGAACTTATTCTTGAAATTTTTTGACAATAGACTTGAGTTTCTAAAATAGTGCGTATGAAACGACAGGATAAAAAATGAAGGATCGGAATATCGATCAGCTTCTCGATTTCTATGACACTCTACATTCTATCGATGCGTGTGATTTTAGCCCATTACGCTGGCGCTATTATGCACATGGTGGACGTGGACCTGCTGTCGCACGAGGTTTGCCAGAACCGCGTGCTGGGTGCGGAGTCTCCGATCAACATCGCGAACAACGTGATTTGCGGCAAGGCGCGCGAGGAGAACAACATGTGCCAAGCGGACATCGGCGGTCCGTTGGCCTGCTACGACGGCAACGGAGCGTACCATATCGCCGGAATTTACAGCCAGGACACCGGATGCTTGCCCACGAATCAGGTATGTACATGAAAAAGTATCATCTACATGAAAAATTTCGCATGATCTAATTGGGTCCTAAGCTGGAATTCCCGAAAGAAATTATAGACTCCGATTCAATGCAGAATCAATGTAGAAAAGTTTCAGACGGTCTATTTTGAGGAAAAGCAAAAAAAATTCGCTCTCTCCAATGTCTTTTTAAAGACTTTTTCCTTTTTCCATACAAAACACTTTAAGTACATATACATTTTACAAGGATAAACATAAAAAAGAATACAATGTTTAAAAGTTTGTAAATTTCTTAAAATTTGAAAATTTAACAAATGTGGGTATTTTGATGGAAATTGACGCAATGCTTGGCAAAAGTTGCTACATTTTCTACAATAAATTTCCTGAATAAATTTGCACACAAACGATTGATGACATTACATGTCGAGGCCAACTGCCGCGAGCAATTGAGTGCGATTTGACGCACAAAGAAGACATATCTTGGACCTGGTGGCAAAATGCCTCATCATTTCTAATTTAACATTAATTACTCTCGCGTGTCTTACGGTTCTCTTCGTTCGATCGGCACCGCGCTTCGTCAGGCAGCAGATCTGACTTACGCGTTTCCCAGGTCGCAACGTTCGCGCCTATCGACCTCGGCTGGGTGAAGCAGACCATGCACCTGCCGCACGGGCCGGAACCGAAAATAGACGTCGCGCAGAGTAGCATCATCGATGAAGGATACGATTACCGGAAGAGCAACCTGCCGGCGGGCAATCAGTACCTGCCGCCTGTGTAAACACGCATACATATACACAATGTATAGCGTAATTTCTCTTTTCTCTCTCTCTCTCTCTCTCTCTCTCTCTCTCTCTCTCTCTCTCTCTCTCCCCCTCTCTCTCTCTCTCTCTCCCCCTCTCTCTCTCTCTCTCTCTCTCCCCCTCTCTCTCTCTCTCTCTCTCCCTCTACTCTTTTTCGATTACTTATTCATTCATAGATGTTGCGATACGAGAGGGAAAGAAAGAGAGTGAGAGCGACGGTCGCAGTCTTCCTTTTCCTTCTCTCATTCGATTTATTAGCGACGCTTGTAGCACGCATCGTCAATCTCACGGCAATCAAGTCGCGAGGAGAGTCGGCGATTTGTCGGGGATATAATTATCTCTCGTTACGTCATGAACATAATTGTCATTACGTCACTTGCACGCACATGTAACGTGCGATTACACAGACGATTACCTTGCCGATATTGAAATTACGATTGTTACCCGTGTTATCTGCGAGAACGCTCTACAGAGCGAGCCAGCTTGGAACAATTGTGCGACGACAACTAAAAGAAAAACAATAGAAAAAAGAGAAACAAAGGAGAATTACACACGAACCCCTAGATTTTAGACGCGATAAATATATTTATTTACCTGTGGTGATGCAGACATAATAAATATGTATATGTGTATGTATGTATATATATATATATATATATATATATTTATATGTGTATGTATATATAACGAAAAGATCATATAACAATATATGCTTCTGCGCGATTTTAAGTTTAAGCCGCCATGTAATCTGTCTCGGAATAATGTTACGTTTAATAAAACATTTGTTAGAAAACACGAAAAACGTCAACTAAACTAAATCACTTCGACGACACAAAATCTCGCTAGATTTATGTTCTCCTTCGTAGACTAATGGGTCTATTTTACTAGCAACATTTTCCAAATGGATGTCTGTTGAGAAAATTATTTATTCTTAAACGTATTTGCTGCGGAGCTGATTAGTCAGTCGATTTTCTGTGAATGCTTTGAACTGTAAAATTCCCTATTAATCATGCCCAAGATGAAACGCATGACAAAGATGACGATAATGATCGCAGCAATTGTGCAGATCATGAGGAAGCCGATTACGTCAACGAGGTACAATTGCCACCAAAACAATTCCAACGCGGGCGATCGCAATACGCCGCTGCCGTACTTGATGATATATTCGATCCAATAAATGGCGGTGTCGAGGCTGTTCATCGGCCTATCAAGGAATCGACGGGACAGATTCCGCGCGCTTTCCCTGCAACAAGCGGATCAGTGTTATCGCGACTATGCACACGTGTATTTTTAAGCGTGTAAAATTATTCGTCTGCTACAGTTTAACTGTCAACCTCGGCGACATTGCGATTGCGAACATATCTCTTACGAGCATATCTCGGTATCGCACACGGAGAAAAATGTTTAATCGAATAATGAAACAATTTTCTGACGAAGTACGAACGATACAGAAATTCCGATTTCCGGCCCATTAGAATTCAGTCGAAATTATCTGGTTGACTTAAACAGAAATCCGGTGTTCTCCGTGGAAGGTTCTGCGTCGTTCGTATTTCACCAGGAAATCGGTTCGTTCAACCAAACATTTTTTCTACGTACGAATTATTATCGACGTTTCTTTTCGGAAAAACGACGATAACTCGTATCGAGCCACAGCTCCAGCTGAGACGAAGAGAGACGAAGATTTAGCAGACCTGTACAGAGGATCCCATATAACTGCATTTAAGGCCGTGTCCATGATCTCCTCCGTTATCCCTTCGATGTTCACTCTTACGGCGATGTTTCGGCTAACGTATCTGTCGATGTTGTCGAACTGATCGGCGAACAATGGTATGCCGATCATGGGAACGCCGCAGACTATCGCTTCCTGCGTGCCCATGAGCCCACCGTGAGTGATGAAGGCCTTGATGTTGTGGTGCTCTGCGGGACCACATTCGTGCTATCTCGTAAGCAGTGCTTATCTTATTAACAATTATTAATGTCTTATTAACAATTATTATGTCGATGAACAATTTGTTTCTGCGTATTCATAAATTCGGCCGAGCGCGGTGTTGCAGTCTCTCATGCTGCATTTACTTAAGACGATTATACCGTGTAATATTTATTTATTCTTTCAATCTATTCTACATAGAGAGAAATATTTGATTGAATGAGCCCCAACTTTCTGATGAGGTACGAACGACCCAGAAATTCCTATTGAAAATATTAGAATTCTGTTAAAATTAAGAAATTTAGACCGAATTTTAATGGGAATTTTTATATCATATCTTTTATTTTATTAGATTTAGAATTATAATAGCTTATTTAATCAAATGTTTTTTTCCATATATAAATATATTATTGTAAATAATTATTGCGGTATGCTAGTCGAGTATTAAATAATTAAAATAAATGCAAATTATGCGATATTGTCACACAAATAAATTTCAACGGAAAAGAAAAATCGACAAAAATTTAGATCACAAAGGATCAAGTAGATTAAAATTTTGTCTTAAATTTATTTCAAAATGCCGTGTAGTTAAATAAGACAGAATTCTAAGAAATTTCTGGGATGGATTTAAATTGATCCGAAATATAAAATCATGAATATTCATCATGATCATGAATATTTCCGATCATGATCATGAATATTTCCGAGCAGTCGGTGATGAAAAAATTACAATGCATTTTTTTTCGATGTATGTACTACAAAACAGACGAGATTCGATGGAACGTTCAAACAATCTTCTCTCGTTTTGGACCGCATGAAAAAATATTTTATCGTTACTGTGCAGTGAAGTTATATCGTAAACGTTGTTAATATTAATATTTTGCTAGTGATTTTGCCAGTGTCATATGTCATACATGTATAATGTATACATGTATAATGTATAATGTATAATGTACATGTATAATGTAAAGATTTTCACGAAAGAGCGATGTTACGTATGCAAAGCATATTGATAACTTTTCGCTCTATCTGCATTTAAACAGTCTGTTTTCTACTGATAAAAAAGAAATGCACGATATTCTATGAACCTGTTTCCTGGACGAACGATGTGAAAGCGATCGTTAATGTAACATTTTATAATTTCCATGTTAATACTTCTCGATGTAGCTTCCGAAGGGAATACACACGCGCATCGCTTCGCAAATAAAAAAAAGAAAAAAACGAAGAAGAATCAAGATGTACGGCAGTAGCAGAGGCCGGGAGTTGAAGAGGAGGGAAAACAAAACGGTAACTCACTCAATATTTTTAATTGCTGTATCCAGCGAAACGTGTGAATGTTTGAGGGTAAATTCGGCGGCAGTTTCTCTGGGCTCGGTACCTTCATTAAAACTCGGATCGGCGCTATCTTGCCTAAGCTCGCGTAAAGCACCTTCAGGAACTGCTCTGGGAATGATTCGATCATTATCATCGAGCCGAAGGTGAAGTAGACGAAACCGTGTTTGCTGTTGTTCATCCATTTCTCCATATCCTACGGAAAAAAGAATCCAGTAAACACGATGTAACCTGTTAGTTGTAATTTCTTGCTTGCAACGATGCAAATGTTATACAACGCGTACATTATGTAACACAACGTTATGTCACAATGTTCAGTAGGAAATTATAATTAACAAGTTATGTACAGTCTGTAAAGTAAGAGCGTGTACGGAATAAATGGCAGTTGGCTTCAAATATCGTCCTAGTTTTTTTGTGAAACGATAGATGAAATCTTTGTCATGAATGCTTTGTCACAAAAGATTCAGTTGGCGTTGAACTCTAACCTGAGAAACACGTTAACCGTCATGAGTGCCGCATACGCATCACGCTACGAGGCTGTGTTCCTTTGTTCCCACCCCAAAGGACCAAAAATGTCATATGCAGTGGCTGCTAAATACATGGGAAAGTCAAAATCGTTCGTCGCTAAGTGGGTTCAGCAATATAAGAAGATCAAAAATGTCGATGACTCGCCAGAACGTGACGCTCGATAGGCAAAGTGACGCCGAATATGGAAAAAGAAATTGTGAATTTGTTTAAGCGGAACCCGACCTTAATGCTGAAAATTTATGAGAAGTGTTTGTTGCCGACTGCTGAACGATGCTTCATAAAAAAAACGAGGACTGGATCTTACAAGAAGACAACGACCCAAAACACCGGAGCAAGCTTTGCACCGAGTGAAAAGAGCAGTCTGGCATCGTCACACTTGATTGGCCATCGCAGTCGCCAGATGCAAATCCCATTGAAAATCTGTGGGCATATCTCAAGCACAAGCTTCGAGAAAAAAGAGTGTGCACTTTGAAGCAGCTGACACGACAAATTCGTCTCATTTGAAGGTCTTTACTGAATGAATACGCAGTCAACTTAGTGGAAAGTATGCCTCGGAGGTGCCAAGCAATTATCAATGCCGATGGTGACTGGACTCATTATTAATGCTATAGCATTTTTCTTCTCATGGAGTACAACAAATCCATGTACCTAAAAATCATTAAAAATAAATTTTCCTACACATTAACCCGTATTAACGCTCTTTACAGACTGTATGTATGTTACATTACGTTTGCTGGAGAGCTCGCGAAATGGCAATTTACGAGCACTTGTTATGCACATAATATTATGCTAATGACTTCATTTTGATTTTTAAACAAGTAAGAGGAATAACAAATCAAGAGGCACACCGTGCCTATATTACGCGAAACTGCGAGTTGAAACGAGGTGAGATATTCATATCCCAATGGCTAAACCGATCGACGTTTTTTCAATACCAATCGATTCGATCTTAAAAAATAGGAAGAAAAGTGTCCTAGTGTTTATGAGAGAGAGAGAGAGAGAGAGAGAGAGAGAGAGAGAGAGAGAGAGAGAGAGAGAGAGAGAGAGAGAGAGAGAGAGAGAGAGAGGGGAGAGAGGGGGAGAGAGAGAGCGAGAGAGAGAGAGAGGGGAGAGAGGGGGGGAGAGAGAGAGCGAGAGAGAGAGAGAGAGAGAGAGAGAGAGAGAGAGAGAGAGAGAGAGAATGTGTGTATGCATGTATATATATGTATATATATATATATATACACACTTTATTATTTCATTGTATATGTTATCACGGTACGTTATGACGCACGTTATTTGATTGCCGGTCAGCTGATGCTGAGCAGACGATGTGATGAGATGTGCCACCGAAAAATCAATACCGGTGCTTATTGACGCGTTATCCAGGGAGATCGCTCTTCAATTTTAAGGCCTGCTTGATACAATTTTTAATGCAAGTAGTGCAGGTAATACGCGAATTAGGTGAAGATAATTTACAAGTAAGTATAAATTAATGACATTTACATATTAATGGTGTATGTACGTGACGTATATACAATGTAACATGTGATATTATAATATAATGTATATTATATGTGATATAATATAATATAATGTATATTATAACATAAGTTTTTACAAATAAAACTTATAACTATAATAAAACTCTACAACATTATTCTACTGTACAAAAGAAGTGATATATTAGAACAGTAGCGCCAACTGAAAAACCTAATGTATATATATGATTATTGTATATTTAATATTTATAGAAATTTCAAATTCAAATTATTTCCTTTTTTAACATATATATTATATACATAACATAAATTTTTATAAATAAAACTTATCAAATTATTCTTCTTTTAAGATATATATGTACATAAGTTTTTAAAAGTAAAAATTATATAGTATTATAAAAATTTAACATGTTTATTAATAGTGTCCAATATTTAAAAAAAGTATATTTTTAAAGGTTATTGTTATTCAAGGAAAACCTAGCTACAAAAAAATGTCCATGGCATGAATTTTTACAATTAAAATTTATCATTATTTATTAGAACACTGAATTATATGATTATTTTACTTGTTATTATAACAAATTAATTATTATAATAATGCAATAAAAAATATTTAATACAAATATTTATACAAATATTTAATACAAATATTTAATACAAAAAATCTTAATTATTTAGTTATATTATATATAATATGTTATACATAATATATATATATATATATATTATGTATATAATATATATATAATATTATGTATATAATATATATGTTAAAAAAGGAAATAATTTGAATTTGAAACTTCTAAAAATATTAAGTATACAATAATCATATATATATGTTAGATTTCTCAGTTGGCGCTACTGTTCTAATATATCACTTCTTTTGTACAGTAGAATAGTGTTGTAGAGTTTTAAGTTTTACTTGTAAAAACTTATGTTATAATATACATTATATTATATTGTATCACATGTTACATAGTATATACGTCACGTACATACACCATTAATATGTAAATGTCATTAATTTATACTTACTTGTAAATTATCTTCACCTAATTCGCGTATTACCTGCACTACTTGCGTTATAAATTGTATCAAGCAGGCCTTAAAATTGAAGAGCGATCTCCCTGGACAACGCGTCAATAAGCACCGGTATTGATTTTTCGGTGGCACATCTCATCACATCGTCTGCTCAGCATCAGCTGACCGGCAATCAAATAACGTGCATCATAACGTACCGTGATAACATATACACGATTACATGAAAGTTCGCGTATGAAATTCAACACATTGTGTCATTATTTTGTGAACAGACAAGACAGCCAGAGGGAGGACGGTACTTTGCAACGCGAAGTTTTTCTTTGTTTCTTCTCATGGAATTCTGATCGTTTTGATTTCGGTGAAGGCCTGCTCGGCCTTCGAATCGCGAAGCTCCTTATTTTTCTCACGTGTCATGCAACTGTTCGACGTAATTTCGCACGTAATGCACGGCAATGAAATTTCGTCGATTCACCGCGACTCACTTGTAATTATCTCTTATTGTGTCGTGCTGGAAAATTTGAACTTCTTTTTCTGTTCTTTTTTCTTTTATTTTTTTTTTTACACAGCATATAAACCGTCACGATAGCCTCAACGTGCAACTAAATTATCCGAATTCTTTGATCGTATGCAATATCGATTTACTATTTGTTGATTATTCAGAGGGATGGGAACAAGGTGTCAAAACAATTGTCTGTGCACGGAAAAAATGCGACTTGTGTGACTGAATTTTTGTCGCCCGAATCTCGGCTGTCAGGAGCCGGAAGATCCTCGCAGGAGGCTTTCATTGCTCAGTCATGACATTGCCACTTCAGTTATCTCAACCGGATTTCTCAATTTCCAGCCGAACAGGTTCATACAAGGATAGGAAGCAAGGAAACAAAAGAGAAGCGGCAGAAGAGGAAAAGAGAGGAGTGAAGGCGCGCAAAGTGTGAAGAAGTGACTTCAGGAATTACCGGTTGCAGCTCCAGGTCGTCGTTGTAGACGTGCAGCCCCGCCACATCCACTATGGCAGGTACCGTAGGTTTGATCCCATTCAGCGAGATGTGAGTGTTTACGAGGATTAACGCCACTTGCATCTCCAGTTCTCGCACGCTTGGCAAGCCCGGGCCGAAGTGCTCCCTTATTATGTTGTCCTGCACACTCGTTGTTGTTGAGTAAAAAACCCACTTGTAATACGACGACAACAGCGTGTTGGAGATGCGCTGCCAGAAGTTCATGTTGCTGACGAAGTTCATGCAATTGTTCGTCACATAGGCGAGATTCTCGGGCTGCCCGACCAACCGGTGCAGCCACGGGTAAAGTGTGGTGGTGCTGACCCCGATGATGGGCACGTTCCACAGGTAACCGATGATCCCGTAGCAACTGGCGCCGAACAGCTAACGAAGCGATTCCTCTTGAGTACAATTATATCTACATACTGTCTAGATTGCTCGAAATCTCATTCTCGAGCGTCGAGGGTAAAAATTCAGTCGACGCGACCATGAAGATATCGTCACTCGGCATCGCAACGTCTAACTCTCAAGTTCAGAGCGGTTTCTCCATACGAGTGAACGTCTCATGTCGAGTGCGCTTCTGAATTTTGAGTGAAGACGTTCACTCGACGACTCAAAAATGGAGAACACGTTTCTCGTCGCTTTTACCGTGTTATGGTTGCTTCGATGCCGGACGTCTTATCAGCGGAGAGTTAATAAATCATCGGGTACGATTTCGAAGCGAAAGCGGCTACTCGAAAGTTTAAATTATGTATCATGTCTTGGGGATATCGCTGGGTATAGTGATATATACAATTATCAATAGTCCTAATATCTTTAATGTTCTATATGTCATATTTGTCGCACCATCTCGAGAAAAAGATCAGTCAGCGATCTTCTTCCCGATCTTTCTCATAACGTCGCGGATAAGCGTGAATTGAAAAGATTCAAATTCATCACGAACATTACGAGGTAAAAAAAAATACTTTAAAAAAAGAACTCTCGTTTTATTTCTGCTCGGATTTTTTTAAATTCTTTCGCAAGAAAGATAATAGAAACATTTGTCGAGAGAGCGAATCTTCAGCGAATTTTCGAGGTATTCTCCTGATATAGAAGAGATCGATGTTCTCGTTGAACTTGTCACCGCGTTAATATGACGCGATGTATAACGAACATATTTGATTAAATTATTTCTTAGATATAGTTGTGGTTATACAGGGTGCACGATTTATCTGAAGACATTGAAATATCTCGAGAACTATGCATTGGATAAAAAAAAGTGGTTAATGAAAGTTGTTAGTCTCGAAGGGGGACATCCAATGATACCAAACTCGACTTCCCACCCCAACCCCTGGGGATGGGGGTTGGGGGCAACTTTGAAATCTTAAATGGAAACCCCCATTTTTTATTGCAGATACGGATTCTACGCCACAAAATACGTAAATTTTGTCCGAAACTTTTTTTTTTATTCGTGATAGATGGCGCTGTAATCGCAAAAAATTATACTTTCCGCAATTCTCCAGAAATGATCATTAGATTGAGAAATAAAAAATACCTGTTCAATATTTTTAAAGAACATAATAAAAGTTATTCCCCCCCATCCTCTCGGAGTAGGGTGGGTGGTAACGTTCAAATCTGCATGACGGTTGCCCAGCGCATAATTCAATAGCAGCACGGGAAGTATTAGACCGTGATTACAATGGTCGGTGGATTGGCAGAGGTGGCCCGATTAATTGGCCTGCTAGGTCGTCTGATTTGACGGATTTCTTTCTGTGGGGTTACCTAAAAGATAAGGTTTATCAACAAGTGCCAACAACTCGTGAAAACATGGTAGAACGCACAAGAAACGCTTGCGCTGAAACTCCCGCAGATATGCTTCTATCCTGTGTACAGTCATTTGAAAAAAGGATCAATAAGTGTATTGAAGTTGAAGGTAAAAATTTCGAACACTTATTCTAATTAATTGAACAGTGAGAGGCAAGGGGACTCACATTAAAAAACACCCGAAGGGAATATAAAACTACTACGTCCTCGTCGTTGTTCCTGTGTAACGCTAAAAGTAGTTTCTCGGAAAAATTCAACGCTATCTATCACGAATGAAAAAAATTGTTTCAATAAAAATTTCACGTACAATCTAATTCTGCAATGAAAAATATGGGTCCCCATTTGAGATTTGAATGTTACTTCTTTTAGCTTTTAGCTTTTAGGGAAACTACTTTTAGCGTTACACAGGAACAACGACGAGGACGTAGTAGTTTTATGTTCCCTTCGGGTGCTTTTTGTGTGTAAACAATTGCTGGCGACAAACGCTGGCGTGTCTCTCGCACGTTGCGTAGGAAATACACACGATTTTCTTTTCATTTATTGAAAAAAATCGGTACAATATATTTCAATCAAAATATTTTCCATCATTTTCTACAACTTTTTCCCATCTTTCTGGCAACATGGCGATACCGTGTTGAAAGAACGATGTTGGTTCGGAAGCGATCCAATCATCGATCCATTTTCGCACTTCTTCAGCATTTCGAAACCGTGTGCCAGCCAAGCCATGCTGCATCGATCTGAACAAGTGATAATCAGAAGGCGCTATGTCTGGTGAGTACGCTGGGTGCGGCAGAACTTTCCATTCGAGCTGCAACAGTGTATCCTTCACAACTGTTGTAACGTGAGGTCTAGCGTTGTCATGCAAGAGGATGACTTTGCGTCTGTTACTCGCTATTGCTGGTCTCTTTTGCAACAATACGTCGTTCAATTTGTTCAATTGACGTCGGTAGACATCTGCAGTAACAGTTTCATTCGGTTTTAGCAGCTCGTAATACACTACACCGTGCTGATCCCACCATACGCACAGCAAGACTTTATGGCCATGAATATTTCTCTTTGGTGTCGATGTGGATGGCTCTTCTGGACTAACCCATGACTTTTTGCGTTTGGGATTATTGTAGTAGATCCACTTTTCATCGCCAGTAACAATACGCCACAGAAAACTTTTCTTTTTTTGCCTGGCAAGCAATGAAACTGCGATGTTGAAACGGTTCGAAATGGCATTTTCAGTCAATTCGTATGGTATCCATTTTCCCTCCTTTTGGATCTTTTCCATCGCATGTAAACGTCTGGAAACAGTTGATTCATCAACTGCTAAGCTGTCTGAAAGTTCTTTGAGAGTTTGAGCTGAGTTTTCGTCCAATAAGTCTTGCAATTCGTTGTCTTCGAACTTTTTTGGTCCTCCAGGCCGTTCTTTGTCATTGACATTAAAATCACCACTTTTAAACCGTTGAAACCAAAACCGACAATTGGGATATGACGGAGCAGCATCACCATAAATTCTAAAAAGTGTTTGATGGGCTTCGGCAGCAGATTTCTTCAAATCAAACAACAAAAGTAATGAATGTCGAAAATGCAATTTTGAGCGTTCCATGATTAGCGTCTGTATACACCGAATAACTCAATAATACTAAATGGTAAACTGTTATTTTATGTAGAGAAATGTGGAAACCATCGAATTTAACAGTTAGGTTAGGTTGTTTTACATTGATACTTCGCATTTTCACCAATATATGGCGCTGATCAAAATACATGCAAGCACCTAATATTTCAACTTTCGAGTAGCCGCTTCCGCTTTGAAACCATACCCGATGATTTATCAACTTTCCGCTGACAAGATGTCCCACGTCGAAGCAACTATAACACGATAAAAGTGACGAGACAACTGTGAAGATTAATCGGATCAAAACTGAGAAGAAAAGTCAAGTACCATTTTGCAAACAAATGCAAGCAAATTTTTAAGCTATCAATTAAAAGAGCCTCTAGATGTGGTAATTTTCAATCATTAATAACTTAATAATTATTGCGATTTTTGCAAAATGGTGCTTGACTTTTCTTTTCAGTTTGATCTGAATCTTCACAATTTTTCGTTTCCAAAAGACCCTGTACATGTTAATATAAGAAATTATCGTTTTCTCATCATCTCAGAGCCGAACGCGTCCAGTTCGATTCGTTGCGAGCACAGACACTGTAAACTCCGTATTCCGAGCATACCTCTATGAGTACCGCATCGTAAGGAGGATCCTTCGGCGGATTTCGTATCAGGTTGAGTATCTCCGGTTTGCTCAGGTGATTGCAGACATCATTACCGCCTAACGTCGCGACTGCATGCGCTATATTCACAGAGATAATCTGATGCATCATTTCAAACGTCATGTTGTTCACTAGCTGCATGGACGGACGCAGCTTCACAATGTCGTTATAGTTCGGATAGGGCTTCTTCAGGGGGTATGTACTGATCACATCCACCTGATGACCCTTACTGGCGATGCCCTTCATCAGGGCCTCGAACATGACGAAGTGGCTCTTGCCTTGGAAAGGGAACACACCGAGGAAACGATAACCGTCGCAGACCGTCAGGTAAACCAAGCAATGTATAATCACTGTTGATAACCGCATCGTTTTATCCTGTCCGAATTATTTTTACGACAGTTCTAATATTTGGATGAGTTTTTATACCGTTGTCGTCGAATTTATTGAAATCGAGTCGTTCGTCGCTGAGTAGTTAATTTGAATCACAACAGGATAAAATGAAAAATAAACGAGGTCTGAACAACTTTGAATTGTATAGTGGAATGTACATGTAGAAAGAAGAGAACTAGAATCAGATAAACATAACTATTTATTTGCCAGTATTTAAAAAAAAACAATATTTTTGAAGATCCAGTTATCTTGAGTTTTCTTTTAACTCAATTGTGGAATAAAAATTCAGTTGTATTCAGTGTGTCTCGACGGCTTGTAGTAAACGTTTACTTTGACGTAGTAATATCTGAATTTTCCTAAGAGACCTAAGTGTCGATTTACTTTTTTGAATTTAAGATCTCCGAGAATGCTCTAGGAGCAGCTTATGTTTCGCAAGAAAGCTCTCCGGACGTTTTTGAGATATTTATTTTTCTACTTTGGAATTAACTGAAACAAATGTTCTATTAATGATAAATCAATAAATTTCAACTTAATTTGGAAAATGTACAACTTCGACTTGAAGAAAGCTCCGTTTTCATTTTTTTAACGTCGTTTGAGCTCAAATTCTATTTATTCCACTGAAACAAGTATTTCTGTCTCGGCAAATATTATCTGAATGTAGCGCTTTTTTTTCTCATATATTTTCTCGCGCAATTCGTACTTGACTTTCGTTAGGTATATATGCGGTTTGAATATTTCGCGCGAAACTTTCACGATCACTTCGTCCGTCACACTGAACAAGTTCCTTGAAACTTGATCTGTCGGATTTTCAACAACTGCTGAAAATAATGTTAGCCAAATTGCTTTATCTCAGTAATTTATACTATACGACTTGCAAATAAACGACTTGCAGTATCTATAGCATAGAATATACGATAACGGGCGCTAGCCGACTATCGCAGCTGCATACACAACGTAAGACTGTCAATCTTCAGTTACTGTGCAATTGTCGCATAGTCACTGATAGTGGGGATACCCTTTAATGGCATCTAAACGCAGACACGTTTGATGAAACTGATGAAATAATATTGCACGTGTTGCGGGCTCTAATTAAGCGCGAGATTTATACGTTTACCGCCGCGACGAGTATATCGTATCTGGGGACGGGCATATCATCGCTTGATAATCGGCGGTATTTCCGTCGCATCGGATTATACGGATATACGATCGTTATTATATCGTTCTACTTCCATCACGGTGACTAACAGTGATGTCGCGATCGCATGTCACCGTTGCGATTTCCTTTTCGTTTTGCCAATCACTCTGACGCCACGAAGTGAAGCTGTAATTAGCCAGCCTAATATTTATAAAATAACATCATCGCGTCGTGTTTGTGTATATAGAGAGGCCGATTTTCTATGCATTTCCGCCGATTTGACAAGTGAAGTGTAACTATAAATATACACGATTTTTCATGAATTTAGATTTGAGAATGTGCGCCAATATCTTCACAATTGTGATTCGTTGGATTTGGGATATATTCTTTCCGAAAGCACACGCCAAGCTCTATAAATCGCTTACAATAATAAAATATTAATAAAATAATATTAATAATTAATAACAATATTAATATTAATATTAATAATAATAGAATCTAACAAACAAACGATACAATAATTGTGCAACGTATGTGCGCATATAAAGATTCATACACTTTTGTTTCGATTTATCTCGACATTCATTTCCAGTGGAAGAAATCGTTTTTCAGCAAATTTCAGAAATTAGATGTTCTTTCATTAAACGTTCTTATTAGATATCAAATGAGACACGTCTCTAATAGCACAGATGTCCAGAGGACGTCCTGGGGATGTTCCTTCATCCTCAGGACGTCCTTAGGACGTCCCCAGGAGAACATGTGCTGTCAGGGATATTGAAGGAAAGTGTATAAATATATTTATATTCGCGTTAATATCGCGTATGTCACTCACATGTATTGCTCGATATGATGGAGCGCGTGATTATATTTTTCATACATATTTATTCTACATAATTCTACATAATACTAACAACCCACCAGCGCACTTTATCTCAGGGACATCCGACAGAAATCATTCTGGGATACCGCCTTGGCATATCTTGGGAATATACAAATGTCCGCTGTTTTAGATCCTGCAGATATCCTACGGATATCCCTTTTAGTAACTTTCAGTTCCTTTTTAGAAACTTTCAGTTTTTAAAAATTGGTACTAAAAAAGATATCCGTAAGATTTCTGTAGGATCTAAAACAACAGACATTTGTATATCCTCAGGATATTGGTGTCGGACGTCCCTGAGATAAAGTGTGCTGTGTGGGAAATGAAGACGACAAAATAGAACAACACAATAACGTAGAAATATATTCCATTTGACGTCGTCTATTTAAAATTCTATCATAAATTTCTATTATAAATCTGTCCCCTCTTCCACCTCCAATGTTTCGTCAATATATTCTGGTTCGATTAGAGAATTATTTAAACCAATGAAAATTAGAGACTGTCTGCTCATATAATCCTTCTAGAAAAGATTTTTTAATCGTTGAATTACATATTCTCGTGAAAGTTGCAGCCTGCCAAATATTATCTATTTTTCATGACCGGGAAAAACAATTTTTTAATTTCCGTGGTGTAAAAAGCACGTTCGACCTGCTATATTAAATTGTTCTGCTCGAAAACAAAACGAATCTCTGTTGCACCGTCAAGTTGTAAAACATAAAAATGAAAAGGTCTACCGATTTAGTCCGTAAGATTAAAAACTTAAAAAAATAATATACGTCTGATCTGTCGCTGAATCGCACTACGTCGTGCTTGGTTCCTCGTTGTGGATAGTGGCGGCTCGTAGCGGAGACTTTGGAACTATACGTTGCGTCAACCGCCGACCGCCAAACACGATTAACAGCCGACCGCCCGACGCCAGATAGCGAGATTATGTAAGTCTGCTTCTAATTCGAAAGTCTAATTGCCCAATTCCAAAGTCCTCCCGCAGCCTGAAACATAAATTTCTCATTTACAAGCGTGTAAGATGCTATAAAGATGCTTCTCGAACTGCATCTGTGATTACCGTCGCTTTCTCCGAGGTTACGACCCGTTGAGTTTCACCCGTTTTCGGTCGAGAGACGCGATTCTTACGACTTCTGCTGCACGATCGTGAACCTTGCTCTCAGCAGGAGCGGAATCGTGAAAAGTAAAAATCCTTTTGAGTCAGAAGATCTTTGACGAGTCGACGCCGGCGAGAGAGAGAGGGGGGAGAGGGGGAAGGGGAGAGGGGGAGAAGGAGAGAGGGATAGAGGGAGAGGGAGGGAGAGAGAGAGAGAGAGAGAGAGAGAGAGGCGGAGATTCACAGCGGTGGCAACTGGTCTGTTCTTTTTAATTGCACTGCTGAATCAATGACAGCGTTCAGCAGCACAAAGTGATCAGCGAGCGCTTAGTGATTATTGTCTGTGACTGGTGCATTCTTTTAAATTCTTCAAAGACCGAGAAATATTTACCAATCAGGAGCGAGAATCACTAAGCGCTCACTGATCATTTTGTTCTTCTGAACGCAGAGCCAGTATTGTTGCACCAGTTCAGCAGTGTAGTTAAAAAGAGCAGATCCCAGGATTCGTTCTTCTCCACGGGAGGGAGAAGAAGCTGATAGATGTCGCGTCCAGTAACGAGACACGGCGACTTCTCGCGGCAGGATTCCGCTACCTAGGTTATCTCAGCGCGCTCGTGTATTCCATGTGTCGAGTGTTGGCTTCGTGCGTGTAGTTGTGTATGTACCGTCCTGCTCCGGAGGAGTTCACCATCGCGATCGCATTCGACGAGGAAACCCCTTCGCACGCCTCCTCGATTCTGCATGACTTGTTCGCAGCGCAGCTGGCATACGTCGCTCTACACCCGGAAAGCAGCAAACCCGCCGACGTCAGCCGACCAGCACGCCGAGTTAGCGTGTTGGAGCGTGAGGTAAAAGCAGAGAGAAGAATGAGAGCGGCCACCGACCGTATTTCGGGGGATACGGCTAGGCGCATTTTAAATACGCCATCTGACCAAAATGCGCCTAAACTACGTCCGCTAGGCGCACTTTCGCGGTGATAAAAGTAAAATGCGCCTAGGTTCGTGTCCGTACTACTTCCATGCAATGGATAGTAGATTAGAAAAAGACAGACGACAGACAATCGTTCCGTCTTTGTCTCACTATTGAGCGGCGCGCGGCAGTAAACACGAGGCGAGGTAGCGGCGATCTTATCGCTAAGCGAACATCTCTCCGCTTTTCTTTCATCTTTCACGCTCCAGAGACATCAAAAGACGCGGTAGCGTCTCGTGTCAAGGGAACGTGCGAAGCGAGGAATTATTTTTCACGCACCCTAGGTAGCACATGGGAGACTAGACGAGCGTCGACATATTATCTGTTTCTTTCCCGCTCGTCTAGCTTATTGACTGCGTGAGCCGCGAGATTTTTCTCGCTACTCCTATACCTCGCTCTTTCTCTCTCTCGCTCGTTCTTTCTCTCTCTCGCGCACTTGCTCGCTCTTCCTCTCTTCTCGTGTTCTTACGGCTTGATTAAATATATTAATTACATGACAATATATATATAAATAAATGACACATATATAGTGTATATGTATATAAAGAATATTTAGTATTAATGCACAAATAAAGAAGAGAGAATTATAATGAGAGACGAAAAGTTAATAGAAATCCACTCTTAGCCAATATATACATCTTTTAAAAATGATTTGTTATTAAAGTATATGACAGAATAATTTATTTATGCTAATAAATTTAAATTAAAAATTAAATGAAATATTATTTGTTTTGTAAAAGATATTCCATTGTTACATTTTTCTTTTCGTAGCAAAAATAAATTTAGTCTAGTAAAAAAAGAAATTAGTTTTATTATCATATTTCAATTACGACTTTATTATTTAATTTTACGAATAGATAACGTGCATATTGTTGCTCAACGGAAACCGCGAGAAAATGGTGATCTCCGTCAAAAAATAAATGCAACTTTTTAATAATATAATAATTTTTTTACGTAAGTGTTTGTTTTTATAGTATAACCTGTTGAATTTTATTAATTATTAATTCAGCATGTTATAGTATAAAAAATATATTTTAATATAAAAATTAATGTAATATTAATTGTTTGCATTTGCAAGAAATATGGATAGAACAGGATAGGTTGCAATGATACATAGGAAGAAAAAGATAGATGGATAAATAGATAAAGTCTTACTTAGGTCCAGTTACGAGTGTTAACACTCGTAAAGTCAGCCGAATTTTAAACATCTCGTAGAAACAAGCGCTTCAACTCATCAATATAAATGTAGAGGAAAGTAACCGAAACCGCCAAAAACCTCCTACAGGAAGGAAGAGATTTGAGCAGCAGAGACTTACGTTTAAGCAAATGTTCTCTTGAAACTGAAAACATTATCTATCTATCTTTTTCTTCCTATGTATCATTGCAACCTATCCTGTTCTATCCATATTTCTTGCAAATGCAAACAATTAATATTACATTAATTTTTATATTAAAATATATTTTTTATACTATAACATGCTGAATTAATAATTAATAAAATTCAACAGGTTATACTATAAAAACAAACACTTACGTAAAAAAATTATTATATTATTAAAAAGTTGCATTTATTTTTTGACGGAGATCACCATTTTCTCGCGGTTTCCGTTGAGCAACAATATGCACGTTATCTATTCGTAAAATTAAATAATAAAGTCGTAATTGAAATATGATAATAAAACTAATTTCTTTTTTTACTAGACTAAATTTATTTTTGCTACGAAAAGAAAAATGTAACAATGGAATATCTTTTACAAAACAAATAATATTTCATTTAATTTTTAATTTAAATTTATTAGCATAAATAAATTATTCTGTCATATACTTTAATAACAAATCATTTTTAAAAGATGTATATATTGGCTAAGAGTGGATTTCTATTAACTTTTCGTCTCTCATTATAATTCTCTCTTCTTTATTTGTGCATTAATACTAAATATTCTTTATATACATATACACTATATATGTGTCATTTATTTATATATATATTGTCATGTAATTAATATATTTAATCAAGCCGTAAGAACACGAGAAGAGAGGAAGAGCGAGCAAGTGCGCGAGAGAGAGAAAGAACGAGCGAGAGAGAGAAAGAGCGAGGTATAGGAGTAGCGAGAAAAATCTCGCGGCTCACGCAGTCAATAAGCTAGACGAGCGGGAAAGAAACAGATAATATGTCGACGCTCGTCTAGTCTCCCATGTGCTACCTAGGGTGCGTGAAAAATAATTCCTCGCTTCGCACGTTCCCTTGACACGAGACGCTACCGCGTCTTTTGATGTCTCTGGAGCGTGAAAGATGAAAGAAAAGCGGAGAGATGTTCGCTTAGCGATAAGATCGCCGCTACCTCGCCTCGTGTTTACTGCCGCGCGCCGCTCAATAGTGAGACAAAGACGGAACGATTGTCTGTCGTCTGTCTTTTTCTAATCTACTATCCATTGCATGGAAGTAGTACGGACACGAACCTAGGCGCATTTTACTTTTATCACCGCGAAAGTGCGCCTAGCGGACGTAGTTTAGGCGCATTTTGGTCAGATGGCGTATTTAAAATGCGCCTAGCCGTATCCCCCGAAATACGGTCGGTGGCCGCTCTCATTCTTCTCTCTGATATAACTTTTACTATATTCTGTGTAGTTGCTCAGATATGAACCAAACTATTACAGACAAACCTCGTTACCGAACGACATCGACGTAGTTGACGTCTATTTTCTCAGGGGGCGTGTCGACGTAGTTGACGTCTATTTTCTCAGGGGGCGTGTCGACGTAGTTGACGTCTATTTTCTCAGGGGGCGCGTCGAATTCATAAAAATTTCTAAATCTTTGCTGATGGCCGCTCTCAGGTTTCTCTCTGGCCGTATCCCCCGAAATCAGTGCTGTCAGGTGCAATATATTGCGACGCTACAACGCATGCGTGAGATGACGTAGCTCTATGCCAATGACGGCAATAAAGCGCATCGCAGGGTCCATGAAGGGGCCCGCGCTATCCGATCAGCTGTCTTCCAGGTTCCAGTGTAATTTTCCCGTGCTTCTTGCGCGAGTGCCTTATCTTAGATTATATTGTACAGTGGATACTAAATATCAGTTATATTAACATTATAATTCCAGTGGATACTAAATAACAATTACGTTACATTAACATTATAATTTTTCACTCAACTATGTAACTGTTACATAATATTTATATTAGACTCATATTAGACTATAGATTGAGAATTACTATCAGATCAATTAAAATAACCACGATTTAGATTATCTAATTTACTAAATACTCGGTTGCAATTCTCAATGCATAGTATAATATGGGCGCTATAATACCTTAAAAAAGATATGATACTGAGACTTTCACTCAAACAGGGAGTACGTCATCTCACGCATGCGCTGTAGCGTCGCAACATATTGCACCTGACAGCACTGCCCGAAATACAGCTGGTGGCCGCTCTCATTCTTCTCTCTGACGATACAGTAGCTGTAGAGATAAATAATACTAACATGGATGTGGAAGTTAGCACTGTAAAAACAACGGCACAAAAGAAGAAGGAAAAGAAGGAGAGGGAGAAGCAGAAGAAATTGGCGCAGAAAAAAGCGGTAAATAAAAAATAGGATTTATATATTGCACAAATCTCTGTCTTGTGTGCAGACTTTTCATTCCAGTATATTAATAGTTAAAATTTGCAACAGGATGCTTCCAAAGAAATCAACAAGAAAGGAGAGGAGGATGAAATGAAAACTGATGAGAAGAAGAATGATAAACCTGTACCTGAAAAAAAACAAGATAACATGGAAACTGATGCTGATACCATTGAACCCAAAGATAGCAAGAAGAAAAAGAAAAAAGGTGCTAAAGAGGAAGTTAAAGAGAAAGGTAAGGCTCTTCTCTTGTCACTTGTTACTCGACACGTTATTTGTGCGATTGATTGTTTTTCTGATACAACAAAAAACTGTAATAGGCAAAGGTCCTGGAAAGAAAACTATTGCTGCTATGCAGGAAGCTTTGAGGAAGTTGAAGGAAGAAGAAGAAAGATTGAAGCGCGAGGAAGAAGAGAGGATACGACAAGAGGAATTGCGGGAACAGGCGCGACTCGAACAATTACGGCTTGAGCAGGAACGCAAGGAGAGGAAGAAATTGAAGGAAAAGCAGCGAAAAGAGAGATTAAAGGCGGAGGGCAAATTCTTAACAACGAAACAGAAGCAGGACAGAGCCAGGGCACAGGCGATGATCGAAGCGCTTAAAGCTCAGGGTCTTGACTTGCCGGATGTGGGAGAGAAAAAACCTAGACCAGGTATTTTGCGATATACGCTGATACAAAAAAAAGAAAACCATCGTGTGAGTACCGTGTAAAACTTTTATGTTGACCATTTGATTTGATTCAGGAACACGAGTCAGACCGAACAAGTTGAAGCAGCAAGTTAGCGTGGAGAAGAAGGAAGACGAGAAACTTGAAAACAGCGAAGCACCTACGGATCAAGTGCAAGTGGAAATTATAGACCAATCAACGGAGGTGAAGGATGTGAAGGAGAAAAAGGAAGAGGAAGATGTTAAGGATTCGTGGGATGCCGACAGCACGGAAGACGAGCAAGAAGAAGGTACTCTGTCTCTTGTATGATTATAAGAGATCATGCTGATTATTATATATACCTCGCAAAAAGAGTAACCAAATTTTAATTGCTTAATTCCAGATAAATCGGACGACGCCCCAAAGACCCCCGAGAAAGCGAAGGAACAATCCGTCGAGAAAGCCTCCGCCAAAACCGAGCCGGAGAAGAAAGAGTCTTCCGAGAGTGAAACTGAGAGCGAGAGCGGCAGTGAATCCGAGTCAGAGGGCGACGAGAGCTACGAAGAGAGCGAAGTAGAGGATAAACTACCAGATGCAGCGCGCAAGAAGGAACGTGCGCGAGAACGAATCCAAAGTCGCCGTATTGAAGCCGAAAAGAAAAAGTCATTGGATAACTTGAGAGCTGCCGTGGTTTGTGTGTTGGGTCATGTAGATACTGGCAAGACCAAGATCCTGGACAAGCTGAGGAGAACAAACGTGCAGGACGGCGAAGCGGGTGGTATAACTCAACAAATCGGTGCTACTAATGTGCCAATTGAAGCTATCCAAGAGTCAACGAAGCATGTGAAAGGCGTAAGTACAGACGCTCTAGCGAGTACCTCGGACGTTGCAGGTACAGATACGTTACAACCGCACTTCTCTCTTTGTTTCCAGTTTGCCGACAAGAAATTTAAAATCCCCGGTCTCTTGATCATAGACACACCTGGTCATGAGTCTTTCAGCAATCTCAGAAGCAGAGGGTCTTCTCTTTGTGATATAGCGATCTTAGTTGTAGATATTATGCACGGGCTAGAGCCGCAAACGCTAGAGAGTATCAATTTGTTGAAAGCCAAGAAATGTCCTTTCGTTGTTGCTCTTAATAAAATTGACAGGTAAGCGAAGTCGGTCGTTTGTACAATTCAGGAACCAGAGATACTCGTGCGGTTTCAAGCAACCCGCGACAGTTCGCTGTTGCGAGGTTGTTGACAGCCAGATAGTTATAGTGACTCGATTCCCTCAGGTTATACGATTGGCAGACCATGAATCGTAAGGATGTTCAGGACATCGTGAAGAATCAAGCACCTAATACTCAGCGGGAATTCGAGAATCGGTCAAAGGACATAATTGTACAGTTCGCCGAGCAGAGTTTGAATGCAGCTTTGTTTTATGAGAATCCAGATCCTAGGAGTTACGTGTCATTAGTCCCAACCAGTGCCATAACAGGTATTGTTGTTGTGTGTTGTTATGATTTTACAATTTCATTATATCTTTAAATATATATATATATTTTTTTTTTCCTTATTTTTCTAATTTGAAGCTTTTAACTTGAATTCTAATCTCTTATCATATTTAAAATATTTTTTATTTCATATAATTTTTACGGGTTATGATTTTTACACGTCGTTACGTTGATACGCAGGCGAAGGTATGGGCAATCTATTGGCCTTAATAGTCGACGCTTGTCAGGGCCCGCTGGCCAGGAGACTCATGTACAGCAAGGAGCTTCAAGCTACCGTATTGGAAGTGAAAGCATTGCCGGGACTGGGTACCACGATAGACTGTATTCTAGTCAATGGAATGCTAAGGGAGGGCGATACGGTCATTATCGCTGGAACGGACGGGCCTATTGTAACGCAAATTCGCTCGCTTCTTATGCCGCAGCCGTTAAAAGAATTAAGAGTTAAGGTAATCTTTTATAGTTATATGTTTTCATAGTTATATGTTTTACTCAATTGCTAAAAATATATTTTACGCTACGACTGTCGTCACTGTTTCCCGCGGTATATATTTGCACTTTTCGAAATGTTTGTTTACTATTTGAATGTGTATCATTCTAGAACGCATACATCGAGTATCGTGAAGTTACGGCTGCTCAGGGAGTGAAAATCGCCGCGAAAGATCTGGAGAAAGCCATTGCCGGTACGTAACGTACTTTTCATGTCGATTTATTACTTTGTAAACAGTCGTATGTCGGGGTAAAAAACACGTTTGATCGTTTTATGTGCTAAATATAGAGTAACGTTAGTTAACGTGTGCGCGCAGGCTTAAATCTGCAAGTCGCGCAAAAGCCAGACGAGGTGGAAGTGTTGAAGGAAGAGATAGCCAAGGAGCTGTCGAGCGCTCTCGGAAACATACGGCTAGCCGAACGAGGAGTTTACGTCCAGGCGTCTACGTTGGGAGCTCTCGAGGCGCTGTTGGATTTCTTGAAGAGCAGCAAAATACCAGTGAGTACATAACCGCGAGATCTATTTTCTTTGTGCGCAATATCATTCGTGTGGTCGCGCGAGAGATACCTTTTGCGAAACCGCGGCGAGTGTAGAAAAAGGAGGAAGGAAAAGAGGGGGATCAGGTTCAGGTGTGAGAATACACAACAAGGAAATAAGCAGGGCAGATACCACGCTTATTGTTCCACATTCATTTTATTTTCGCAGAAAAGTTACAATCATGTCTCACTTACAGGACTTTACGTATCTCCTCTTGAAAGAGAACCCGTAATTTTCATTTACGCGTTGCACCTTTCATGGTTGCTTGTAATCATTTGCTCTACACTACCGCTACGTATACACTCGACGGCATCATGATACGTTACCAAAATTTTTTTACTGTTTTATTATTAGCGATTGAAGCGCGATTACATACAACTTGTCTGTCTGCGCAAACGCAAACTGCACATACACTTTCGTATTTCTGCAAACATAAGGTATCACGATTTACCACTTTTCCTATCTCTGTATTCTCTAAGATCAATGCATTCAATAGATAAAAGAAAGAGTAACGAGTTCTGTACACAATCGTGCATAATAGACAAGAACATAAAGAACGTCGAATCTGGAAAAGAAGCAAAGCGCGCGGATATATAAATAGGCGAAACGAGTGTGTGTGCATCGGCACAATCACGTAGATAGATTAGGCGGAGAGAGAACGAGAGAGAGAGAGAGAGAGAGAGAGAGAAGAGAGAGAGGGAGAGGGGAGGAGAGAAAGAGAGAGAAAGACGGACGAGCAGACAGATAGATCGGTAGCCAGATAGACAGATGGAGAGAGAACAGCAGCAACAGCAGCAGCAACGAACCACTTCCTTCTTAACAGTTTAGCAGGATACGGCTCATTGGTCGCACACGGTGCTTGTACTCGTGATCCATCGTGCTATCAGCCGCGCTGTTCAACCGTGGGCACGCCTCGCAGCCTTCTATAGGGTGTCCCACGACGGCGTGTATCGACGACGAATTCGCAACGTGGTGGTCTCGATCGGCGGCGAATTTTTTTCCTCAACCAGGCAAAACTTTGCTGCTCGCGTGTTACGATAGCGTGTCGATTATGGCCGATCAATCGCACGTGCGCGCGGGGGCTCTCTAATTGAGAGCGCGAAGCTCTGCAAGGCTAATCTCGATTCGTATCGCGCGCGCGCGCGAGAGAGAGAGAGAGAGAGAGAGAGAGAGAGAGAGAGAGAGAGAGCGAGAGAGAGAGAGAGAGAGAGAGAGAGAGAGAGAGAGAACGAAAGAAAAAAAAGGTCATCTGCAGAACGGCAGGGAGAACGAAACATCGCGCACTTGTACGCGCGGTACACGTCGCGCGAAACGCGTCGATTACGGGCGATATTATTATTTAGAGAGAAAAAGTGTAATCGTCGCGAGAGCGGTTCGCGCTAATCGCGCGCGTCTATCTCCGCGCTATCGGACAGACGCGCTCGCGCGATACACTCGTATATTTACATAAGAGCACCGCGCGCGCGACAGAGAGAGAAAGAGCTATGGTAAAAATATCCCGTTATCTCGGGGGGACCTCGAGATATCATTCACAACAAGCTCCACAACGCTGGCTACGCTACAATGACCGTAGTAGTAGAGGGATTCCGTCGATTCCGCGTCGCGCGCACCGCGTTTCCCCATTCTATCTTACGGTCGATCGGCGCGGCGCACACTCGCCGACCAGAGAGAGACGAAGAAAAAGAGAGAGAGAGAGAGAGAGGGGGGGGAGGGTGAAACGAGAGAGACAGGGAGATGGTGTGGCTGTTCGAAAGTATTTTTTGCCGGTGCTTCGTGCCGGTCGCTCTTCGTACAGAGCGGTTGAGCATACGGCAAAAACTTCCTGTCATCTTCGGCGCTCGAGGTGTAGGTAACGCACCGTCCGAAACGGCCTTAAGCCTGTCCTTGCTCGGGTTATGAATGGGCTCCCCCCACCGCGATCGCGTGATCACGTGGCCCAGTGACGTCAGGTTTATCGCACACGCACACGCGCTCGCACGCGCGCGCGCGCGTGCGAGAGAGAGAGAGAGAGAGATACACGCACGCACGATCGCTTGGCGATCCTCTCTCTCTGCCCTGTCCCCGCACCTCCCCCTTTCCTCACTACTTCCTCACGTGCACACAGAGACACGTTTCCACGACGAGAAAGGGATGGCGGAGGGACGAGGGGCTAGTCGGGGTTAGGAGAGGAGAGTCCAAGTATCGCGCGTTGATGCCAGTGTGAGGGAGGACGACCAAGAGGCGAGGGGGGACAAGAGGGTTGGCGGACTAACTCACGCACACATGGGCGCGCACGTGTGTATGTATGTTTGTGTGGTGTGTGTATGTGTGTGTGTGGTGTGTGTTGTGTGTGTGTGTGTGTGTGTGTGTCTCCTCTCTCGGAACGCCTCGCATTCGCCAACATGGAGACTCCGCGTGCACGCGCTCGCGCGCAGACGTGTGTAGGCTGGAAAAAAGGAATACGTGATCAACGTACAGGAAACTGCCCACACTCGGCGCACGAGCACCGTGGGTGGACGGATCGACGGACGGACGGACGGACGGACGTACGTATGTGCGTGCGTGCGTGTATATATGCATATGCACGTACATACGTGTGAATGTATGTACAAACAGACGGTCGATTCAGGAATCGCGGCAACTTCAGGACGGACGCCGGCAAAGATGGCGGATGCGAAATCGCGCCTGCAAAAACGACTCGACGCAGATTCGGAGCGGAGAGGCAGCGTCCGTGCTACTCGACGTGCTACAAGGTACATCTTGACTTTTTCTCGAGAAACAATGCGACAGGCGACGTTGGATCGTTCGCGACGAGTGTCATTCCGCGAAACGATCGAACGTGGCCCTCGCTCGAAGCTGTGACGAACGCGTCCGCGTCGAAGCACGCTCGCTCGCGCAGCTTGCCCGAATCTCTCATTCACGGGCAGATCGTGTTGCGATTGAGAGTCTCTTTTGTGTGTCGAGTGCTCTAATGCGTTGAATGAAACGAGACCAAGGGTCTCAGCGATTGCAGGGCGTGGACGAAATCGGGAAACAACAGCTTTTCTCTCTCTCTCTCTCTCTCTCTCTCTCTCTCTCTCTCTCTCTCTCTCTCTCTCTCTCTCTCTCTCTCTCTCTCTCCTCCCCTCTCTGCCGTGCACTCTCGCGATGCAGTTTCGCATTCGCAGTCGCGGACAACAGGAAGTCATAACTTTTCATTTCAACGGGAGGGAGAGGAGGATCGCGTCGCGTAGTGTCTTTGGGTCAAGAATGTCCCGTGACTGTAAGAGATGTTTGTCCGAGGAGCGCCGCCGTGTCGAGGCGGGCTGTTATTATTACGCGAGCACGTATCGACGCGCATTCGCGTAATTGAACGACGGCGACGAGCGCGATCGATCGTCGCGCGATGGCGACGTTGAATTAACGATTCTTATCGGGCGCCTTCCTGTCCTCGTCCCGTTTAGGCGAACGGGATCGGAATATATAGCTTAATCGGGACGCGCGCTACGCTCTTCTCGGAACCTGCGGCGAGCGCGCGTTGATTGACGATTGCCTGCTTATAGCGCTCTCGCGTCGCGAGAGCCGCGCAGGTATAGGTATAGGTTAGGTAGGCAGGTAGATAGACAGACAGACTGTGGAGTAAAGCTCGAAAACAATCTGTCCGCCGTCGACTTATCCGCTCAGTGCGTTCCACTTCCGACTTGGCGGTGTTTTCGGGCCGTATTCCTGCCGAGCTGAATGCGCCGCGCATGCAGTAGCCTTGCCTCGGAAAATGCGAGCCGATGGAAGGAGAGCGGAAGCCGTTCAACTTTGCCGGTTGCGTATACACGCGACGCCGTTACCGACCAAGCGTCTAAATTCGCGCGAGACCAGCAGCGAGGAGTCGTCGTCGGGCTCTCTGAGCTTTCTCCAAATTTTAGTCTCCAGGCCTCTCGTTGAATTTAATTAATTAAAATAATTAATCGACCTCGGCTCGCGATTAATATCTCGAACGCCGGAGCGTGTGGCGTTCAATGTGACAACATTCGCTGCTCTCACGTCGCTTTTCAGCCGCTATTCAGCCGAAGGTATATTCCTGTATCCTTTTCTCTTTTCTTTTTCTTTTTTTGCAATCGAGTGTGACAAGGACGACAGGAACGCGCGCGGCGCTTTTTCGCCCGCCGCATTGTGCACGCTCGCGGCCGACGACGCGGCCGGGTTGATTCGGTGCGTTTTCTCGAGAGCGCGTATCCAGCCGGAGCGGAGCTGAGCGGAGCGGATCGGAGCGCGCCGTCACGAGCGGACGGAGGCGCGTTCTCGGCTCCGTTTCAATGCGAACACAACAGAAAAAGATGGTTCGCTTCCTCGCATTGTTTCTGAACACTCGGCACGACAGCAGTTTCTTACACGCCAGTTATGCATCAAGCCGGTTCCCTCGAAACGAGACTAATGCATTTTCATAACCGCCACGATACCTATCGTTCTTGTCTAACAAATTACACAATCGTACGTAATTAGGATTTCCGCTCCGTTGGCTGGCTGGCTGGCTGGCTGGCTGACTGGCTGGCTGACTGGCTGGCAGATTGGGGCTGCTTGACTGACGACGCGACGCGTTTTCGAATTCTCCGCCGATGGGAATCCATTCATCCGGATTATCGCAGCCGACCGACCGACGACCGACGACCGGTCCGTCGTCCACGCGACGCGTTTACACGCGGTGTCCGCCGAGAAATCCGCCGAGACCGTTGACTTGGACGTCGGGAGAGTCTGCGAGCGCAAAAATTACGGCAATTTTTATTCCTCTTCTCTCACTTTGTTTTCTCCTTAACGCCGTTCCGTGCCGTGCCAGTCTCGCGTGACTCGTCGTCCACGCCGCGTGGGTCACCGGTGGTCCCCACTTTGTCGTAACACGTTAAACACCGCAGGATTATTCGTTAAATGATAATTGCAAGAATATGTCACGAGATTGCGCACCGTTTTCGAACGGAACCACGACCACGTCGTGACCCACGTCGTGGTGACCTATGCGGTACGGAGCGTGTTAAGAGCGAGATATCGAGGCGCTCTAATGAAGGGAGGGTTCCCCGGGATTAAGAGGAGGGAAGAAAGAAAGGAATCTAGAGCCGGCGAGTGGTCTTTCCGGAGAGCGTGAGAGTCCTCGCGCGGGCGAGCTCGTTGCGGGGAAAATCGAGGAAATCCTCCGGCCTTTGTCGCCTTGAGGAGAGCTCGCCCGTATCCGCGGTTTCCCTTCCGGCCCTCCGCGTTTCCGCTATTCTGCGGCCATTCTGAAAATTTCGCCGGCACCTGGCCGGCCAGTCGTTCGCTCGCTCGTTCGTTCGTTCGTTCGTTCGTTCGTTCGTAAGCGCCTTGTTACCTGCGAGTCGACCGTTCGCGTCACGGGCGGGCGGAAGTGCGGCTCGCTCCTCTTCCGCGCCGGTGCAGCAGGAAAAGATGGCTCGTTTCCTCGCATTGTTTCTAACCGCGGCATATGAGTGCGGCCTGCATATGCCGGGGACATGGGAGCGGATGCGGGGCGCGGACGCGAGCGAGCGCCCGTGCACGCTCCGCCGCGCCGTGGGCGCGTTTCTTTCTTTTTCTTTTTCTTTTTCTTTTTCTTACTGAGCGATCGAGAAAAGCTGCTTGGATTAACGCGCCAAACGCTGCGCAAATCTCGGTTCATCTGGTCTAGGGATGCTCGAAGATGCACCCCCGCCGTGATCTCCCTCATGAACAGCGCTCGACTTTCTCGCTAAACTGCTCTCGCGCTCGTCTCTATCGAATCTCGCCAAGTTCTCTCGGAAAAAAACCGGTGTGTTCTTTCGGATCGCCGATTATTTATTTATAGTCACAGGTTGCGATTGTACCGAGAGAGGGGGGATTTGTAGTTGCAGATGGTTTATAATTATAGTTCCTTCCTGCGACACACATCTGGCCAAAGTCCTCGGGTTCCGTCTCTCGCTCTCCCTCTCTCTCTCTCTCTCTCTCTCTCTCTCTCTCTCTCTCTCTCTCTCTCTCTCTCTCTCTCTCTCTCTCTCTTTTATTTCTCCTCGTCGCTTATTTTTACGACAAATCGTGAGGGAAAAATTGGTCAACCGCGAGAATACAAACTCGCGTTGAGTCTGAAGAAAATCGTACGTTATGTAATATCCGTGTCGATTATCGTGCCGCGCTCCCTTATCAGCGTCTCGCGCTCGATATGCTTCTCGAGATGACGCTCGTCTTCTTCGCTCTCCTCTCCATTGCCAGAGCGCGCGACCGTGTCGGGCGTCCGTCGCGAAGAGGAAGCGCGAAAAAGTCACCTTCTCGTCGGCGGCACCGAGCCGCCGAAAGAGGCGCGCACGGGAGTCGTCCTTCGGTGACGGCTAATCGTACGCGCGGTGCGCGAGCGCGCGCGCCGGCAGGATATGCAGGAGGAGCGGAACGGGAGGCGAGTTTAATAAATTAGCGTTTCCTTCTTCGGCGAGCGTGCCGCAGTTACGACGAGAGGCTAAAGAGGATCCGTGCCCCGACGGCTGGTTTTAAATGCCGGAAGCACCTCCCTCCCTCCCTCCCTCCCTCCTTCCTCCAGAGTCCCCCGCGCGGCCCCTTCTTCACCCTGTGCCGGGCTGCCTCCTCTTCGTCCCGCTTCCTCGTCGTCTTACTCTTCCTCCCAACTTCCTCCCGCTTGTACCAGCGGCGTTTCTTTCGCCGGCAACATCTGCCGTGTCCGCCTTTTCTCGTCGTACTAGATCTCTCTCTCTCTCTCTCTCTCTCTCTCTCTCTCTCTCTCTCTCTCTTCCCCCTCCTCTCTTTCTCTCCTGCACTCGACTTTTTTTCCACCGTCACCGGCACCTCTCTTGCCCTGTCCTTCTCCCCCTTGCGCTCTTCGCTTCTTCGAGAGCATCCGTTCGTCCAAAGCGAAGTATCGTCGAGTCGCGACTCGCTACGAATTTTGATCGCGCACCGGGAGGCACGTCGTCGACGGGAACTCACGCCGGCGCGCGGCTCTCGTCGAAATCCCCCGTCGATTTGTTCGTCGATTCTAAACGCCGCGTCGTTTCGCTTCGAGGAATGACGTCGAGTTGAAGGAAAGAGTAGGAGGCGCGCTTCGGGAAAAAAGATACGCTCGGCTCGAAGTAATGGAAGCTTCCGAGCGATCGATCGAGCGTAATTTTGTGATTAATAACGTGATTAATCGCGCGCTTATGCGTTCAGCGTGTCCAAGCGTGTTGACATTCCCACGGAATCGTATGGATTTTCCTGCATCAATTTTTATCCCTCACTCGCCCTCCCCGACGTACTTACTACGTCGGCAGTCGTCATTCCGTTCCCTCGGCGAATGCGTGATAAAACGCGCGCGTCGATAGAACCGCCGACGAGTTGACGGCGGCGCGGCATCTGGCACGGCAGGATCGGAATGCGAGGCGCACCGGAAGTTCTAAAATACGCTTATCTCGGAAAGTCCTCGGGAACGTATCATCTTCCGCCCGTTCATCCGTCCCCGTTCGTTTGTCTCTCCCTCGCTCTCCCTCGATCGCCCGCCGACTATCGGCCAGCGAGAGCCTGGTTATACCGGCTTGAGAATTGACGCGTAAATAGGAGCTACCACAGCCTGTATACCTGCGAAAGTAATTATCGTTACAATCGCGGAGGATGCGGCGAAGGAACGAGAGAAGGAAGAGAGAGCGAGAGAGAGAGAGAGAGAGAGAGAGAGAGAGAGAGAGAGAGAGAGAGAGAGAGAGAATGACTGAGTGAGGGACGGACGCGTGCTCTGTGGAATATTTATTTGCTCGTCCCTTTTTTCGTGTTACGACGACTGACGTACTCTCCACGGAGCGCAAACGTGCAGGAATAAAAATGGACACGCGTAACCGGAGTACATTAGGCTGTCCGTTTGAGAGACAGACGTGCTTCCGAATGAATCGACCGACCCTGAGAAAAGTATTAATAACTTTGTGTTTTCTTTCGTTCTATGGGGGCTAAGAGCGATATGCAGGACGCTTCAAGGTGGTAATTCCTTCGGTAATCCTTTCGGTATATTTATTATCTGGTGTCTCTCAGCGTGTCCGACATCGTCGTTCTTTCGGTCTCAACGCGCTCACCACATTCGTTCCGGACCGATTTTCTCTCGCGCACGGAGAGAGTATATTGCACAAGTTTCTTTGTCATATAAACTTCCTTCGAATCTACTGCGTTTTTTAGCGATACGCAGGAACAGGAGGGTCGTGAGGAATTATCTTGCCAAGCATCGTGGTAAATCTTTTAATGGTGTATTCAGTTTCTAAAATACAAGTAGCGCATACGAAACAAAGTGATAATAAATTAAGGCAGAATGTCTCGTTTACAAAGTCCCACGGTAATTTTCATCGTAGAATCCTCTCCGTGTATAGAAACGAGTCGAAATCGTCGTTGACGCGTATCAAAAGCGCGCTCCCTCGGACGATCTTCGTCTTAACTTAAAAGCGTCGTAACTTAAAAGGTCACTTAAAAGTGACCTTAATGCACCTACATTAAGGAGCTTTCTGGGAATAATTAGAAAATTACGTGCACACGCGGCGCTGAAAACACGCGTATGCAGCGACGAGTAACGAGCACCGAGGAACGAAAAGGGCAAGATGAGATAGGATCTGAAGGTGTATTTACGGTGTATTTACAATATGTTCAACTTCGACCGAGCCGGGCTCTTAACGCGGCAATTAATCCCGAACGTATCGAACGTCGGCTGGTTATTAGGCATCGACCGTATCGGGTTAACTGACGGATTACTGATATCCGTTTTGCAGGCGGAAAAGTACAGACGCGCGCGCTCGCGCTTGCGCGAAGCGTAATACTCGCGCGTAATCACGGCGCGAGGATCACGAGGATCTCTCTTCCCTTTACGGCCGGTGATTGAGGCGGAGCGTGATATGTTGCAGCATCAGCGTCCGACAGTTATCGGAAATAAGCATGTGCGTGCTCCTAATTAATCGTCGACTTGCCAGCCGGCAGTGTTTATTCGCACGATTAGAAACAACCGGCTCGTTCCTGTCCGCGCGATATCAGCGCGATAGAGATGAACCTGCGCTGCGAAATCTCGCGCCGTCCGACACTGCCGGGGATCAGCGAGAGCGTCGCTGTCGAAGCGTCGACTCGCCGAGCGTTCGATTACGGTGCATAGGCACCGATGTGCAATCACCGGTGAAGTGTGAAGTATAATTTAGAAGCACACCGCGCGCGAGAGAGAGAGAGAGAGAGAGACGTGCTTTCGAGGCGATTTGTAACGAGACCGCGCGCTCGGAGCGCTCTCGACTTTGCGCGACTTTGTCGATGAAAAGTGGCACGTCAAAATTGAGCCCCAAAGTCAGCAAGGTGAACGCACCGATGCCGAAATACGCACCCAGCTTGGGAGACGTGCTTATTATTTTGGCTTTCATGTTCGGCCACTAAAGCGGAAAATCCTAAATCGCGAGAATCGTAAGAAAATTGACCAATCGCAACCGATTACTTTCCTTGCGACTGAAGAATAATCAATTGGTCGATTGAGGTCGATTCTTGGACCTCTACATTTCAATTCAACTATTCACGACAGTGTCGTGGTCGTAATTGAAAAAGACTTATAAAATCGCGGAACGCGACGTCGTAGGTCCCTTAGATCTCCAAGCCACACACACCTTCAGCTTGTTCTCCTTCGAACAACTTCCCGAACTGGTGGCACATAAGTCGGAATGGAACAAAATATACTCGTCTCGCTCCGGCTTTTTGCACGAGACAAGTTGCCCGAGTAAGAACAACCCTCTTGATTATTTCATAACGCTACGCTCTCTCGTTGCGTCGTCCATGCGGTAGATCCGTGGCGTGTCTGGCGGATCCGAGAAGCGGCCGTTTCCTCGGCGTTTCCTCGGCGCCGCCAAGAGCGGCTCGCTTGTTTGTAGGTAGGTGCATCGTCGCGTTTATTTCGATTTCAACGGTGTTGCATCGCGCCGTGCCGTCGTCGTCATCGTAGTCTCGTCCCCGTGTCGTCCCGTCTCGCTGCACCGACTCTGGGCCGAATCTGGGCGGCATGCATGCGTCACTGGTTATTTCTGCCTAGTCGTACGCATACACAGAGAAAGAGAGAGAGAGAGAGAGAGAGAGAGAGAGAGAGAGAGAGAAGGAGAGAGAGAAAGAGACCCCCGAAGACGCACACGGGATTTCGGTGGCAATGATTTCGGAGATTCGTCTCGTAACGTCAGCTCGGAGATGCTCGGAGAATCACGCGTCGAATCCGCAGCACCTCGAGAGCGTTGCGTTCCTCCTCGGTGAAGATAGCGTACGTTGATTCTCCCATTAAACGACGTTGACAGATCGATCGGAAAGCTTTCATCTCGGGAGTTTATGTCCTCAAAGCGCGATTCTCGCAAGGACACGCTTGGACGATACTTGGAAAGTCAACAACGCGCATGGAGCATTCGATAAGAGACGACGAGGCTCAAGTAGCGACATTATTATTATTGCACAGTCGATATGATTCCCTTTTTGTTCCGCCATATCGATTCATCAGGCATGACATTTCTCTCGTCCTTTCTCTCCGCATAAACAAAACAGCGCGCCGAGATCGTTGATCTCGTTTCCGATCCGGAGCGAATGTTTACATGAAACAATTCGTTCGTCCTTATTCCCCGGGAGAGAGAGAGAGAGAGAGAGAGAGAGAGAGAGAGAGAGAGAGAGAGAGAGAGAGAGAGAGAGAGAGAGAGAGAGAGAGCGCTAGCCGTGACTCCCTGCGTAAATATTTGTACGTCCGTTGTGAGACTCGGCTGTACAAGAAAAGAAAAACCCTCCTTGTTTACATACGCGGGGACAGTTACTCCTCGGGCTCGGGGCAAACAGCCGGGCGTTTTTGCGCGTTCACGTGATCGGGCGCGACGAGTGTCAACGACGTCGATGAAGAGTCCCCATTGTGCGTAAGAAACTGGCGCGAGTTAGCACGGGATATGACGAGTGAGGAGCGCGATTGTGACCGACGCCGACAGCGGCGGCATGGTCGGATCGTTACCGCGGTCTCGTTACTCGCCGCCTCGATTGCGCAACAATGTGCGAAATAATAACGCGATGGCTGGAAAGTATGTGTAATGACGTCGCCGCGATACGCCGCGATATGGTCGTCGCGCGCGCGCGCGCACGCTTCGGGCGAAATCAGGGCGACTTGGTCGTTGCGTAATGATGACGGGCCGCAGCGTCTCGCGAGATGCCGTGTGATATCGCTCTCGCATCTAACAACCCTTTTCCTCCCCCGCCTCCGCTCTTGCCCGTCTTGCTCGCGCTAATGTCGCTTTTCGTGTTTGTGCGTGTGCAGTATGCTGGAATTCGCATCGGGCCGGTCGTCAAGAAGGACGTCATGAAGGCTTCCATCATGCTGGAGCACGACAGCCAGTGAGTACACAGTCTCGATTATCGTTTAAATTGTAATCTAGTTGCTCCACACACACACACGCACGCACACACACACACACATACACACACACACACACACACACACACACACACATTGTTACGTCACGTTGCATCTCAGTGAAATTACGTCTAAATCGACTTCGGTGTGTAACATCGTCGCATGCACGCGTGTGCGTGTATATGTTTATTGACGTTTTGGATCTTTTCTTCCGGAATTTTCCTCGACGAAAACGTTGAGACTTGCGGAAGAGAGAATGTTATATGGCGAAAATTACCGTAGGATTCTGTACGAAAGAAAGAAACGCGTCAATATTTTGCTGTTTATCATCCTCCCGTTTCATACGTGATATTTGTGTTTTATAAGAATTAAAGCTTATTATTGAGGAAATTTACCATCAGCAAAGTAAATTCTACAGGCAATCTGTTTGTAATGTCAAGAGAGAACAATAAAATTTAAAAGAATTGAGATGTAGAAAAATATTCCCTCCGTGCAACTGGACGAATTTATCCTCTACGGAGGACGTCTTTCATTCGACGCAGTAATATTGTTTACGCCCTTCTAGTCTTAGCATTTCGGGATACACGTATCGAGATGTCTCGATGCCTGCATCTCGAACAGTTTTTTCAAAATCCGTCCAAAATTTCGGGCCTGAATTTCCACGGTACGGATCCATTTCGAAACGATCCAATTTGACAAGGATGAATTCGTCCCACGTGCGTGAGAATTCCATGACAATTTCCCGAGTGTTCTCCCGGCTTTCGCGGGGAAAACCCGCCTGGTATCGCGAGTCGATCGATCAACTTGTCCGCAGGTACGCCACGATTCTCGCGTTCGACGTGAAGATCGAGAAGGACGCGCAGGAATTGGCGGACTCGCTGGGCGTCAAGATCTTCCAAGCGGACATTATTTACCACCTGTTCGACAAATTCACCGCCTACAGGGAGGAACTGAAGCAGCGCAAGCGGGACGAACACAAGCACATCGCCGTGTTCCCGTGCAAGCTGAAAATCCTGCCGCAGGTGAGCGCAATGCGAATCGTGCGGGGGTGAAAGGGCGCGATAAACAAGCGGGATTTACGCGCGCCGAGCATCCGCGTGCCGCCGCGCGGAGCTTTCCTTTTTTCTCGTCGGTTCTTAAAGCGACGCCCGTTTGAATTTCAGTACGTGTTCAACTCGAGAGACCCGATCGTAGTCGGCGTGATGGTCGAGGCTGGCATCGTCAAGGAAGGAACGCCGCTCTGCGTCCCGAGCAAGGACGTGAGTAGACTCTTTCTGTATTCCCTCTTTCTCTCTCTCTCTCTCTCTCTCTCTTTCTCTCTTTCTCTCTCTCTCTCTCTCTCTCTCTCGTTCTCTTCTTCAATTCTGCCTCGCGGTTCGCTACGTGTATACGTTCTTTGTGCCGATCACGTTATCGGAATGTGAACACCGTCGCATCGATAACGCGCATCGAGCACGCCACGCGAGAGCGTCAATAGCACGGTCGAGAGTTCGGCTCTCGGCGAGTCGGTAATATCCTCCTCCGTTGCCGAAAGACATTCCCATCCCGCGGAGAGGAGAGATGCCGCGACTATCGCGAGATACCTCGGTTCCTGTGAATCGCGTAGGAATGTCAGTGCGGAGGAGAGAGTACGTCGCGAAAATATACTCGCGGAATATTCCCCATCATCGTCGTCATCGTCGTCATCGTCGTCGTCGTCATCCCCTGCTGGAGGAGAAAAAGACGGCGAGAGAAACGCCGGCGTCTCGTGAGCGGCGCGCTCTCGATGCTGGCGCCGAATGTAAGACGCCGCGAGATCCGAAAATAACCGCGCCGGCCGGGCAGATTAATGAAATTGACGTCGAAGTCCCGCAGCGAAAATTCAATCCCTGCGCGAGCTCTTCGGAGCGAGGGATGAATGGCAGCGAGATGGAGAGCGAGAGCGAGAGCGAGAGAGAGAGAGAGAGAGAGAGAGAGAGAGAGAGAGAGAGAGAGAGAGAGAGAGACCACGCGACGGGAGGGGGAGTCGCGCGAGCGGAGCGGGTAACCGAGAAATCCTATCGGCGTGCTCGCGTAGGTGAACTCGTTCGGCGGAAATACGGCGATTCAGTTGGCCGATCGATCGCGTCGATCGAGCGGGCGGACATATAAACCGCTCCGGGCCGAGACCGGCCGGCATTCTCGGTCTCGCTCCTTCGCTCCCGTAGGTGGATCCGACCGACCGAGAAAAGCGCCCGTCTCTCCTCTCTCTCTCTCTCTCTCTCTCTCTCTCTCTCTCTCTCTCTCTCTCTCTCTCTCCCCTCCCTCCCTCCCTCCCTCCCTCTCTCTCCCTCCTGTTCCTCTCCGCGTCCCGTTCTTTCCCGTAGGAGGGATATCGGGTGGGCAGCCTGGCCTCTCCGGCCTCGCCTTACGCGGTAGCGCGCGAAACGTCGCAGGTTGCCTAGCCTCACCGGGCCCCGTAGGCGTCGCGATGCCATTAGCGGCACGCAAATTTCCCGCCGGACAAAAATCCGAAATGTATTCTCCCACCGGCGTCGCGCCGTGCTGGCGCACCCACGCACGAGAGCGAGCGAGCACAAGAGCGATCGATGATTGAACGCGCGGGCCGGTCTGTCACCGCGCCGTGACTTCGCCTCGGCCGGCCGACCAGCCGGCCGGCCGGTTGGTTGTTTCTTCACCCTTTCACCGTGGACGCCTTTTCCAATCCGGCTGCCAGCCTCCAGATTCCCGGGGCACCTTCGGTCCCCGGGCCGTCCAAGGAAATTACACGGTCGGGAGGAAAGAAAGATAGGAATAGGAGCAACGGCGAGGACTGGAGAGGAATTACACGGGAGAAATGCGTTTGTGTAACTGTGAATAGGGAAGGGGGAATTCGCTGACGAGATGCGACGTCTCCGTTAACAGGAACAATCGACTGGCTGGAAGACATTCTACGAGAATCTTGTTGTTGTTTCTGTGACCAAGTTTTCCAAGCATGGTCCTCTTATTCTCCCTGGACATCCCTGAGCAGAAAAACGACTGACGGGGCTGTTTTCCTCTCGTGTATTCTTCAAAAGTATCTCGTTACCGTGATTTATATAGCCGTTAGTCAAATGGTCACGAGTCGCTGCGATCTTCCTCCTCACTTCCTCCCCGAGTTCCGCCGAAGATCTCTCTTTCACGATTCGCTGCCGTCCCATCCTATGTATATGCATCCCACATGTGCAAAGTCACGCTGAAAGTAACGTCTATTCCCGTTACCGTTAGTCGAAAAATGTAATTGCCTCACCGTCATCGTCATTAACGAGGAGAGATAACGCCGTTACCGAGTCGTTGCTGCTGAAATATTATCTCGCGATTCGCGCCTCCTCCGCTCCGGAGACGAGACGAAACCGAAATGGCATGAAACTTCTCCGCGTAGACTCGTCAGAGAGTCCGTCGAATGTATCTCCTCGTATATCCGCAGGAAACGCAATCATCATTTAATTATCGAACGCGCGGTCGTGGGGGCCGTTTTTTTCGGGGACGAGAAAGAGAGAGAGAGAGAGAGAGAGAGAGGGGCTCGGCCGTTTCTTAGAACGGCTGAATTTACGAAGAGCCCGCGACACGATATCGTAGGAGTCGCGCGGCGTTAGATAGCGCGCAAAGGGAGGCGGCGAGCATTCCGGGCCCTTTAGCATAGAAAGCAGCTCCGACCACGTATCCTGGCCCACGCGATTCTCCGCGGGACATCGTGCGGGGACTCTCTCTCTCTCTCTCTCTCTCTCTCTCTCTCGCGTCGCCGTGGCTCTTTAAAAGCGATATTTCCCAACGTTTTCTGGCGGATATCGCCGTCGTCGCCGCGCGGCGCGCAACGAAATCGCGATTTCGCACGCGGAAAACGCTTGCGATCTCTACACCCTCTCGTGCTGAACCGAACCTCAGATAAGGAGAAATGATGTCTCCGTGTCCGCGACCGGAAACGTTTGTCCGAACGTTCGGCTGTAATAACGTTACGGTGACTCCACGATTAACGCGATCCGTTCCCCTACCGTTGTCGAAAAAAAGTACGTTATGCGCCGGCAAAAATGTTTATTCATCTGTTTATCTTTTCTTTTATTCATCGAAGATGTAGAACGCTATAAATTCGGGTAATCTTGATAAGAATTCACAAACCGGTCATTTCGAGCAATCAGCTTTGGCAGTCGTAATGTTCCGAAAGAATTTCCCCGTTCTCTTTGGTTCGGTCTTTATTTTTCCCGGGCAACGGAGAATTCTGTTGCGTCAACGGAATTGCCCCTCCTGTCTGCAACTCGCCTCGTCCTGCCCGCTTGCCTTCCTTCCTTCTTTCCTTCCTTTGTGATGACACGCGCGGATGACCGAGCGGCCGATCATTTTTCCGCATGACACTTCCGGTGTCGAAAGACGAGCGCTTCGCAGGTGACTCCCACACGTTGAGCTCGCATTCGAGAACGACGTTCTTCGCGAGAACGCTCCTCGAGTGGCTCTCGGTGGCCTCTGAGGTTGCCCCATGCTGCTCTTCGCCGAAGCCGGGAAGTCGCAGGTTCCGCGAAGTCAGAGGCGGCAGTTGTCGCGACATTTTCGGCGACAATGCGCATGCCGCTACCAACGCTTAGATTGCCGCAACGAATGATTTACGAAATGACGCGGCGGCTTCACCTCTCTCTCTCGCGTTTCGCGTATACGCGTGAGTCGTGAGCGAAGAGGATCGCCTTCGAACGTACCTCTCTGGGAAAAATGGGCAGGCTGAATGAAGCGCTCAACACTTCCCGCGGTGTTCTTTCCTCCGGAGCGAACTCATTCCGCGATCGGTGAGTGAGGTTTGTATTTTCGGAAGATTTTTCACGCAGACCCGCACGGCGCTTTTGACAAGCGGCCTCGGGGACGATTTGACTACAAAGCTCCCCGACGGGTTCATTCAGCCTGCTTCCGAAAATCGTGCCGGTCCGCGAAAGGACGGTCGCGTCGCCGAAAACAAGGCGAACGGTAGCCCTTTCCGGCTTAACGCGATTGGGAAAACTGCGGGTTTAGCCGTGAAAGTTACTTCCGCTCCTCCTGCCGGCTCTTTGAATGCGGCAATTGGCCGCGCGTCTGCGGAACGCGTTCCCAGACGATGATCCCGGACGTCGGTCGAGTCTCACGAAACTCCAGTTAGCGCAGGTCAGTTTGTTGCCGGCCGGTTACGCTCTTTGTCGAACGTCCGGCCGACCGGATGCGCGCCTGTAGTCCCGGACAGAAGAGAGGAACGAGCGCGTGTTGCCTTCTCGCGAGAGAGATATATCGCGCCGCGAGAGGAAGCGAGCGCGGCGCGGCGCGGCGCGGCGCGGCGCGGCGCGGCGCGGCTTACGGGCGGAAGAACGAGCGCCGGCGACGTGAGCTCGCAAGCCTCGCGCGGATTTTTCCTCGCCTCTCGCAGACACATTTGGCGAGAGGAGAAAGAGGAGAAGGCGGAGGCGGCGGCGGAGTCGCACGAAGAATCCCGCGCGGAGATCCGCATACCGATTTTGCGCGGCGACGCGCCTTGCTCTCGCATCGCGACGTCCTTGGCTAACCCGCGTGGAAAATTTCATGGGATCTGATTACGGCTTTGGCCCATTTCGCGGCCAGATTATGCTCCTTCATTGGGCGATCCAGGTTCGCGTTCGGATCAGGCACGTGATGTTTCAAACGCGCGAATTGGGAGCATCCTCTTTGCTCTCTTCCACGTTTTTCCGAAGATTTTTTCTCATCTTTTTTGTTGGATATATTAGTATCGTACTTATATTTATCTACAAATTCATCTACATCGTCTGTCAATACTCCGGAGATGTTTAAAATATCTTTTGTTTTTTATTTTTCGTTCTATCGAGCTCGATGTTGGTGCAAAAATGACTCTCCCTATTCAATTTATAAAAGTGTACCGCTTTTAGTCGCTAGAAAAATACGAGTTTCAAAGGCACATCTTGATCCCAAATGGAAAATCCATTTGGGATAAGAATGAAATTTCCCAATCTTATCGAGGCGACGAATTTCGAGACACATCCGGGCACTCCAAATTGGAAATCTCTTCATCTGGGAAAATCCTGACAGATTTTCACGCAGATATTTGCAGTCCTCGCGTCATCTCTCGCTTTTTCTCTCGTTAACAGTCTCTGTTTTCTTCTCCGGTTTGTAATCGTAACGGATAAGAATGAAGACGAGACGACGATGTCGCGACGTCTCTCTCGAAAAAGGTCTCCGCCTGTCGCGACTCTCATATCTCGGAATTCTCCGTCGACGTCCTTCGTCCTGTTCGTAGGTACGATTACAAACCGGAGAAGAAAACAGAGACTGTTAACGAGAGGGAAAGAGATAAAAAGCGAGAGATGACGCGAGGACTGCAAATATCTGCGTGAAAATTTGTCAGGATTTTCCCAGATGAAGAGATTTCCAATTTGGAGTGCCCGGACGTGTCTCGAAATTCGTCGCCTCGATAAGATTGGGAAATTTCATTCTTATCCCAAATGGATTTTCCATTTGGGATCAAGATGTGCCTTTTCCCGTAAACGCGATTGCCTCGGCGAGTAACGCTAATGGCGCGACTCTAACGAGCCCATTGGTTATCGTTTGGCGTTACGTAAGCCTCGGCGCCACATTTTTCCCTCGGAATTTGTCGCTGACAGTGCAAAAGTTTTGATGGGTTTCCGTGATGGAAAAACGAACTGGATAATTTTCAAATCAAAAACGGTCTATTCATTTTGTCAAGTAATCGCTATTGTTTTTTCTTATCTTCAGTACATTATACGCTTAAATATTTCTTTTTTCTTTTCTTTTGCAAGCTCCGTCGTGAAATCGGATGAGTCGTTTGAGAAACCGCATCAGAACTTTTGCACTCGGCCAACATTTCGCGATGTGGCGCGCATCTCGCAAGCAGACGCCAGGAGAGACGCGCGACTGGGGCTTATCTGTTCATCTCTATCCGCTTCCTCCTCTCCGTCGCGACTTTTATCGTGCGTTATCGGCCGTACACGCGCACGCATGTCTAGAAAAACACATGCACGTACACTCGCAGGCGTTGCGCAACGCGCCGGTCTCGATAGGCGGCTCTAACGCCGAGCGGAAATCCGGCGGATTCTTTCGGCCTGTCGTTTTCTTTGCCGTTTCCTTTTTCCTCCTCCTCCCCTCCGGTCACCCTGTTATCCATTTTCCTGTCTTTCCGTCGGCCGGTTATTCATTCGCTCGTTCGCTCGCTCGCTCGTTCGCTCGCTCGTCCGTTCGCTCGTCCGTCCGTTTGTTCGTTCGTTCGTTCGTTCGTCTCTTTGTTCATTCGTTCGTTTGTTCATTCATTCATCCATTCATTCATTCATTTGGTCGTTGGTTGGTTCGCTCGGTCGTGGCCGTGGCGAGTTCTACCCGGCCTGATGACCCGAGAGCGTGGAGTCGCGATAGCGTCGTACGCTTTTCATGCTCGCTCTTCTTCTTTCTTTTTTTCTCTCTCTCTCTCTCTCTCTCTCTCTCTCTCTCTCTTGCTTTTTCCTCTCCGCTCCTCTAAGAGCAGATTTCGGCGCATTTCACGATTGGATGGTCCTGGCGGAAATAACCTCCGCCACGCGTAAAGCGTCGTCTCTTCTCTTCCTCCTCCTCCTCCTCCTCCCCCTCCCCCTCCTCCTCCCCCTCCCCTCCTCCTCTTCCTCCTCCTCCTCCTCCTCCTCTTCCTCCTCCTCCTCCTCCTCCTCCTCCTCCTCCTCCTCCTCCTCCTCCTCCTCCTCCTCCTCCTCCTCCTCCTCCTCTTCCTCCTCTTCTTCTTCTTCTTCATCTTCATCACCATCGTCGTCGTCGTCGTCGTCGTTGCTGTGGTCTTCGTTTCGCGTGTATATCGCGACCTCTCCATTTTCCTCTGTCTTCTTTATCAAGTCGCTGCGTAGTGGCAACCAGATCCAACCGCGGTTGCCTGCTGGGTGTACGATCGATCTCTAACATGATAAAACCGTTTCGTTCGTATAGAATCGTTCGTGTAGAATCCACTTTGACAGAACAGACTTCAGTTTTTGGAGCGTAAGTTCGTTATTTTTCTTCGCGACAAAGTTACGATTCATGAAACGAATGAGAATCATTCGTGTTTGAAAGTCGTGAAAACTCAGGACGTTAATCCTTAAAGGACGAGAGTCGGCTTGAGCGGGCCAATTCGAATGAGGTGAAGAGAAATCAAGTAAAGTATTAGTAGAAACGGAACGCGTCGACTTTTTTTAGTGCTAGATGAATTAACACATACGCGATTGACGGAACTCGTAAGAAAGATGCTTTATCGATAGACGACACTCATCTATTTAGCAAATGCTCATTCGCGACTGTCGTACAAAGGGATCGACACCGTCGTCGAAGTTATCGCGAGGAGGTTTCGCGATAAAACTGCGGGTTTTTTAGGAAGACGCGTCTCGGAGACGGTGTCGTGCCTATAAAGCTGACGACGTTGCGAAAGTCGGAAGCTCGAAGAAGAGCGAACCGAGCGAGCGAGAGCGACTGGGGACGAAGCAGAGGAGGAAGGAGAAACAGCCGCGAGCGCGAAGGCGCGGGCGAGGGGTAGAGAGAGGAGGAGGAGGAGGCCCTTTATCGTAGCAAGTTCAACAACACGCTATCGTGGCGCGAGAAACACGATCGACGTTGCTCGTCGCCTCCGCCCGATCTCTCTACTATGATTTCGTAACGTCGTCGTCGTCGTCGTCGTCATCGTAAAGAGAGACGGAGATAATTTATTACGCATTCGTAACGACGAAATCGTCCAAACATGCAGCGAGAGAAAACCGTGAATTATCGCGCGCGTCTCGCTCGAAATGTCACGGAAATCTGCGTATGTTCGAGTAAGAAAAAATGTGCGGTGAGGTTATTAATTATATTTTATCTCACCCGCCGTACTCCGCTACGCTGCGTTTCCGTTTGTCGCCGCGTGATGACAGCTCCATCGTGAAGTTTGCGCGACTGGAAAATATTTCTTACTTAAAATCTTATTATTCATCCGCGTGCTCCCTTGTACTAAATTTCCTTTCCTTGTAACGTGTCGAAAACGTTCTTTCCGGTCGCCGCGTCGGAAATATTATTCCTGCGAGACGGACGAGCCGAGAAACGTGTCCATTATCGAACATCCTGTGTGTACCGCGACACTCCCGCGGACAATCGAAAACGCCAAAGAAGGGCCGTGAGGAAGCTTAGAGAGCGCGATTTCACTTGGAAGTACATTGAGCTCGTGGGCGAGCGACAGGAACTAGAAACGCTCCGTTGCGCGGGTCCTCTTCCGCCGGAAAGCCGCTCGTAGCGTTCTTCCTTTCTCTCCTATTCCTCCTCCTCCTGCCTTTTCTCTCTTTCTCTCTCTCTCTCTCTCTCTCTCTCTCTCTCTCTCTCTCTCTCTCTGTTCCTCCTTTCCTGTTCCTCTTCCTTCAGCTCGATGCATACGCGCCACGGCGTGCGCGTGCAAATTCGTGACGGGTAGGAATTTCAAGCCGAGGATATCTCCATTGAGAGGTATTCAGACCGCGACGTTTCGCAATTGTCCGCAATGCGCCGCGGCTGTTATTCTCAAGTACGAGGGAGCTCCTACGCGAAAATTATCTCCCCTGACTTGGCGCGTCGCGAATCGCCCGACAGTGGAGAGAACACGCGAGACGCGCGAGCGCGCTCACGCGATTTGTGCGTGTACGGCAATTATACGGCTAGCTTTTCGATTACCGTCAAGGAACCGAGTTTCCCTCGGATTAGCCCGAGTGGTCGCAATTTCACCGTCAGTCGCCGCCGTCTAGATTACCCTTCATGCATTTGGGACGCCTTCAAGATGCCTAGAAGCGAGTGAAACGGGCGACGGGAGATGCGTGCGCGGGCAGAATTTTATAGTAAAAATTACCGCAGAGAGTTTTATCATCCAGGAACACGTGTCCACATTTCACCTCAATCTATCATCCTTCCGTGTCATATGTGCTGTTTGTACATATTTCATCGTTCCGAAGTTTGCCGCTGAGAAATTTGAGAATTTACGTGTTGCCATGACGGCCCAGAGAAAACACGTAACATTGCGAAAAGAATTTATAAAAAAAAAAATAAAACTATAATATTCTCTCCATGTCTACATCATCCGGGCGACATAAAATTCCGTAAAATAAAAGTAAAAGCAGAAATCGGCTGTCAAACGTCGCGACAGTCGAGGAAGAAACGTCGAAGCGGACTGGCAAAGGCGGGGCTCCGTGCGTGACCCCTAATTTCGAAGCCGTCGATCATGACAGGATACGTCGAGAGTTACCTTCTCGCGGATCCTCATCTCACGCATCTCAGCCTGAATCTCAGGGCTGAAGAAAGCATGCTACGGGTCGGCATACGATGCATAGCGGAAAAATACGTGTCGCTTGTTCCGAGCGTTTGCGCGTCATAGCAGGGGGGGGGGGAGTGAAGACGACGACGACGACGACGACACCGGGCGTAACCGGGCTGCGCGTATCCTTGTGAAAGGACGAGCGCGGCCGCGCGCTCGGGAGGGAAGTCGCGCGAGGGTTCGGGCCGTCTAGCGGGTGATAAACGGCCGGAAGGAAGCCAGAGGCGTTTCCACGAAAGCTACTGACAGGCCGGAAGGCCGAAAGACGGGATGTGGTCGCTGAGTAAGCGGCGTGAATGCGTTCGCTCGCGCTATCGCAGCCCGCGCCGTCCGCCCTCGTCTCTCCCTCCTTCCCTCTCCTCACCTCACCTCACCTCACCTCACCTCCCGCCTTCTCTCTCATGAATGTCGTTCTTCCTCTTCGGTCTAGCTCTATCTTGCTCCGGATATCGTCTCTAGCCGCCCTCTCACCCTGCGCGCCGTTTCGCCCACGTTTTTGTCCCACGTGCGGCCAGCGGCGCTGGAATTTCCGACCGGCGTCCTTGGGCCGAGCTATCGATATGTGTTTTCGTTCGCTTCGCTCTGTTGTGAATTATAATAAATGCTCCGCTTCTCCGCGCACGGCTCATTCCTCGAGATCTCTCGTCCGCGGCTCTCTCGACAGTGGCGCTTCTGATGAGCTTCTCGGCTTCTCGGGGAGAAAATAGACGACGGGCGGGGAGAGGAGGAGTCGTTTCCGTTCGGTTGGCTTTCAAGTTGACTCTGCGCTGCGATAGAATTTTAATTTGGACCATTTTTCATCCTTTGACTCCTGGTTTCTTTCACTCGGGGAATTTATTTTGGTAGAAGAGGATGTCCGCGAGAGATTTAACTGCGAGGAACAGATTCAGCGGGCGAAAGATTAAGAAAAAGTTTCGTCATGAAAGATCGGTGAGAAAAAATTGCATCGTTTTCACTTGACACATTTGATCAAGACGAGAAGAATTTATATCTCATGCCGCTCCCTAAAGGGACTCGAAGGATTAACAATTTCGCGTCAAGCGCGATATGTCGCCGTTTTTGCCGAGCGTTTCGTCGCCGTTCCACCTCGCGGCTCGTCCACGCGAGAATTATTATTTACCGCCGCGGTTTGTCGCTGTGACAGGGCGCGGAGGGAGGTGGAGGGAGAGCGGTTAGGAGAACGGAAAACAGGAAGGGGTGGAAGAGGAAGAGGGAAGTGGCCGGCCGGATACGAGGTTTCCAATGTCGACGGGATCGTTTTACCCGAGTTTGCGATTAATTCTGCCAACGACGATAAAAAACGCGGCGTGGCGCGGCGCGGCGCGGCGCGCAGGAAAGGAGTAAACGGTTCCGGCGCATGTGGAAGACACGCGCTAGAGAACGGACGCGAAATAGCACACGCCAGCAGCGCAGAGCCGTTTACGCCGTGTTTAGCGTCGTCGTCGTCGTCGTCGTCGTCTAGTTTCACATGTCCGGCCGTTGTGTTCTTCGCGGAGATTCCTTCTTGGACGCGCGGAATACCGCCGACGAAATCGCTCATTAATCGTGAAATGGCCAACAGTGGCGTCATCTGCGCGCACTTCCTCCGGGAGCGACTCCTGGAGAATAGGCGAGTCGAGCTTAACCCTTTGCACTCGAAATGCCAGCACAGCTGGCATGAACACTTATTCCGGCAACTCGGAATGCCAGCTGTACTGACGTAAAAAGATTTAAAGACAGAAAGCGATAAAACAATAAAGTGCGGCGATTAAAGGGAACATTAAAGGGAATAAAGATCCATCTTGTAGTTTTTCTAGGATTTTAGTAATTATATTTGTAATTATCGAGTTGGTGAAAAAGGAAATCTGGAAATATTCCTCGAGTGCAAAGAGAAAGAAGACGACCGGTGGGGATTATCGCGTCCAATCATTCTCCGAGTCATCGGTCCCCGCGGCTAAATTGGATAAGGCTAAGATTAACAAGTTGATCGGTGGCATCATGGAGTCCCCTTGGCCGCGACGCGACTTGAAAAGTGTCATCCTTTGAATCATATTTATTATTCAGCGAAACTTGCAAAAGGCGCTTATTAATTTATTATATTAAGGCGACGTGACTGTCGCAGTTGGCGGCGCGGGCGGAACGGGGGCGATCCTTCTCGCTCATTAACTTCGATATCACTCGAGCACGTTGAAATCGTCTTCCCCTCGAAGCCCGCCAGGCCATGTTTGTTAAGGGCTTCGCCCTTCCCGCCGTCGAGGAGTGGCAGGCCTCGCTTTCGTTCGACTTCGCCAACGTGCTCGTTCGCGAAAAGACGCGCGTCGCGGGCGCGCGGCGTCGAGAGACGACGACGTGGTTAGGCTGTTGGAGCCCTAACTCTCGTCGCGCGTACTATAAAGCCTTCTAAATTGGTGCGGGCCACGAAAATAGACTTCCGGTTCCCGTCTCGCGCTCGCTCTCGCTCCCGCCTGTCCGCCGGGAGGCGCGCGACGCGCCGCGTCTGCTATCTAGTATGCCAAGAACGACTCCTCCCTCGTTCCGTCTTTCTGTATCCTCGCACGCGGCCGCGATAAATACAGCCGCGATGTACACGCGGCGCCGCGGCCGCATGTAAATATTGCATCCGCGAAAATAATCCGCGCGCGCGCCCGGGAGATGCCCTCGCGAGGGAGATTTCGCGACGCGTTCGGATCGAGTTCGCAACACGCCGGTCCGCAGTGTTCCCTCACGTGGATCACGCTGCTCGTTGGGCACTCGTCGAGAGAGAGAGAGAGAGAGATGGGGGGGTGGCAGAAGAGAATGGCGGGTGTAAATACTGCACTCGGCGCGAAGGTGATTCCCGGTACGCGCGAGTATTCCGAAGACGTTTCTTCGGCCTTCGATAGGTGTGTCAATATGTTCCTCCGGCACGTGCAGCTCTCGCGAGCGCTCTTACGATACCGTTACGCACCCGCTACAGTCGGCTTGCGTAAGCCGTATGTAAATATCTGCCGATACTCGCGGAATATAAATAATATATCGCCGTATTTGTGAGCGCGCGTACGCGAGTCGCGGACGTAGGGATGTCGCGGATAACATCCTCGGCGTTCGCCGATCGACAGCCTCTCCTCTCTCGCTGTCTTTCTCGCTCCCTCCCGCCCCCAACTTTCTCTCTCTCTCTCTCTCTCTCTCTCTCTCTCTTCTGTCTCTCAAGCCACGTGGATCTTACGGTACACGGCAGGTGACGTGACGCAGGTGCAACGCTTACGTAGTCTCTAGCGTTTCGCGGAACGACGCGAGCCCTCGGCTAAGCGATGCGGTTGCACCTCGCGGATTCCCATTTCGCGAAGGCCGAGAAAGGATCGGCCTTCGGCGCGATGAGGCTGAAGCGCGTGCGCTTAGTGCCAAGGTCGAGGCGCTCGCGCTGCACTTCTTTCCACTCGGACTTCTTTCTTCCTCCTATAGCCAGGTAATTTTCCGGCCGATCCGCGTCCCGTGCTGTCGCCGAGCGCGCCGCGGCGAGTCCGCAAGAGACTCGTGCTTTCGTGCCTTCGCGAGCGAGGGGGGAGGGCTCTGTAAATATCCGCGAGACACGAAAGATGCCGAGGCCATCGTCTTCCACCGTGCTGAAGGGCCGGCGACGACCAAGTCACGTCAGAAATGAATAACGAGTGAAATTTTGCTCGGGGAGAGACAAAGTAGGAAGCACTTTCAAGAACGGACGGTGAAAAATTACGTGAAAAGCGAAGCAGCGCTCAAATGAGAAAGCCGCAGCGAACGCGGCTTCGAGTCGGCGGGTCCGACCGGGGCTTATCTCGCGGCGGGCGAGTGGGTGGCTGCGGGAATGGTCAGATAGTTTAGTATCGGAAGAGCAGCGGATAAGGCATGTGTGCATGCTTTTCCGTTTGGCCCTCTTTGCGTCTGTCCTGTCCTCCTTGGAGGGACGCGCTTCTCCACCCACGTGGTCGTTGCGCGAGGGAGGGAGCGAGCTTCTCTCTCTCTCTCTCGAACACTTAGAAACGAGATAAATCTAAAGTGGACGGCATACGTGCAACGTCCAGGCGGGCCCACGCGGAGAGAACCGCGGGCCCGGGTGTCGCGTGAGAGCGAGAGATAGCGAAACCTGTCGCCCTCCTCTCTCGCGCCCCGTTGAAGCGTTGCTCGTAAAAGGAAAAGCGCGTTGATAACGCGCGACGTAATGGCTTCCGTAATTTTCAGACGGCGACGCGACGCTCGTTCGTGGCCGGCAGATTTTCAGCGTATGAATTCGCTCGCTATCGGGTACCGGTGAATCCTCTCTGTTTCTCTTTCTCTCTCTCTCTCTCTCTCTCTCTCTTTCTCTTTCTGTAGTCTCCTCCGCGCTTTGTAAATATCTACGAGAGACGGGCGCGGAAGCTTGTCTCTCTAAAGCGCCGACTGGCCGGTCCACGTGGACCTCATCGGGGCGGCGGACCTCTTGGTCGGAAAATGTCTCGGGAATTATTTTCCTTTCCTTGACTTTTGTTTTCAGCACGAACGTGGCTTTCGGCGCGAGAATTACGAATTTCATGCGGGCTACCGAGTCCAAGTCGCCTGTCAACGACGGGGCCCGAGTCGGAGAGGCTTGACCTCGAGGCTCCCAAAGTTCCTAGTAACAAGAATGAGAGGAACTTTGGTCGTAAAATACGTCGTGTAATATTATACATTTGAGAGATGGGGGAGAGAGAGAGAGAGAGAGGGGAGAGGGGGAGGAAGGGAGGGAGGCAGAGAAGGAGGGGGAGAGAAGAAGGAAAAAAAACGGACGTACGAAATTAGCGGTTGGTCGTCCGACAGTTCGGACTTTATCTTAAAACCTCGAGCGGTTAAGAGAGCAGAGGCAAAAGAGAGGATTGAAAGCGCGCGCGATAGGCTGGAAGAAAGGGCGGAGAAGGTCGAGACGGAGGACGAACAAGGTTCGTTTGCCCGCCTGCACACGTGCACCTATATGGTAATTCCTCGGTCGCGGCGGAGTGTCGAGAATTTGACGACGGGGTACGCCATAAAAGTACGCCCGGCCAGAAAGTATCGAGGAACACGCACACGGCACCGAGCGGCACGACCGTATTTTTTTCGCGTCTGGGATTATTAACCCCAACATGCGTAGTGCCTCACGTATACGCTGCGTGTTCCTCGCGCGCGCACGGATGCCGCGTGTGCGTGTCGGCCGTGCCCGAGCGTACAACAATCTAGAAGCGGAAAGGAGATTTTCAAAGCCCCCCTGAGGGGCGCCCACACGCTGATCTCGAGTATTTCGAAATGAAACGCCTTTCGAGGCGAATTGGCGCGAGGCGCGATTTTTAGCGCAATATCACTTTTTTTCTCTTTCCTTTTTTCTTTTTTTCTTTTTTTTTTTTTTTTTTTCTTTTGCTTTAATCGGGACTGCTGTTCACGCGAGCGCAACAATATGCACCGACAAGAATCTTCCGAGTAGCCGGTCACACTCGAGACGTCCCTGATGCACACCTGGGGAGTGAGGCAGCCGAAACGCCTACGAAAAGAGGAAGACGCGGAACACACGAGCGGGACCCCGTGAATCTCATCGTCCTCCCGGAGGCTCTCTCTCTCTCTCTCTCTCTCTCACCGGGAAAGAGAGAGAGAGAGAGAGAGAGAGAGGATCGAAAAGCGAAGCTCCTCTCGGTTACCGGTCACCGCTAGGCGGAGATACCGGGTGGCACGTTCGGCCAAAGAGCCTCGCGACGTGAACATACCGCCGTCGTCTCGTGGCGTGGGTTTCGGGATACACGGCCGGGCATATTCGAGCGGTCATTGTCCACCTATCGATAACGCGCCTGCCAGCTTCGTGACTGTGAACGCGCCGTTGCCTCGCGAGATCTGTATCGGCCATAAGCGCGCTTTGTTCGTCCGGCCGAAATCGTAGTCCCGTCGCCGGCTACGATCGCGAGGAGGAGCGGAGGTCGATCCGGGAAATGAGCTGCCCGTTACACGATTCCCATTGTATCTCGGCTCCTTAGTACCTCGTCACCGGCCCCGACCACCCAAGTCGCTCACGAGGGCTCCTGGCGCTGCTCGTGACAGCCCGGCTACGTTTTTAATTAACAACGTGCAGTCGGAATCGACGAGAGGACGGCGAGATGGCGAGGGCGAAGCTCGCTTCTGCCATCTGCCCGCTCGGGATCAATTTTCAACCTCGCCGCGACTCTCGTCTCGGCCGAGAAGGTGAAATTATTTCACACTTGCCCCGCCTGTGCGTCTTACGCAACACGTCGTCGATGGCCCTGTTTTTCTCCATATCAGTGAAACAATTATCTTGGTTTTCCATATTTTTGCTGGTCGTAGTCGCAACAATTGTAATATTTGCGAGTCGGCTTTCGTTTTCCTCCTCGTGTTCAAAACGCAAGAGGGGAAGCCGCGAAAATTGGTGGCCGGACAAAGGAAGGGTTAACGAGTCGCTGCGCAGGAAACGCAGCGTAATGCCGGCGTTAATGCCGCGTCGTGGCTGGACGGTAAACATTTACGAATGTCTCAATCGCGATTACGAAGCGTGGCTCTCCCCCGAGAGGCAGAGAGACAGAGAGAGAGAGAGAGAGAGAGAGAGAGAGAGAGAGAGAGAGAATATGCCGTTGCAAAAGCCGCGGATCTTTTTTAACCGCCGCCGTCGGCCGGCCGGCCGTTCGCTTGCTTGCTTGCTTGCTTGCTTGCTCGCGCTTGCAAATCCTGGACGCGACTGCGTCCGGGTTTGTCGCCCACTTTGCGCTCTCGCGGCCGCAGGTGTGTCGCAGGCCGCGGCGGAGCAACGTGCCCGGGCTTTTTCGCCTATATACACCGTTATACAGCGTGTCCCGAGATTCAATAACCCGCGATCCGCAGCCGTCTAACGGCGCTCGTCGAAAATCTTTTATACGCGCGCCAAGCTCCCGCTGCGAGTGTCGGGATCACGTCTCGTGGATCGGGAAGGACCGCTCAGGAGCGCGCGTTTTTTCTTCCTTCCCTCCGTCGGAGCGGACTCGCTCACGCTCTCCCGGACACGGGGTGTTATTAAAAAACAATTTATCGATTACTCCGAGGGGAAATTTTGGCCGGCGAGTAAACCTCGGTCGAGCCAGCTGCTTTGGCCATAAGAAACGGCATCGTAATTTAAAAATCGTCCAGCGCCGGGAGATTTCCTAAGAGCCCGGCTGGGCGCGTGGCTTCATGAGAGAGTGCTCTCTCTCTCTCTCTCTCTCTCTCTCGTCTCTGTGTTGCTCCGAGGAGAGACAAATTTCCGAGGTGGAAGCCAAGTCCGGTGATCTGTCAAAAGGAAAGCTGGGAGGATCATCGAATGCTTCTCGCAAGTCCGTCGGACTATTCGCGAACACCCGGTGGATCCGTCCACGACAGGCAGCCTACGTCGGCCTACGTATATATGCGGGTATATCTGCCTACCTACCTACTTAGTTCACCGATTCTCGCCGGTATTCACGGGACGAAAATGCGTACCCACGTCTCGGGACTCTCGGCTGCGAGGCGAGCGTGCTCGGCTCTCTCGACTCTCGGCTCGGCTCGGCTCGCTCAGGTACTCGGCTGTCCCGACTTCCGGCCGTGGTAAAGGTGTGCCTAGGCGAAGTTATACCCACGCGACCAGACACCGACGATCGATGGCGAGGCAGGAGAGAGAGACAGAGAGAGAGAGAGAGACAGAGAGAAAGAGAGAGACAGAGAGAGAGAGAGAGAGAGAGAGAGAGAGAGAGAAAAAGCCGCGGGGATAGGAGAAAAAGAGGAGAAAAGTGAGAAAGAGGAAAAGAAAGGAGAAACGCGTGGAGCGAGTCGCGCGCGCACGCGCTGCCACAGCTTCGCCGAAGCTTCGCCCGCGGAAAGACCTGTTTTTCGATAGATCGCGCACGAACTCGCCGTTAAATCACACGCTCGACCGCTCGGCGCTGATGCTAATTCGAGCGAGCGAATGAACGCGCGCGCTTGCGCGCGCGCGAGAGAGAGAGAGAGAGAGTGAATGAAGGTAGTATCGCAAACCTGAAGAGGTTGCGACGGCAGGCCGCTCCTGCCGACCGTTTCGGCTTTTCGTCGTGTCCTTGAGGTCATCGCGACGCACCGCGCCGGTAACGTCGGCGGAAATTCCGCTCTTACGGAGCGCAGCGAGTCTGCTCTCGAAACGAGCAGGTTCGAAACTCTCTCCTGACTTCGAGCAGGGTCTGATAGTTTTATGAATGAAGCACACATAGTCGCGAGTCGCACTCGCTGGGATTCCAGGAGCGAAATTTCACTCGGGCTGGGGAGATTTTTTTACTCGGACAGAATAGACTCTCCGCTCCGCGATCTTGAAGAGTGAACCCGACGTGTTTCACTTCGACGATTCGTCGCAGAATCGAGTTGCCGCCAATCGTACGACTGTAATGTCCACTCGTACTGGCAATTCTGCGAGAAGTGGTATTTTCGCTTCGGGTGAACCTTCAGCCGTCCCTTCCGAGAGTGAAGTCTCACTCTCTGCAAGGTCCGGAGAGTCCAGCGTAAAGTTTCGAGCTCGTCCGTACACGATACGTTGTTGCGAATTGCTTTGGAATAAACGCGCACATCTTGCACTGATTGTTTCAGTTTGTCGACTTGGGCATGGTGACTAGCATAGAGTACAATCATAAACCCGTGGAATCGGCCAGGAAAGGTCAGGAGGTCTGCATAAAAATCGAACCGATCCCGGGCGAGGCGCCCAAGATGTTCGGTCGCCACTTTGAAGCAAAGGACTTCCTCATCAGCAAGGTGAGTTTCGGTCATTCGTCGTCGGCTCGCTGAATTTCGACGGAAAACGAACTCGCTCGTAACTTCAGCCATCGCATACGAAAATCGCGTTTCGTGAGAGACGTCTTCTAGTTTTCGAGTCACGTGATGTGCAACTCGCGCAACAAGTTTCGCGCTCGTCGGCGCGGCGGTAGGCCGCGCGAAACCGAGAAACGCGGTTTCGCCTTGACGCAAATTCGACTTAGTATGCGAGACCTAGATCGAAAAACGGAGGGAGCAAGAGGAGGTGGAGCAGGAGGGAAAGATGAACATCCGGCGGCGATCGCCCGTCCGCCGCCGGCTTCCGGCCTTCGTAGAAGCTCGCTATCTTTCGTCCCTCCGCCTCCTTCTCTCCCTACCTTCAGCTCTTCTTCCTTTTTCGTCTTCCTCCTTGAGAGGCCAGGATATCGGCTACTACAAATCGACAACGAAGACAGGATCGGGCCTTGCCCGCTTGGAAACTTCATCCTGAAGTTTCGAGCGAATGCTTTTTCGCTTTGGCTAAAAACACGGCTGAAAATGTAGCTGGCTTTTCTACAACATTAATCCTTTGCGGCTCGAATCGTTCTCGACTTTTCGACCCGGACAGATTTATTCGCTCTGCGACGTGACACCGCGACAAGTGTCTCTCGCATTTACTTCAATATTTCAGCGTTTAATTAACACAAGAATTAATTTATTTGTATCAATATTAGAATATTCATATATTATTTTATTTTATTTTTATCATTTTTATTATTTTATCTTATTATTATTACATTTTATTTTACTTTTATTATTTTATTTTATTATTATTTTTACATCATCTCTGTACTGTAAAATCGATCAGAACGAAACGCAATGTCGATGGACGACACCCAAGAAGGATAAAATAGATGCACGCGCAGTTGTGTAGTTTTCATATTGTCCGATGAGCAAAGCTGCGCAAACAAATCGCGTTGCGTCGAAATACAAGCAAGAAAATGGAAAATTCCGTTTGCGGCTTGAAACGTTGACAATGGACCATAAAGTGAGATCGCGAGCGGATCGTGTTTCAATTGGCCCCAGTTGGCGAGTTCCCGAGGAGATGCGTGTAAAGACTGTTGCGATCGTTAATTAAGACGGATGTTTCGTAGGCTTCGTTGCCCCTGTGAGAAACGGTACCGCGTCTTTTCTTCGACGTACAACCGACCGACGTCTCATCTTCATTCTTTCCCCTCCCCCATTCTTCCTTACCTTCCCTCTCCCCTTCCTCCCTCCGCCCCCGCCGCTCTTCATCCTCCAGCACCTCCTCTTCCTCCTCTTTTCTCTGGGCCTGTTCTATCGTCGTGCTTCGAACACCTTCCTGTGCTTTGGTAGACAAGCGGAAGTCGTCGTTACCGTTTGCTTCGTGGAATCAGTTCCGGAAGTATCTTGTTCCCACGATGATTCTCCCGAAGCCACCGTTCCGCCGACGACACGTCGACGGCTCGTACGAGCGAAATTGGAGCAAGCGCGCTTGCTTTTGTTCCTTCCGAGGAACACGCCTTGGGCAGATAGAGAGAGAGAGAGAGAGAGAGAGAGAGAGAGAGAGAGAGAGAGAGAGAGAGAGAGAGAGAGAGAGAGAGAGAGAGAGAGAGAGAGAGAGACGTTAGAGAATGCGCGACACGTGGAAGCAAGAGGCGCGGACAATGGCGAGAATCGGAGAATGTTTCGCGCTTGAAGCCGCCGTCAGACCGTAGCCGTGATCGGGAAATTGCGGGAAATGCGAAGAGCAGAAAAGAAAGAGCCACACACGAATGGCGGGTGTAGAGTTACGCGAGTGTGCGCGCGATATCACGCGGCCGGCTCGGCGATAACTCTCCTGACAGTTTGCACACGCACGATAAGTGGCGACGCGCGCGCGAACCAAACAGCGCGCGAGGTACAAAATTCCGAGCGAGGACGGAACATTACTGTGGCGAAAATTACTGCCGTTGCCAAGTAAAAAAAGAAAAGGAAAGAAAAAAACTAATATTCCCTCCGAGAAGATGACACGACAACTAAATTAACGCTAAGACGGGCGGGCTGCAATTTCATTTCCGCGATGCAAGGTTGCATGAATTTGTGTCACGCACGGCGAGATACAAATTATGAAGATCCCATTTTCGAGGCAAGAGGTAAAATTGAAAAGAGCCCGCGCGAAACACGAGTAGCAGCCGCAATCTTCGCCGGCCGCGGCGGAGGGCGGCTGCGAAATCGGCGAAGACGAGGGAAGACGAAAAGCGCGCGCTTCGTTTCCGCACGCTCATCTCGCGAGCGTGCGGAACAATATTTCTCCGCGAGCTTTCCTCGCCGGAGCTTCCCGCGTTTATTTACCCGAGCGCGTTCGCGCGAACACGCCGCGTAATCTCTGCGCGGCCAAGTCGGCGAGAGAGAAGCAAAGGGGGCGATCGCGGGGAATCGCGGGGAATCGCGACCGGATGTTGCCGCGAATCCGAGCCGTTGACGTCGCGCGCGCGCGTTAAAGACCTCTCCTGCCTCCTCGTCGACGGAGAGCAACAGACAGCCGCGGAAAAACCACGTCCGATCGACGTCGTTTCTCCTCGTCACTCGAAATTGCATAATAACAACGCGAGCTACGCGTGATCGCGAATCGCGCGCGTACCTCTTTGCCGCGCGCGCGAGCAACTTAAACTTTCAAATTAGCTCTCCTCCGCGCTATGCGCCGTCGTTGAAATTTTTTATGATTACCGCGAACTGTTGTATATTCAACGTTCCGCGTACTTTACGAGCGGTAATACGGACGGAGAGAGGAGAGGGAGAGAGAGAGAGAGAGGAACACGTGGGGGCGAAGGCGACCGAGGAGGACAGAGAGAGAGAGAAAGAGAGAGAGAGGGGGGGGAGCACGATGGGCAGCGGAGAGCGGAGGGTGAAGAGAGACAGAGAGAATGAAACGTGGCGAATAAGAGGGAGGACGGTGGGAAAGGGAGGAGAGGGGCGAGCGAGAAGAGGCGTGGCGGGAGGCAGGCGTCCTCAATAGCCGCGTAAAACCACCATTGTGACCGATCCATGAATGAAACGGGACTTCCGGCCGGGAGTGGGGGCGGAAACAGTTGTGAAGCGTTACGTTTCCGAATGGACCGGTGAGCGTGCGCGCCCGCGCGCCGTGCTCCCTTTCCTCTGCCTCCTCCCTCCCCCTCCCCCCTTATCCTCTTCGCTATATTTCATTCTCTCTCTCTCTCTCTCTCTCTCTCTCTCTCTCTCTCTCTCTCTCTCTCTCTCTCTCTCTCTTTCTCTTCCTCTTTCTTTCTTTCTTTTTCTCTCCCCGGTCGATGTTGGCGAAAAACTCTGCGCGAAAATTAGCCACGTTGCCCCGCGCGAGCGAAAGCTCACGTCCCGGAAGTTCCCGCGTGCGGGCAGCTGTTTCGTGTTTAGCGGGCGACATTAATTTATTTATTATTAATACTTGATTTGCTAACACATTCGTCGACATTCGTTCGTCGGTCAAATCTATCGGTCGCACGATAGATGGTTGATCGAACGATCAGTCCGGTTTCTCGCTGGTTCCCAGGAGATACGGCTTTCTTCTCGGGTCTTCGCATCCCCTTGCGTTGGCATTCAATTTTCACGCTCCTGAAAGGGCAAAAGCTGATTTGGATTCGTTGGTGGCGGGACGTCTGGGGAACGCAAAGGGGTGTAACGCCCGCAAATTGCGCTAAAGTTCAAGTTGGCTTGCGTCATTGTGGCTGGCGAGCCGAAAGCAGCTCTATAAAACTTTGTCAGGCGAAATCGATTTTGCACGTTCGACCTCCCTCGAAATTCTCACCCCCCCACATTTTGTGCGTTTCCTCGTTGAAAATTTGCTCGTTTCCGACGGTAACAGCGCTCCATCGGGGCAACCGTTTGTATGTTACAGATCAGCAGACAGAGCATCGACGCTTGCAAGGATTACTTCAGGGACGACCTGCTGAAGACCGATTGGCAGCTGATGGTGGAACTCAAGAAGCTCTTCCAGATACTCTAGGATACGCTGAGGCTCACGATGACGTCATCCGGCGCCCTCCCGTCGCTTTGACGGCGAGATGACCGGCGAAGCTGCGATATCCTTGCGAGGTACTCGAGACCATTGAGCGAAGATCGTCTCCTCGAGTCATCCCGATCGACACCGCGCGCCTCGGGACGTGGCATGCTCGAAAACCTGCCCCATCCATTTCCTCGCCAACCGCGAGTCTGTGCACCTCGGCCGTCCTCCTTCCTTGTCTCGACTACTTCACATCCTCCTTGGACCCCGAAGAGCATGCTACGGAGACCGAGAGGAAGAAGAAGAAGAAGAAGAGGAAGAAGCACGCGAGAGAGAGAGAGAGAGAGAGAGAGAGCGGTCTCGGAACGCGTCCTTGAAAGCGTCACGCGCTTCGCCTGCCTACGTCTTGGCGGAACGTTCGGGCGGAATCGGCGGGTCGCGCAATTGCATTCGGGATATTCACGGAATACCACGTGGCCAGTACCCGCGAATCTCACCAGCGAGGACGTCGCGGCGCATCGACGAGGAGCTTCTTGGAAGTGTGCGATCGCGAGGAGGGCAGGAGGGAACAGTCACTCCGGATGGGAACGTCGCGGGTGGCGACGGCGTTGTAGATACGCTGCAAGAAGAGACGGAGAGATAAAAGAGCGAGAGAGAATAAGAGAGTCCCCGGGGGTGAGCAGGGACTAAGAGGAGAGAAGAAGGAGAGGGAGGGGAGAAGAAGACGAAGAAGAAAAGGAAGAAGAGACGCAGTGCTGACAAACGAGAGGGAAAATTGCGCGAGAACCTCGTGTGTTTTGTATATGTAATCCCTTTATATAAGATAAGAGCATGGTATGTCGACCGTGAATAAAGACTACTGCGCGTTTTCGCAAAAAAGAAAAAAAACGAAGAAAGGGAAGCAAGAGGTACATTTCTGTCGTCGGCGCGGTGGATCGACGCGCGTCGATCTGCCTCCATCACCTTCAGGAACCACATTGTCCCGTGCCGTCCGATGATCCTTGATCCTCGCGAGTACACACCAATCCTGACCAACACCGACCTTCCTGTTTCATCGCAGATGTCTCCTACGTCGCGCGTCCGATGTCCTCGCCCGCAATCGTCGGTAAGTGAAGCTTCAGTTTCCCACGATAGATATTTCCGCGAGGAGCTTGCGAACGCGCAACGGTGAATTCTCGAGCTTCGACCCGACGTCGATTTCGTGTGCGCGCACGAGCACGACGTAGAGAGCGATACCGAGAGAACTCAAGGGCTTTTTCATTCTTTCATTCAAAAGCAGGCACGTTTGCTTCGCTTTTGTTTTCGTTGCTTAACAAGGTAGCAACTCGCGCTCATTTGCGAGAGAGAACGTTCGTATCGAGGATACGCGGTTGAAATCGTCCTGCGTTGTGAACGCGAAGAATCCGAGACGAGACGAGTCCATTGGGAAAAAGGAGGCTCGTAGATTCAACGAGCCCTTTTCCGGTCGCCACCTCCGTCGCGCGGTCCCTTATTAAGACTTTTGGCAATATACGCGCCGAGCGTGGGAACGGGCGTTTTTAATTGGCCGGGAGTGGCAATAACGCCGGAAAGAAACTCGAGAAATAAATCAAGGAGGAGGAGGAGGAGGAGGAGAACGACGACGACAACAACGACGACGATGACGATGACGATGACGTGTTACGTTACGGCAGCGTTGCCGTAGATCGCGTATTGTTCTCGAATTCTCGAGCCGTCCTCCAGCCTCCTCTCCGCCAGCCTCTCTTCTTTTTTTAGCGCCGCCGGAAGCGACGATAATGGGACGCGGGCGTGCGAGATCGATCGTACGTGACAGAATCGAAAGATCGTCGTCGCGCGACGCCTTGCGATTGGTGCGCCGAAAGCCGGACTTTGCGAGTCAACATTTCTTTCGCCGACCTTACTGATTCTGTCGAATTTGAACGGCACTGTACATTGATCGGGTTACACCTTGATTCATTAAATGGTTAGCGGTACCGTGTCAGTGGTCTTTAAAAAGAATTTTAATGTTATATATTTGATTATTTTATAACCAGTTTATTAGAGATGCGCGAATCAAGAATTTTTATGTCGAATCGAATCAAATCGAATATCATTTTTTAAATTTGATTTTAAATCGAATCGAATCTATAAAATTTTACTCGAATTCGAATCGAATCGAATGAAATCGAATCGAATCATTAAAAAATTTAACATGACTATTAAACATGCAAATAACGATGGAAGATTTTAATACGAAAGGGAATACTGATATTGTAATATCACTTTAAAGTAAAATATATATTTAAATAATTAAAGTAATTTATAATTAAGTTATAAATTATAAGTTAAGTTGATTACAAGTTAAGGGTTCAAACATACAGGCCCAGATGGCCCGTTTTATAGCTGATGCACGTAAACGATAATGTATTTGATTTCTATTCGAATTATTCGGATTCGAATAGTTCGCACATCTCTACAGTCTATTTGTAAGGAGTAAGCAAAATAGCAGATATTTTTTCACTTCTTTATAATTTGCTGGTTATTTATTTTTTTCATGTCATCGGAAATGTGAAATATATATTTATTCTTTAACGAGATCATCGAACCGTAATGAATAATTCTGAAAAGAATCCTATTTTGAGGCTAGGTATGAAAAAGACGGCAAAGACGGTAACCGTTCGTATCATCAAAATGGGGCCACAGTTCGTAATGTTGTATTTCAGGATCCTTCGTTGGTCCTTCAGACTCGACGGAATTTGCAGGATTAACGTAGAACCGAAATTTCGACTCGAGGGAGCTCGTGCTTTTCTCTTTCTCCCTCCTCTGATATTTCATCGCGGTTTATCGATGCGTGTGCCGTCTTACGCGTGTATCTTAACGCACACACACACACACACACAGACGCGTGTACTTTACGTCGTATATTATACGCTCGAGTTCGTCATTGGCCGAAGTCAGAAAATATGTCGTGTCCTTGCTGTGGAAGCAGCCGAGAGTGCGAGTCGCTCGGCTCGAGCTCAATAAACGCACGTCATTTCGAGTCATTCATGCATCTGCAGGTTGTCCTCGCGTCTCTCTCTCTCTCTCTCTCTCTCTCTCTCTCTCTTTCCTCCCTCTCTCTTTCGTACAGGTTACTCACACACATCGGTGTGTGAATGCAACCGCGTTGCGCACGTGCGTGCGTGCTCGCGCATTGATCGCTCGGCTCGGCGCAGCCCGGCGAGGACCTCGCGGATCCTCCGCGCGGGATTTACGCGAGATCGAAGAAGACGCGAGAGGTCGGGCATTATCAGCTGTGTCTGCCAACGTTGATGAAAAAAGCGTAACCCAAGTTGGAAATCTGCTCGCGGACGTGTAAAGTCAGCTCGAGCTTTAACCGACGTTGGCAGAATCAGTCGGAGGACGGCCGCGACATCGACTTCCGAAAAAGAAGTCTGTTTTCTTTCGAAAGACGCCGCGATGGCGATGAGAGCGACCAAGTCCCGGGGATCTCCGGCTACGACGGCGCGCTGGAATATTAAACGCGGCGGCGGCGGCGCGAAAGCAACGCTCGCTCCCGATCGGGACGGGCAGTCCCGGCCGAGATACCGTAAGGAAACGTGCGCGAAACGTGCAGGACGAGGGGCAAGGGCGTCTTCTCGAGTCGCGAGTCGAGGAGGGGAAAGTGTAATTGTGAAAATGAGGATAACATTTCGCCACTGCAGCGTTCCGAGTATACCCAACTTCTCGATGCCCGACCGAATGACTTACTTCATTAGTGGCAATTAACCTCCGCAATTGCCACGAAGGCGTCGGCGCGGGGAAATATCGGAGGAGGAAAAACCCGGCCCCGAGGGAGGGGGAGGGGAGGGGAGGGGCCCCGTTTCTTCTGCTCCTTCTTCTTTTCCGGTCCTCGCGTGCATCTCGTCGCGATTCATCTCGTCTCGCCGCTTCCGCCGACGTTGATTCGGCGAGAGGACGCTATCGCGAATTGTCACGCGTCTTGCATTCGCGTTTAATTCCCAATTAACGCCCGCTTGGGATGGAACGTAAGACGCGCGACGGCCGTTTGAACATGCCAAGGGACCGCTGTTCTCGAGACCGTCATTGAACATTGACTGCGGGCATCCGACGGAGAGAAAGAGACACAGTGAGAGAGAGAGAGAGAGAGAGAGAGAGGAGGAGGGGGGGAAGAAGTTGAGAAAAAACGCAGGAACCTGGAAGGAAGCCAGTAGGGGGTTCCGCTCCGATAGCCGAAAGGTCTTTTCACGGGCGAGCAGGCGTGAATTGAAGACGCGGTGCATTCACGAAAAGTCCCATCGCGAGCTCGTTGTATTTCACGCGGAGTAAAACTTCCGACGTGAATGCGACTGCTCGTCGACTCATTGAGGACGCGCTGTTACGGCGCTATGAAAGAAGGGCGATGTGCCGGCGCACGGAGGGAGGGTATACGTTCTAGGGAGAAAGATCGAGAGTGTGCTGCGTGTGTGTGTGTGTGTGAGAGAGAGAGAGAGAGAGAGAGAGAGAGAGAGAGAGGGAGGGGGAGGGCGGGAGGAGAAAAAGAGAGAACGGGAGAAAGACGGAGAGCTAATACGAGAGGGGGCTGAATGGGAGGGGGGAGCGTTTCTACACCGGATATCCTCTCGGGGGAAGCGGTGCACGCGATTCGCATCGCCACGCCCGTACGGCGTGTAGATGTAAACGTCGTCGCTCGTATTACTAACAGTATAAATGGCCGAGGAAAGGCAGCCGAGGTTGCGTCGATTGGATTGAAATTGCCCGGCCAGCGAAATACTTCTCTCGGCCGAGCACACAATGCGAAACGACGGCGCGTATCAGCGAATGCACGTGCTCTCTCTCTCTCTCTCTCTGTCTCTCTGTCTCTGTCCCTCCCTCTCCCTCTCTATCTCTCTATCCGTCTATCTATCTATCGCAATCTATCTTTCAACGCAGCTCCGCTTGCGCAACGTCCGCGATCACGATCGGCTGATAACAGCGCCGTAAACGTATCGATACCGTAAACGCGCGACGTCGCTCTTACTTCGGCATAAATTATACGCATAATTGTAATACAAAGATGCGAAATTTGACAGCGGAAGTTATACTGCTTTTTGTAAGCGAGGGACACACACATCGACATGTTGGCCCAATTTGTCGGGGATTTGCTGTTCCCATCGGCAAAATTTACGATATTCGATACTCGCGAAAAGACTTTGATACGAGGAGACAGAACGCAAGTACACTCCCTTCGTGCACGGTGATCTTCCACTTGCGAGCGCACGTTAGATCATCGCCGCGGCCGGATCATAGATGCGGTAAATCAAACGCGCCGCCGCGACTATCGGCGCAGAATATCTCTCTCGCAATTTTCCTCGCTCGTTTTTCGCGACGCCCGTTTCGAGCGTTTCGGAGAAACGCCCGACTGACACGAGCGGGTGCCTCGAGACGAACATTCCGCGTACTGTTACGTGAATCACGAATCGGCCGATGAGCGTCTCGCGACGCGCTGTGAAAAAACGGCTTCTCGGAAGGTGGTGCATGTCATACTCCGCTTGGCGCGACGCGGAATCGACGACGCGGGCGAATTCATCGAAGCGCGCTCCGACGACGAGAGGAGGGAATTATAATGGGCGCAGTTTCTCGCGATGCCGGATCTCGAAGACGCGGCGAACGTCGACGTGTTTATACCCGCCTGATGCGAAGCGGCCCGGACAACCGTCTTCTCCTCAACGGGGAGAATCTGTTTCCTCGAGTTCCGCTCATGAGGTAGCTTCTCCTCGTCGGCTGCACCGAAGACTAAAATTCGTCCGAACTGTTCCGCAAACGAGCACACTATCGCGGACACGAAGCTTGACACACTTTTCCTCCGATGCACCTCGGAGGAACGTAGCCGACGTGCGGTGGAAGAATTATAACCGGTCAACACATCGGCATTCCGTCTGCATTTATTGTTTCCTCCCGCTTCTCGTGCGCCATTTGCGCCTGAGAAACCGAGGTTTATTATTCACATCGTCTTACCGCTTCTCTCCCGCTCAGCAAGGCAAGCCCTGGCGCTGTGTACTCTTGCGCAGCAAGGAAACGCGGTAGAAAAACCGGAAGGAGTCGATGGAGAAAGTTAATATTAATTTAATTTAATGTTAATTTAAGTAAATTTAAGTTAATATTAATTTGACCCTTTAACGCCTACTGGTAACTATAGTTACTGGAAACGCGGATTTAAGAATCCACAACTTCAAGTCAAAAAAGGAGATATTTTCGTTTTCTTTGCACCATTGTAAAGGTGAATTCTTCTTCTAAAAATGGTATATAGATTCAGTTTAGTCTGTTTTTAGCTCAGTTTTAATGATAACATATTTTGTCAAATTCCAAGTAGGTATAGTTAGCATTGTTACTGACATCTGGAAGTACACTATAAATGAATAGATTGATATCTGCAATAATTTTATATATTTGGAAGCTTTCTCAGGTGCAAAATGTGAAATTAAAAGAATACAGAAATTCAAAATGAGAAATCCAATATGGTGGACACGAAAATCAAGAAATCAAGCTATTTTCGTGAAACCTGGTGACCTACAGTTTTTGATGCGGCGAAAAATGAAGGGACGGTTGACTATCTAAATGGTGATCTATAAGATATTCTTCTGAAATAGTAAGCTTGACGCTCTGAATGATAAACCTCACTCACAAATATAGTAAAGTTTCAGCTGAAAAATGTCAAGCTGACTATCAGAGTTATGTCGTATAGATACCCTACATTTTTCTCTGTATAGATTGCTCATTTCGTATATGCTTTTAGGATCCAAGTCATATTTACCAATAAACAAAAAACGAACGATAAAAAAAAACCAATATAAAATTCTGATATTTTTTTTTATTATCGCTACTTATAGTCTCGGTTCAAAAAAATTCAAATTTTATTCTTAAGACACTTATAAGTAAAAAAGTCGGGCGTTAAAGGGTTTAGTAAATTTAAGTTAATATTAATTTAAGTAAATTTAAGTTGATATTAATTTAATTAAATTTAAGTTGATATTAATTTAATATTAATATACGTTAATTTAAGTAAATTTAAATATCATACGAAAGAAAGATATATTTTTGCCCTCGTGAGATGTCGGCTGCGTTCCGAAGCACATCGCGAGAAGATACGCGCCGATCTTTGCGCTCGCGATGAGGACAAACCGGAAGCCGCAAGGCGAACCTTTGGCGATTTCCCGTTCACGAACGTTCGCCGTGAGCGGAGCCTGCCGAGCCACGAGGACGCGTTATCGCGGATGCTTCCTCAATGGCAGCGCGCTGCGTAGCCCTCGGAGGCGCACCCTCGCTCGACCTCTGCACCTCTCGCGGCCGCTTTCGGACAGGTGCGCGCCACGGTGTCGAATTCGCAGAGACCACGGGGTAACCCGACACTCCATGGGGACCTTGAGTGCCTGCCTACACACGTGTACGCGATACGCGACTGCGCGTTCTCGCGCGTATCGCCTTATTAGATAAGCCAAGACGCCCCTCTCGAAGCGCGCGACCCGCCGATCCTCGTCTTCTCGGGGAGACCCCGTCCCCGCTTGCCCTTTGTGCACCGGACAATTGTGCTCCTCGTGACGAAAAGTTAACGTCATACCAAATTGCCACGAGGCATCGCAGCCGGCCGCGGCGTCTTCCGTCGTTAAGAGAGGAGAGGTCTATCGATTTCTGCTTAACGCATCGACTGCCGCGATGAATGAACGATTGAATCATATCGGCCATCATCATCATCATCATCATCATCATCATCATCATCGTCATGAATGAGTGAATCACGAAAAGAACGAGGCGCTAGTCATACGATCGTTCGACCGGTGCCACGTCATGCGTGTGTAGCTTGACTTTCGAGAGTTCAACATCGTTTCGCACCTGTGGAATAATGAACGGATGATGGAATGAGAAAATGACATTTAGACGTAGAAATGATGACGCTCGAGGAGAAAGCTCGCGCGGCACCGGGGGGGTCGTGTCTGAATGAAGTCAGCTTTGTGCGCTCGCGAGCGAGCGCCACGCTATCGTCGTCGCGCGAATCCTCGAGGATTCGCCATTGAGTGCTCTTGCCGCCGAAATCGCGAGTCGGTCTCCGGATCGCCGAACGTAGGCAGGACGAGAAGAAGGAATATGTCGTTTTTACGTTCCCTCGCCTTTCTCCCGCCCCCCCCTCTCTCTCTCTCTCTCTCTCTCTCTCTCTCTCTCTCTCTCTCTCTCTTCCTCTCCTGGTCTCCTCGTCTTAGAATAGACGCGCATAAGAGGAGCGCAACGCGCCCACCAACATATATTTAATACTACACACACGGCACCTCCGCGTACGACATACCCGCGAGCAAATGGAGTGAACGGGTTCGTGAGGCGTGCTAGGAGGACGAGGAGGACGGCGGAGGGAAGCGGAGGAGGCTAGAGGACGGAGGAGGACGAGGGAACGGGTGCGTGCGACGGGTTGTAAAGGGCGCGCGACGAGGACGAAAGAGGATGTAGTCGGCGGACGTTTACGAAGAGAACCGAGTCGCCCCGACATGTGGGAGAGCCGCGCGCGCGATACTGTACGCGCACAGGATCGGTGTTACGACGTTCGATCACTTGAACGGACACCACCACCGCCGCCACCGCCGCCGCCGCCGCCGCCGTGCTCCGCTCTCGAGCATCGCGTCCTCGTCCCCGGGAGAATGCCCCGGAGGACAGCGGGCGGCGGCAGCAGCGAGACCGACGCGGTTTAAAAAACGAAACGACCAGATGAGACGCTCTAGCTGAAACGGTGAAATCGCGCGCGGAGACGCGAATTTCGCAAGCGAAGCACCGCGATTTCGTGAATGACGGAGGTCGACGTCGAGACGAATTTCGTGGCTCGACGTGGTTTTCGCTCAACCCTTCGGAATAACCTCGATGAGTCTCTTTCTCTCTCTCTCTCTCTCTCTCTCTCTCGGGCCTGCGGACTCTGGCGGCTGAGCGGTTTTTATATCTCGCTCGCGCTTATATTTATCTGTTTTGATGATGAAGAAGGTTTTCTTCATTTATCTAGGCCGATTGTGCCTTCGAGTCGCTTGTACGAGTCGATTGACTCACGACGCAGCCCGAGGTATTTCATCCTCGGCGATCGTTCAGCTTTGAAGTCTAGCTCTATGAAGCCGAGAGCTTTACAAAAGAACAATGGGACGCGGAAAACGTAGGGCTATAACGTTACTTTTGACAGAGCCGCGTCTCGTTTTCCCCATGTGCGCTCCGAGACAGCGCACGGCAAAGAAGTCTCAACGTGGGAGGCGTGGCGCTCGAAGGGCGCGTGGCACTACGGCGCCGTGAGACAGCCCTGGCCGCACAATACGAGCATGAATGAAGTATCGCGTCTGGCTCGCGAGGTACGGTATAGAAAGCGCGGGGAGCGAGAAGGGCAGAAGGGTCGCAGGCGTCACGGTGCTCTGATGGCTGGCTGCATGAAGCGCGCGCGTGTGTGGGTGTCTGCGTGTGAGCGCCAACACGCGTATGTGTTGCGCGACGCGTAAGTACGTTCGCGCATACACGACTTTCAGTCGGGAGAGCCGAAGCGCGCATGCGCACCGCGTCCCCACCCACGGAGAGAGGCAGAGAGAGAGAGAGAGAGAGAGAGAGAGAGAGAGAGAGAGAGAGAGGGACACGGAAGAGATATATGCGAGGAGAGCGAAAGAGAAATAGAAGTATAAACCGAGAGGGAGAGAGAGAGAGAGCGAGAGAGAGAGAGAGAGAAGGACGGAGCACCTCTCGCACTGTTTGTAAGTGAACAGAGTTCCTCAACGCNTGCTCTATCGCTATCAACGTCTGGGCGATGGACGAGCCATTTCTATACTCGACAAAATGTGCGTTTCGGAAGTGCTGTTCCCGTTGCTATTGTGACGCGTGCCGTTGAACAATCGTTTGGAACTCATGTGCGTGTCGCACGAACGCTTGTTGCAAAATGGTGCGTGTGTGGCTGCTAATGTCCTCTACGAACGTCTGTACACGCGTACAGACATGTTGGAGGTCGCGTTCGATTTCGCGCATCAGAGGGCGATCGCGCGACAACGAAACGCTGCGGGTCGAGATAACGCCGTGGCCAACGGTGCCGACAACGAATCGTTACGTCCGCGACTGGACGCTCGAGATCTCTACAGCGAACTGTTGCGGTCTCGCGACGTGCTAGAGCTCGCGAATTTCCTGCACTGGCGTTATGACGGCACATGTTACCTGGATCCGGCCAACGACGCACTGACGTTTTCGCGCAATTCCGACATTTTCTCCAAGTATCTCGCGGCAAAGTACATCTCTTTGGTGAACGAGCGATTGCGTCGCGATATCGACGAATCTCACAATCTCGCACATGACGGACCGAAAGATTTGCCGCAACCGTCGCACTTCAATGCTTGCGATCGTCGATCGAAACGAACAGCACCGGTTGACAACAGCGGTGAAAATGAGGGCCCCGTCGTAAAAAAAAATTCAGCAATCACGCGTCATCGGCTGCCGCAGTCGCGTTTCGAACTAGTCTGAACGAAGCTATGGACATTGTCAGCAAAGCGTATCGAAGTAGTGCACTGGGCGGCATCGCGAACTCTCTCGTCGGAAACGGCAACGAGAACGCATCGCACGACAGTGGCCAGATCACGATGGTGTGCGGACAGACCCTGGACAAATTTGTTCGCTATATGGACAAGCACACTTCGCATCATATCGTATTGAACCTGTATCTCATCAGATTCGAACTGAGCACACTAGCCGTTTCGCGCACGCTCACGATAAACTACGAGGACTGCAATCCGCCAGAGAGGTATCGCTTCAACGAAGTGCTCGATCGACAATTGAATCGATTCGTGCACCATGCCATCGAACACGCGAACGATTACTTCGCGCTGGTGTGTTTGCGAGACACAATGAATCATTATTTGCGCTCGTACGTGGTAGCGGAGCGAGCATCGAGCGAAACGTCCATGACGCAATCAGCGTCTTCCTCTCTGTCGCGATCGATACCAGACGGCATCGAGACCACAGAGATACATCGGAAAAACGCAGACGCTACTCTCGTTACGGTCACGGACGACCGCTCGAACGACAACGATAACGATGAGACAACCATTCACTCGTCGTCGGTGTTGCGTCAGTTCGATCGTCCGTTCGTATGCGAAGTTGCCGATCTGACGAATCTGTTACCACGGACACTGAGCTCGAACGATGCACGAAACGTTCTGCTAAACTCGCATCGTTTTGCGCGAATGTTCGCGATTACGATGTTGAATCTGGCTCACGCTTTCGGTCATCATTTGCTGCGCGGTTCCGACAGCGTGCTATGCCGAATTATACTCGTATTATTGGAATCACCGTCACTCAACGTTAATGGCGCGACTGCGCAAATGATGCACGTGCTCTATGCCCCGTTGGGCTGCAGATCCGTGCTCTCGGAAAGAGAGAACGAACGGAGCGACGTTGCACCGACGAACTCGGTCGAACGCTTGGCTCGGGATTCGTTCGCGGCGAGTCGCGGCTTCTTGCGTCGTCAGCAATGCGACACCGTCGACTCCGCGCGCGACTTCGTTCTCGACGAATCGCGACGCTCGTTCTCCTTCACGGATCGAGGGAATCGCGAAACAGACGGGCGTTGCGATTCCATAGCGACAACCGCGACCACCGTCGATCGCCGTCTCACCGATCAGGAAGTGCTGTTGAACGAATTGCGAAAGTATCGTCGAAAATTGACGCTCGATATCAACAATAATGTTCGCGATGACGAATGCGAGACTACAATCGATTCGGACTCCACGAGAGACACGAATCTACGGGACCTCGTGCCATCGTCCACGGAGTTCTTCGTCGTTCCACCGTCGTTCGACGACATGAACGCAACAATGAAGAATCGTCGATCGATGCACGGCGCTCAACAGCGAAGACGACGACTCGACGACGATCGCGTCGGAAGTTTAGACGCTACTCGCAATTTCTGTGCGTCGTGGCGATTGTACGAGTTTGTGCGAGATCACGCCGACGATCCGAAACTCGCACTATGGATATCGTCGTCGCGCGAAAACAACAGCGATAGCGACAACGCGATGGTGAATATCGCGGCCGCGTATTTGTTTCTCTTGGTGCGAGAGAGAGAACGACGCGTCGCGTTCATTCGCCTCGATAACGATGAAACAGCGATCGAGCGAAACGACGTTTGGTACGGTGTAACGAACAGAGCGAATCATCGTGTAAACGCATTCGCTCAATTGACCGGTCCTAGATGCGATCTGTTCGACGAGTGTTACGATTCTCTGTGTCGTATGTATCCCGAGCGAAACATACACTCGTACGATATCAATTCGTTGGCGAACAGTTTAGCGGCCTACGTGACGTCCGCACCAGAGGATCGCTACGTACCGAATGACATAGCGTATAGTATGAGCGTTGTTATCGTGACTCTGCACATATTCGCTCGAGGCGACACCAACGTGTTGTTGTTCTTTCTGCGATACGTTACAGCGATTCGATTTCCAGGCCAGTTTTTGAAAACTATGCTACTGCTGCAAGGGACCAGCGACAGCGGCAAGAGCGAATTCGTGTCCGAGGTGCTGAGGCCGATATTCTCCAGTGTGCTCAGCGGCACTCTGAGTAACGCTACGCTGCGCCAGGGGATAAAGGACGAGGTGAATACCGATCTGATGAGCATGATGCGCTCGCACGTTTGTCAAGCCGACGAGCGCTAACGAATGAACGCGGAACTGTTCAAGAACCTAATACCCACAACCATGATGAAGAGCCGCTACTTTCATCAGCAGCAGACGCAGTATCTGCGCAATCTAGCCAAAATTGTTCTGACCGTGAACGACGCGATATCGCTGCGCAGCGACGCCGGTGTGATCACTCGACTGAAATTCTGTCTGCGAACGGTTCATTGTTTCAAAGCTCAGCACAGTCGTCAACACGACACCGCGGTGGATTTCGTCAAAACGAACGCCACACTGAGCGTGTCGTATCAGTTCGCCACTCGCTGTTTCGCCAAAGGAGTCAATTTCCCGGAATTTCGCACCGGACTGTTCCTCGCTATGGAGCACTACGGTATCGATACGTGCACGCACAACAATGCCACATACGCGCTGTACGACGCTATAAGCGCGCACCAGGCGCTTAGTGAGATGTCACGGCGAACGAACCGAATTGAACGATGAATTCAGGGCGCGTCTCGAATCAATGATGAACGGTTTGGCCCTGTTTCGTCGCATGCTGGCGTTTCATCTGAGCGACCGTATCGGTGTAATGTACGCCAAAGCGAACAAACGTCGAACGACCAATGCTCGCTATCGCGACGACACGAGCGAATCATCAGCGCCGTCTTCGACATCATCCGAGGAAGAATCCGCGTCGGATGAGGACGGATTCGACAGTGCGAACGCATCGAACGCACCGATGATGTCGCAAATTGACAGTGTTCTGCCTAGTTGTCTGCTAATGCCCGCTTCCAACGATCCGACGTCGTCGCGCGATCGCATCGACGAAACGGCGATGAAACGCGATGCCAAAATGCGCTGATGATCGGTGCGTATCTTTCGTGAAACAGCCGGCGAAAAATTGGAAGATCCGGTGCTGATCGACGAACTGCCGGACGCTATGGTGCGAGATGCTCGAAATCTGCACGTGATGATCGATCCGTTCGAGTCCCTGCTGCAACGGTATTCGCGAGGACTCCACCGTCACGATGCGCGATATCGATCTGTATCGGTTTCTGCGAGAATTCGTCGAGGAAACCGGACACATCGTGTCGCGAAAAAATTTCCGCGATATGGTCGTCAAGATCAAGGAACGCATCAAAACGGACTACCCGAACGCGTTCGACGACAAGACACAGGTGTTTCATCTAGTATTCTCGCCGTGTTGACGCGCTCCCCGACGACTCTGAGACATCGTCGAAACGCGACACGAACCGCTTTAACGAAGGAACGATCCGTCGCGATTCGACGCTGTCTCTCCGAAATGACCAGAGCTCCACGATTTCATAGTACCGAGAAAAGGGGAGAAGACTCGCGAATCGGTATATAAAGCATCGGTCGAGTGCTACAAATCAGTCATCGCGATCGTTAGTCGCAACGATGGACTTCTCACCATCGACCGACGCGTCAATAGCGTTGCGACAGCAACCGCGAGACAGCGGTTGCAATATGCCATCGTTGTTCGCCAGTGATTCGATCGACATCGAGGGCAACACCCAACATCGGACCGAGGACGCTTACCGCTCAATTGATTCGCGAGGGTTACGACGTGCAAAACGCTGTGGACACGTTGAATATGTTGCGCCACGGTACCGTGTTCGCCGATACCAACGCGACCGCAACACCGTCGACCGCGACGTATTAACATCAAGACAGTGTTCAACAAACATCATCGCAACGAAGACAACTGCGGTCCAACAACGCAGCGATCAATATCACCGCGATCGACGACTGCGACAACGGGACCAATTCGTTCGTAGCGGAACAAGCGCTCGTAACGACAAATGGCGCAATACTCTCACGTTCACAAACGTCCTTTCACAGTTTCGTCAAACTGATGAAGGCGTACAACGTGCTACCGCTCGAATTTCAATCGCAATCGTCCGAACAGTTACGCCGTGCTCTGACCGCCGACCAAGCCAATTTGTGCTCGGGACAGACGCTCGTTAGGCGCAATGTGCACGATCAATTTCATATGATATGTCAGGGCGCTGATATCAACCCGGAATGTGCGAAACGCCGTTTGATGACGACTCGAACATGTTCGATGCATTTCGCAACGTGGCCGAAGTGACCGACAAATTGATGCTGCGATTCGTGGACTATTGGTACTCGTATGTCGACGACGCGACATACGCGACGACGCTCTCTTCGCAACCTGAGCGTAACTAACTTCACGAACGTGATACGCAATCGAAGAGTGGATGCGTCGCTGGGTCATGCGTGCAGCATGTGCATGACTCAATTTTTGCGTATCAACAGCATCGGAAAACTTTATCCGAAGCTGCATCAGACGCAATCGTCGCGACTCTACGAGTCGAAAGAATTCACCTAAACGCCATCGACGATCGCGAAGAGAAGCACGGAACGCGTCGACGAGCGTAACGGAACGTCATCGAAGAGAAAAAGACCAAGTGCTACAGCAATGTCTTCGTCCGTCGTCGCACCGACAAACGAATCAGTCAACGACGCGAGATTCTCGCGCGCTAAAACCGGGATCGGTGCAGCTCGCAAGATTTCCACTACCAACGAACAACATCGAAGATCGTTATCGACCACCTCCTCGCGCTCGTCTCGACAACGATCGCCCGCGCAACACCAGCACCGTTCTTCGCAGCGAAATCCCGATCGCGTGTCCGATATTGACGAATCGGATCGTGACGAATACGACGATGCGTACGATAACGCGGTGAACGACGACTACGTGATAAACGCTAATCCTCGACGCGATCGTCGGAAAAAAAACTGACACTGGTGTACAAACGTGCTGTCGCGTACGAGTTTCCTCTGTTAACTGAGATAACGAGAGATATGTTTTATTTTTTGCGCGTTAACTTTCATTCGATTGTTTCGAGGGCACGCGACGAACTCGCTCTCCGCGTCCTGCGTCATCCGATCGAAGTCAATCCGTGCGCGGGAACACTAAGGTGTACCGTGCCGCGTATCGGTGATATCGAGCGATACTCTCGATGCGGAATGTTTCAATTGGATATCGATTCGACTAATATGGTATACTATCATTCGGACTTCGAGGCAGTGTTACGCAATAACGGTCGTTACTTGAAACTCCAAATAACGAATCGAGCGCACAAGCAAGAATGTTCGATATCACCCGCTTGGTTGACATGCGATCACACAACGCTAGCGTTGCGTTTCGTGTCGTGCGTGGTACGAGTAGCGTATTCGTGTTGTTGATTGACGATACGGGAGCGGTCTTTGTCGAGGTACTAGCAGAGTTTTGTCGTAGTACGTAGAACACTACGCGTACGACACGAAGCGCGCATGAGCGTTTATTTTTGATAATATAAAGATTCTAGGGAAAAGAACGAAGCGATAAATGATCATTGTTACCGTCTACAGGTTGCGTGAAAAATTCGCGTAGCGCGATGCACCAACGATGTAAATTTTATCGTCGACCAATAATAAATACAAATATGGGTCTGGGAAAAAAGTTCGTGACGTTTTTTAATCCCTGTTATCCATTACGCAACAAATGCGTCCGATCGTTTCCGCTCGACCGCGCCACGCGTATCTCTAAATAACGAATCGGGCGTAATAAACGCGCCTGATCGTTTCCGCTCGACAACTTCGGTTGCATCTCGTACAGCGCGTGATGCGCGTAGCGTATTCGCAGAGATTTTTGCAGAATTCGTTCGTATCATATATTGGGTCTGGAAAAAAGTTCGTGCGTATTTGCGCCCGTTCGTTTCCGCTCGACAACTTCGGTTGCGTCTCGTGCCGCGCGTGATACGAGTAGCGTATTCGCAGAGTTTTTTGCGGAATTCGTTCGTATATTAGGCTGGAAAAAAAGTTCGTGCTTTTTGCACCCGATCGTTTCCGCTCGACTGCGCCATGCATAACTGAACGCGTGCCAAACGCTCAGCTATCACATGTAAGCAAGGTGTAGATCTGTGACCGCAGAATCCCAATGATAGCGCGCTCATTAATAATAATAGAATGTACTCACCGAAGATGCAAATACTTCTTCTATAATTTAAACATCTTCGCCGTCCTTTTCGCACTTGACGTGTTCATTTGCGTCGGATTGCTCATTGTCCTCTTCGCGATCGCTGTGATCGATGATCGTTTGGCGTACACTTCGCGGTTCAAATAAATGTGACATAAAAAAAGCAGTCTCCATACGTTTTCAAAGCCATTGTTATTTTTTATTTATACGATAACTTGATTGTCCATCCATTGCGATCTTGAGATATAGTTACTCGCGGACGTTTGCGCTCGTCCGTATAAATGGTTACACTGTTGAAAGCGCTTACTACACCATTGCTTGGTAACTGCACGTTCAAGCATCGTTTTCTTTTCATTACTGGTAGTAGATCGTTGTTGATTGTGATATTATCGGAAGTCGTACTCAACGAAGGTCGAATAATTTCTGGTCGCGACTGTAACAAAAAAATTATATTAACATCGCTGATTCGAATACAAAAAAACATAGTATATTTAAGAATTATATTGGGTGAGTGCAAAAGTTCGTGCGGAGTTTGTGAGTAAAAGTCACACAGTGATTAGGCAAACAAAAATCTTTATTCAATCAATGATATATTCTCCATCGTTTTCTATAATCTTTTCCCAACGTTCTGGCTGCATACGGATGCCTCGATCATAAAAACTGCGCGGTTTAGATTCGAAGAACGAAGAGACGCCGTTTTTTAAGGCCTCCAAAGAGTCAAAGTTTTTTCCATTTAAATAATTTTGCAATGACCGGAACAAGTGATAGTCAGATATGCGATATCAGGAAAATACGGTGGATGCGTTAAGACATCCCATTTCAGGCTCTTCAGTTTGCGCAGCGTCTTTTTCGAAACGTGTGGTCTGGCGTTGTCGTGATGAAAGACGACTCCCTTGCGATTTGACAAAATCGGACGTTTCTCTTTTATTTCTCGATTCAGATTGGTTAATTGGCGACAGTACTTGTCCGAATCAATCGTTTCGCCAGCGGGGAGAAGCTCGAAATAGATTATGCCCTTGCAATCCCACCAAACAGAGAGCATCACATTCATCGGGTGCAAACTGGCCTTTGGCATTGCGTCACCATGCTCACCTGATTGTTTCCATGTCCGTTTGCGCTGAACATTGTTGTAGAGGACCCATTTCTCATCGCCCGTCACTAATCGATCCAAAAACGACTCGTTATTGAGCCGCCCGAGTAAAGAAACGGCTGCAGAAATTCGCTTGATCTTGTTCTTCTCGGTCAGCAAATGGGGCACCCATATATCGAGCTTCAAATCGAATCCCATCTTTTTTAAACGCCGAAAAGCGGTTGATCGGTCAACATTTAGTGCTGTAGCAACTTCTTCTGTTGAAATTCGCGGATTATTGAGCACTAAAGTACGCAAAACGTCATCAATGTCAGAAGGTCGACCAGAGCGTGGCTCATCTTCAAGGTTAAATTATCCGCGCCGAAATTTAGCAAACCATTTTTCCACAGTTCGTTTAGATGGTGCTTCATCCTGATAAACATCCTGAATGTTTTTTACGGCTGCGGCAACGTTTATTCCCTTCCGAAACTCGTAAAGCATAACATGCCGTAAATGCACCTTATCGATACTCATTTTTAAAGTGATTTTTCTCGAAGCAGTTTTTATGAAAACAAATGATTTTTTTTTTAATAACAGCTGAAGACGTCACCTTTCCAACTTATTATATAATATGTAGATGGAAATATTAATGACAATACTTTACGACGCTTATAACTCCATCTATTGAAACTCCGCACGAACTTTTGCACTCACCCAATAATATCAGGTGTAGTAAAAAGAAATCCTTTATTTTTCCAATAGATGGCTTTAGTTATCTGCATCTGGCGTTGTATAAGTCCGATCGGGTTCCACTAGATGGCGTTAGAAAGATGAGATTTCGTATTAAAAAAACTTTTCTGACAGTTTTGTAATCAGTTGACTCAGTTTTTGTTTGAGCGCGCATCAAAGATGGACACTAGCAAAGAGAAAATACGCTATATTTTACAGTTTCTTCTTCGATAGAGACGAAAACGCAAGCCAGGCGGCTGAAAATGTGAATAATGTTTATGGTCCTGATACTGTAACAGTCAATCATGCGCAATTTTGGTTTCGTCGATTCCGTTCCGGTAATTTCGATGTCAAAGATGCACCACGCACTGGAAGGCCAATTGTTGAAAATATCGATAAAATCATGGACATTGTCGAGTCCGACCGTCATGTAAGCACTGTTTCGATTGCCCAAGAGCTAAAGATTGCACAAAAAACCGTTTGGAACCATTTGAATAAGGCTGGATACAAAAAGAAGCTCGATGTATGGGTGCCACACGAGTTAACGCAAAAAACCTCATGGACCGAATTTCCATCTGCGAATCGCTGCTGAATCGCAACAAAATCGACCCATTTCTGAAGCGGTTGATGGTCACTGGTGATGAAAAGTGGATCACTTACGACAACGTCAAGCGAAAACGGTCGTGGTCGAATCGCGGTGAGCCGGCGGAAACGGTGGCCAAGCCAGGATTGACGGCCAGGAAGGTTTTGCTGTGTGTTTGATGGGATTGGCAGGGAATTATCTACTATGAGCTGCTCCCCTACGGCAAAACTCTTAACTCGGAACTGTACTGTCAACAATTGGACCGTCTGAAGGAAGCAATCGCCCAGAAGCGGCCAGTTTTGGCCAATAGGAAAGGAATTGTGTTCCATCAGAACAACGCCAGGCCACACACATCGATAGTGACTCGCCAGAAGCTCCGGGAGCTTGGTTGGGAGGCTCTTATGCATCCAGCTTATAGTCCGGACCCGGCACGAAGTGATTACCATCTGTTCCTGTCCATGGCGAACAATTTTGCTGGTGAAAAATTCGCTTCAAGAGAGGCTTGTGAAAATCGACTGTCTCACTTTTTTGCCAATAGGGACAAGGGCTTCTATGAGAGAAGCATAATGAAATTACCTTCAAAATGGCAACAAGTTATCGAACAAAACGGCGCATATTTGACTTAAATCGGATCATTCTAACTATGGTAATTAAAGCCTTCAATTTCATGCAAAAGTAGTGGATTTCTTTTTACTACACCTGATATAATTGAACGAATGTACTCACCGAAAATGCGAGTATTTCTTCTATAATTTGAACATCTTCACCGTCCTCTTTGCACTCGACGTAGCCATTCGCGTCGAATTAATCATTCTCCTCTTCGCGATCAGTGCGATCGGTGTCGTTTACGTGACGGCTCTTTTCGTGCTCACTGTTGTTCTTATCGCATTTGAAATCTCCGAACAGATTACGTAATCCGCTGTCGTTGATCGAATTTATTACAGGGTGTGCAACAAGCACCGAATCGTCCGGTGCTGAAAAACCCAACGTGGAAGACATATCGTTTTCCTCGTTCATGAAATGCTACGAACAAAAAATCAAAGTGATATTTTGTTATAAAGTAGTCATTCTTTTAGCAATTTATTTGTACTCACTTGAACCTTCATCGTTTATTTGCCGCTTGAAGAAATAAACTAGTTTGATGATCTATGATACTCTGAAGGCGCTGAGCTTTGATTCTTATTTTTATAGATCTGTTACCAGGGTCATTGAAACAGGAGGACTTTCGTTATTCATGTGGCCTAAATATACGAACGATTATGCTATCGATAAGACATGAAATGAATGTTACGCATGATGCGATCGGGCGCAAACGACTTAATTGCGTTTTGCTACGTAACATTAGATTCCATTAGCATTCACGCTTCGCCAACGAAGCGCGAACGACATGTGGCTCGTGTTGCTCCAAATCAGAATCGACGGCGCGTGAATGACATTTGATTCGCGTTGCTCTGAAACGGATTCGATGGAGCGTAATCGTTACGCGCGGTACGGTGGAACGAAAACGATCGAGCGCATTTGTTGCGTAACGCTAGATTTCATTAGCTTGTTGATCCAAAACGGAGTCAACGAAGCGTGTATGATATCTGAAGCCTTTTGTTGCGTAACGCAATCGAGCAGAAACGATCGAGCGCGTTTATTGCGTAACGCAGTCGAGCAGAAACGATCGAGCGCGTTTATTGTGTAACGCAGTCGAGAGGAAAACGATCAGGCGCGTTTGCTACGTAAAATTAGACAAAATATTAGTTAAATAAAATAATGTTTCAGACAAAAGTTGTTTAAATTAATTGGTAGGAAAAGACGTAATAATAAATTCAGGTATCCATTTATTATAACACTGAGTTATATGATTATTTTACTTGTTATTATAATGTACATAAAATAATTTTATAAGTAAACATTATATCGTGTTATAAAAAATTAACACTTTTATTAATAGTGTTCAATATTAAAAAAAAGATATCTTTTTTCAAGATTAGTATTCAAGAAATTTCAAGAAAAAAACTAACTACAAAAAAATGTCAATAACATTATTTTTTTTACAAAATTTATCATTATTTATTACAACACTGACTTATATGATTTTTATTTATTCGTAATATTCTTTCATATAATTAGTTTTTTTTGTAATTTGAATGTATCAGGCGTAATAAAAAAAGAAATCCATTATTTTTGCATGAAAATGAAGGCTTTAATTACTATAGTTAGAATGATCCGATTTGGGTCAAATATGCGCCGTTTTGTTCGATAACTTGTTGCCATTTTGAAGGTAATTTCATTATGCCTCTCTCATAGAAGCCCTCGTCCCTATTGGCAAAAAATTGAGACAGTCGATTTTCCCAACCACGACCGTTTTCGCTTGACGTCGTCGTAAGTGATCTACTTTTCATCACCAGTGACCAACCGCTTCAGAAATGGGTCGATTTTGTTGCGATTCAGCAGTGATTCGCAGATGGAAATTCGGTCTATGAGGTTTCTTTTGCGTTAACTCGTGTGGCACCCATACATCGAGCTTCTTTTTGTATCCAGCCTCATTCAAATGGTTCCAAACGGTTCTTTGTGCAATCTTCAGCTCTTTGGCAATCGAAACAGTGCTTACATGATGATCGGACTCGACAATGTCCATGATTTTATCGATATTTTCGACAATTGGCCTTCCAGTGCGTGGTGCATCTTTGACATCGAAATTACCGGAATGGAATCGACGAAACCAAAATTGCGCGTGATTGGCTGTTACAGTATCAGGACCATAAACACTATTCACATTTTCAGCCGCCTGGCTTGCGTTTTCGCCTCTATCGAAGAAAAAACTGTAAAATATAGCGTATTTTCTCTTTACTAGTGTCCATTTTTGTTGCGCGCTCAAACAAAAACTGAGTCAACTAATCACAAAACTGCCAGAAAAGTTTTTTTAGTACGAAATCTCATCTTTCTAACGCCATCTAGTGGAACCCGATCGAACTTATACAACGCCAGATACAGATAACTATAGCCATCTATTGGAAAAATAATGGATTTCTTTTTACTACACCTGATACGAACGAATTCTGCAAAAAATCTCTGCGAATACGCTACTCGTATCACGCGCGGCACGAGACGAAACCGAAGTTGTCAAGCGGAAACGGTCGGGCGCAAAAACGCACGAACTTCTTTTCCAACCCAATATACGAATGAATTCCGCAAAAAAAACTCTGCGAATACGCTACTCGTATCACGCGTGGCACGAGACGCAACCGAAGTTGTGCGGAAACGATCGGGCACAAAAACGCACGAACTTTTTTTCCAAACCCAATATACGAATTATCGTGCGCGTATCATACCACGAGCGCCAAGAGAGACAACCAAAATTGTCGAGCGGAAACGATCGGGTGCACGGGGTAACACTCGTGTCGTTTTCGATTGAAGCGAAAATGGGATCGTGTAAACTATGTTCAAAAGAAAAAAAACATTCGTTGTCGAGAAAAACATTTTATTGCTCTACATTCAATGCGCAATATGATCGTCGTGAGTTCGCGCTCGCATGTTCGATTCTTCGACCGCGGTCGGTCGTTGTTCCTCACGATCGAATCGTTCGATTTCACCTCTGTCACCGGTAGCGACTCGTTCAAGTGCTATATCGTATCACAACGGCGCAACGCGACGACCAGAAGGCATGCGTGAAAGCGGGCTCGTCCGAACGAGACCAGTTGGACAACGATACGCCGCAATGGTAACACAGGGTCCTGTCACCGTGTCCGCTGTAGAAGAGACCGGCTCAAGCCATGAGTCGAGTGTGTTCAGTAGTCATCTAGTCAGCGTGATGTACGAGGATGTCGTCGAACGTGGACACGCACCGCTCAAACAGCGCGTAATCGGCATATCGAGGAGGCATGACGCTCGATACCGGAGGACCGTCCAATAACACCTTCGTCCAAATGTTAAGTTCCATGAGGGACTGTTGCGCGCACAATACAATATCAGGCAGAACGTGCGAAGTCGTCATAGTTTTTTTGTGATCAAATTCGTAGACTACGAATCGGCGCGAAAACGTGTCGCCGCTGAAGTCTCCTCGTCGACACTGATTCATCGTCGCGCTCGAGCGTCGACTCGAGAGGCGACTAGCGCGTTATCTGCGATAACGAGAGCGATGATAGAAGCATAGCCGTAGGTGAGGGTACCGCTCGATCGAACAGCGCGCCGTACGATTGAACGTATTTGACTCCCGCATCTACGAGATCGGCGCTTTTGTGCTCCACGCCGCACATTCGCGGAACGCCCGTCAATTTTCGAGCCTGTGAAATCTTCATCCACAGCTCCAGACACGCCGTTCCGTTCCCCAGCGCGCTATGCAACGTATGACGATCGAAAGCATCCTCGCGCGCAGTGCGATCGTTTGGTACGCATGTACGCAATCTTTCGTCGCAACGAGCCATATCGCCACACTCGCATTTATTCTCTTCGAAATTCGGCGTGATCGACTTATCCGCGTACGGAACGAGAGAAGCGCACGTGTTGCGCAGTAGGAACAAACGATCGAAAGGCGCGGTCACGTACTCATTGTCGCGTTCGTTCCGCAAAGACGGAGAACACACGAATCGAAATCCTCCGCCACCGTCACCGTTCGGATTGTCAGGCAACAGCTCGTCAATCGAGTCGAACGCGAGCGTAGAATCGATGTGACCGTGCTAGATTTTGTCGGTGGCTCGATCGAGCAACTGACCGTTGCAAACGACGATTCGATTACCGCCAGCGAACGCTCGCGTTTGAGACAAACATCGCCAGCCGTCGGAGCCGTAAACCGTCAAACTCGTGTTCTCGTTGCAGATGGCAGCGTCGGTCGGCACGCAGTAACCGCCCACGCGACCGCGTCGTCCGTTTAGAAACACGCTCAGTCGATCGTAGTAACGGTACTCCACACCGTCGGTCACGCCGCAGTACGTTCTGCAGTCCACGTATTCGTTCATCGACGCGACGAACGAGCCGTGCATCAGATACTCGGTACATCGCAAAAATTGGTCTCTCTCGGTCGAACCGTCACCGTCAACGACGTCCTCGCCGTCGCGGTCATTCGCATCGACGGAGCGTCGTCGCCGACGCAGTTTGGCGCCGACGAAGCGTACTTGCGGCAACGAATCGATACCGACGCCCATGCGACGCCGCAATCGTCGAGCTCGATCCAATCGGGTGGATCGATCGCGCCGATCGGACTCGTCCGTTGCGTTGTCAACGCCCCCGTCCTCCTCGTACCAATCTAGTAAACTACCAACGTTGCAATCGCGTTGCTCGTGTTCGACTCAAACTCATGTGCTGTATAATATATATAAAATAAATAAACTAACAATATTTTATTTTTATTTCACCTCCTGTTCTACCAATATTCTTCTCTCTCTTATTCCCTATCGCTTGCTCACTCGCACTCGCTGCTCTTTACTTCTTCAGCGCGCTCGTAACGCCTCTGGTGTCGGAAAAACGAGAAGTACAAATCCCCTCTCCTCGGCGGTCTATTCTTCTCTCTCTTATTCTATATCGCTTGCTCACTCGCTGCTCTTTGCATCTTCAGCGCGCTCGTAACGTCTCTGATGTCGGGAAAACGAGAAACACAAATCCCCTCTCCTCGGCGGTCTAGCGTTTCTTTCTTATTTTTTTATTGAATCGTAATTTCTGTGATTCAGACTTTAATCTTAAAATATCTCCACTTAGAGACAACGTACACAAAAAGCACGGGAACACTTTTCTACCTATTTTTTAAGGCTGAATCGATTGGGACTAAAAAAACGTCGATCGGTTCAGCCATTCCTGAGATATGAATATCTCACCTTGTTTCAACTCGCAGTTTCGCGTAATAATAGGAACTGCCGTGTCTCTTGATGAGGAAATAACCCTTTGCTTGAAATGCCCTTCAACCCGAAAGTTTTTGGCAGCATTGACAATCGCATCGGCATATAATGAATGCTGTCTATGAATTTAGTTTGGCCAGCGGTTAATAGTACAATTTTCGTACAGTTTAAAATAAGTTTTGGTTCAACGTAGCTACTACTTTCGACCAGGTAGCGGAGAATAAATTGCGAGTCGAATGCACTTGCGTTGTGCACGATGCAAATGATTTGTTTGAAGCTCTTCGTTAGTCTCGTGGCAAAATCGACAAATTGCTTCACCGGATCATTGCGAAATATTAATTCACGCACACCATACCAACGACAACGCACCGTCATGTCGTCTATCTCTATTCACGAATCAGATATTTGCTGTGCGACACAAAGTGTAACCACGTGCATTTTAACATTTTCGCTGCCTTCGACCGCATCATCCTGCCGTGTCTCAAAATCATGAAACACAAATGCGTCGCGATCTTTCTTCCGTTCGCATGTTTTTATGTTCTTATTATTTTCATCCTCCATTTCAGTTTCACTAGCGTTTTCCGCTTGCGTTGGATTTTTCTATAATCTGTCGGTGTGACGAAGCGGGCGCATGAAACAGAGGTGGTTCAGTGGTTTTGACGACACACAAATACGACAATAAACCATACCGCATTTGTGTTTCTTGCTTGAGTTTTGTAAACGACCGCATTTGTTGCAAATCCGGAGAATGCTACAGACGCTCGATATTGTCTCGACATTGTATGACTTGGGGCGTGATGACGTTCGAAGCATGCGGTACCGTAAAATGCACGTTAACACATGTTACAATGGATTACTTGAACCGTTTCTTCACACGACGGAACGGCGAAACACCAGAGACATGCATTTGAACACCGATGATCCCTTTCAGGTTTATACGAAGTGTGGCTATAAAATATCGAGACTATTGCTACAAAACATTTTATTTTGAATTTATACATTTTTAGTTATTATCACCTTCAATATACACCCCTCCTTTATTCCTACAACGCTCCATGCGAATTTTCCATTGTAACGGCCGAACTCCGCAGTTCGGTCGTCGCTACGCGTTTTGCGCGGATAAGGCCCGTCGGAGTCCGGGTTCGAGGAGGAGGAAAGCAGCGAGATACTTGAGAGTAGAAATATAAATAACTTAGATTTATTCTATGCTGACTTATACAGGGTGTCTCAGAACTTTGGGACACGGGCTCCGTAGGGACATAGAGCTAAGTGAGAGGAACAAAAAATTCCTCTATCATAATGTGAAAATCGTAATAGTCTTTTAGTAATAACCGCGTAAAGTTTGGCGTTTTCCACGCCCAGCGCAGCCTATAAACGCTCCGCGGCAAGCTGTATGCGTAGGGGCTGAGCGATAACGCAGCTCGCGTTGACAGTCGCGCGGTGTCAAAGCGCCAAGGCGCTATCGCCATAGTCAGCGCGAGACGCGTTATTGCTCAGCTTCTACGCACACAGCTTGCCGCGGAGCGTCTATAGGCCGCGATGGGCGTGCAAAACGCCAAACTTTACACGGTTATTATTAACAAACTATTACGATTTTCACATTATGGTAAAGGACTTTTTTGTTCTTCTCACTTAGCTCTATGTCCCTACGGAGACCGTGTCCCAAAGTTCTGAGACACCCTGTATATAAGAGCTCAGTTCCGAAGGCGTTGTCGCGGGTCGTGTCTATTAGGCGCGTCGGTATGGTACGGTGCGGTGCAGTGTGCGGTTCACGAGCGTGGACAGACGGATAGGCCGCGCGGGAGGCGGGGCCTATTGCGCGACGTGTGTAGACGGTAACGGCGCGGTGATCGGTCTCGCTTCGCTACGCTGGGCGTCTCGGACAATTATCGCCCAATACTCGGCTCGCAATCGCTCGCGTAAAGATGGTCGCCGAACCAGATATTTTGACTCTCGGTCGAACGCACGCGAGTCACGGAATACGTGCAAGGATTTCGTCCGTCGGGGCCGAGGACTCTCGACCGAGAAGGCGTACGCACTTTTCCGTTTCCCTACGTTCGTGGAAGAAAGCGACCAAGTGCTGCGGACACTCAGCGGAGACGGCGGACACACCGTCCCGGGTTCTTGGTCGCTAGACGGATCGCCTAAAGGCTGAGTACGCTTAGCGGAGTTCGCCGACAGACGAACCACTGACTCAAGGCAGCGGGTAAGGGTTAGAGACTGTCGAGTACGCTCGACTGAGCACGCGCACGTAGGAGCCCAGGAAGACGGGAGACGGCCAAGTATCGAGCACGCTCGATCGAGACTGCGGACGCACAATTCCGTTTGCTTTGTCGCCGGTCGGATAGTCGGGAAGCGGAAGGCAGAGCGAAACGGTCAGAAGATTCTTTCCTTCAGCATAGAGCGTCTGGATCGAACGGCGGTACCGATCGGTCTGGTTCTCAGGAGCTCGATCGCCGCCGTTTTATAGTAGTATTCGCTACGATTGATACGGCGGCGATCGAGCGGCGCGCCTATCAACGCGAGGCACGGCGACGGCGCGTGGTCGTGACCGCGCGCGCTAGCGGCAGCGCGTGATCGCAGCGGCGCGCGACAGCGGCTGCGCGAGATAACGGCGCGCGATCATTTCGATCAATTAGGATGGCGCAAAGCGCCGTTCTTCGGCCCGAGAGGTCGTCGGTCGGGCTGGTAGTAACGAAGTACATTTGCGCTTCGTTACACCATTGTTCGAAACAGTGCTGGAAGTCTTCTTCCGTGAGCTCCTTCTTGACGCGTGCCGCTTTTCCTTTCATAGCTTCAACGGAAATATTGTTCCTTTTAATGCAGATTAGACCTTTGGAAACAGATAAAAGTCGCATGGTGCAAGATCTGACGAATAAGGCGAATGGTCTAACACTGGGATGTTGTACTTGGCTAGAAACGTTTTGACAGACAATGCAGAATGGGCCGGCGCGTTGTCTTGATGGAGAACTCATGACTTGTTCTTTATATAAAATTTGCCTTACGCTTTCTTTGTCAATTCCTACAGTTTCCTACAGCAATCGCACGAATAGTTAACCGACGGTCAGATCGAATCAGATTACCGACTTTTTCAATATTTTTATCCGTTTTTGACGTGGAAAAGCGACCCAGGCGTGAATCATCTTCAACGTCTTTTTGGCCATCTTGGAAACGCTTAAACCACTCAAAAACTCGCGTATGTGATAAACATTCATTGCCATACACTTCTTTTAATAAAAGATAAGTTTCAGTAGCGCTTTTTCCAAGTTTCATGTGAAATTTCACGACGATTCGTTGCTCTATTTTTACACTTATCATTTTTCCGGCAAAACAAAACAACAGCTCTTATACAGGGTTTTTCAATTGGTGCGGGTTGATGTTGGCAGCCTGTGGCGACCATGTTGTTTTGGCGGCGTCTGTCGAACCTGTTGTTTATTATTCAGTCACTGATGCCAAATCACCATGACAAGTTACACAATTGAGCAGCACGTCCAAATGATATAACTTTATTATCAAAATAAGTGTTCGTTAGTGCAAACGTTGCGCGCGTTGCGCCCATTTTACGGCAGACGCGGTGGCCCCTAAAAGTCGACTCTCCAACGTTTGGTACCCAAATTCGAGACGACCGGTTCGGTAAACGATCAGCCAACACCCGTACGTCAAAGGAACGCCAGATTGGCCGAGAACATCGCCGCTATAAGTGAAAGTGTGCAGGAGAACTCGAGGCAGTCAATTCCTCGCCGTGCACAAGAACTCGGCATTTCGCAGACTTCAACTTGGCGAATTTTGCGTCGGGACTTGGGCCTGCACCCGTACAAGATCCAACTGGCCCAGGAGCTCAAAGTTAATGACCATAGACAACGCCGTTTGTTCGCTGATTGTGCTTCGGAGCATTTGGAAAAGGACCCCAATTTTGGCCGAAAAATCATCTTTAGCGACGAGGCGCATTTTTGGATGAATGGCTATATTAACAAGCATAATTGCCGTATATGGCACGACGCCAACCCACACGAGGTTCAACAGGTAGCAATGCATCCACAAAAAGTTACTGTTTGGTGCGGATTGTGGGCCGGCGGCGTCATTGGTCCGTACTTTTTAGAAAACGACGTTGGTGAGGCCATCACCGTCAATGGCGAGCGCTACAGAACGATGATAACCAATTTTTTTTGGCCTAAATTGAACGATATGGACGTGGACGATATGTGGTTCCAGCAGGATGGCGCTACGTGCCACACAGCGGACGCCACGATGGACATTCTGCATGAACGATTTGAGGGTATGGTTATCTCTCACAGAGGTGACGTGAATTGGCCACCAAGATCGTGCGATTTGACCCCGCTAGACTTTTTCTTGTGGGGTTTTCTGAAGTCGCAGGTCTATGCCAATAAGCTGCAATCGACCGATGCCCTAAACCACTTGCGCTGGCAAAAAATTCACTGACGCGTGTACCAGAACGGTCCAGTGTAACTCGCTGAGAGGCGTCACACAGTGTTCGATGCCTTACAGAAATTGGAAAAAGATTTATATTTTCTAAACTAATTTATTTTCGACCTAGGACTTTTAATAGCTTTTTGATGGGAATATAGAGCGTCGATTGATTATAAAATTATACAAATATAAATATTTAATTTATTTATTAATAATCATGCAAAGTGTGGTATCTCTCAAAACAGTCTGGAACATGTAATGGTACAAGGCATTTCTTATATTCCCATATAGTTTCACTTCGTTTTTTGTGTTTGGTACACACTCTACACCTTCGCTGTGGATTCTTTTTGGCATTTGTGTCTGGCAAACAATCCCACCCGACGTGCCACGCACGTCGTTTTTGTTTCTGTGACAATCGCATGACGACGTACATACCACGTCGTTGGCGATTCTGTGACAAAAGCATTACGACGTGCGTGGCACATCTTTCCAGCGCAAGTGATTAAAGTCAACATAACCCAGGCCATCGCTCAAGTTCAGCCGGATCTATGCGGCAGAATCATTAAAAATTGGACCACTCGGATCCGTGCCACCGTGAGAAGCCGCGGCGAACATTTGAACGATGTTGTATTCCACACATAATGGCATACATGGGCCTTTCAAATAAAAAAAAATTTCGTTAATACCTCACACAGCTTGTTTTATTCCATTGCAACATCGACCCGCCCTTATTGAAAAACCCTTTACAAACGAAGGCTACGGCCAGACTAATTTGTTTACAGACACGGGAGGCGCCGCATTCGAAAGAGAAGGCTTCACGCTACACAGCTGTCGTTCGCGTTTGGCACATGCGCTAACTTCTTCTGTGGAAGCATCAGTCTCGTTATTTTATAGCTGCACCTCGTATCCACGGTTGCAACAAACGCAATAACCCTCGCTTTCACTAGTAGCTCTTAAATTCAGTATTGGATTAAAGTGACGACTGCGCTCGTAATACATAATATTTAGCTTATGTCTAACGTCGCGCCTAGAGAGACGAGTACTCTACTACCATCGTATAACGGAGGTTCGCCATGAGCAAAAAAGCTAAAATTATAAACAATGATCGCCGCATCGTACTTGGTGACATGGAGTTGGAAACGCTCGAACTCTAGAATGTTACACCCTTCATCAGGTATAGAAACACCAGTTTTCCGCGTGACTTCGAGTGCTAGCTCTCGCTGCATCACAGAATTCGGTTTTCTCACCGCATTCCATTTTGCGTGAAGCTCCCCAATGCGTACATTCCCGCGTTCACTATAAATCATTGCAACTACAAGTGAGCGCGAGAAACATAAGTTATCTGTATTGTTTATAATAAGGATCGAACGTTTCGCAACCACTTCATGCGTTAATTTGCGCTTTTGAGCCTTGTCCCGAAGGTAACGTGACATTGAAAATATTAACGGTGAAATGCTCCAATATATCGTGACCTCCGGCACTTTGAACTAGCGAGCTCACGAGGCTCTAAATATCACCATGGCTCAAGTCACGTGCTGGACGAAACGATAAACCTGCAGGCCCTCGAGTTAAGTTTGCTGAAGCAAACGACAAGCCGACGTAGTCGTTTAGACCGGCCGAGTTAATCGCGTAGGCATAGATTTCACGGAAAGCATTTTCGAGGTAACGTACGATATCGTTATCACCGGGAGGAAATGGAATAATTTTGATACTCACCTCCCTACCGAGAATATTAAATTTTCTAAATTTGCGCATCCTTTCCCCGTGAATTTGAATAAATTTATAGGAGGACTCATTAATGCTAGCTCTAATTACGGAAGTTTCCGGTATGCTCGATTGTCTCCCTCCTTCTCCTACGACATCCTCCTCTTCTTTTTCGTCGCGTTTGTCTTTCTCATGGAAATCTGACTGTTCGTGTCCTCCACCCTGTTGCACCGTAAAAATTTAATTTTAATTTTCTTAAATTTTATGCGTAACATGTAGAAATGAATTACGAGTTCAATATCAGCCTACCTACGGGGTAACTTTCGAGCAAGAAACTGACGTCGAAGGGCCTGGCATGGAAACGGCTGTGCTGTATCTTTTCAGTTGCTTCCTCAGTATCATGCATCTCCTCATAGGCTGTGTAATTAGAGGCTGATGATGAACTGTGGGCTACGTCATTCCTCAACGTTTCTTCTACTTCTTCACTGTTGGAATGCCGTAATGCAGGCGGGGAGATTGTTTGTTCGGGGAAAAGCTCTTCCGACGCGCTTCGCTTTCGGGAGAAACATTGAGAAAGACTGAACGAGAGAAAAGATAAAGGTTAATGGGGAAACCCACGGCGTTATAAAATTATTCATTATGTTACTTTAGGAATGAATATTAAAGGACTTACGATGAAGTAAGAAACATGTCACGGACGTGGTTACCGATGTCCGGTTCATTTTCTCCGAACAATCTTCGGGCTTCCACAATATCTACAGCAATTTCACATAGTCGCTGGTCATTTTTAAAATGCCCACATGCAAATCGCATACCCAACAGAGTGCTACTGCATGAGGCCGCGAAACTATAAAACGTTAAATAATTGCACTCATCGTTATTATCTACGGTATATCTAATCTAACATAACAATAATCTAATATAACAAGGTATATCTAATCCGCTAAGAGAAGCGCTTTCAGAAACTGTGTGCTATCGTTAGAGGTTTATTTCTCTATCCTAAAAAAACAAAAACGATACAACTTTTGTATATATATTTTAAACAAGATAAGCAGCTATAGGTCTTTTTCAAAAAATAATCCTCACATACGTAAAAGGAACCAAACACATTCAATTCCCAGAAAAATGCTTTCAGAAACAGAATGTTATTGATATAGTAGCCTATCTCTCCATTCTAGGTAAATATAAAAGCTATATCTTTTGTACATATTATTTGAACGATGATTGAACGATTATTTGAAGCGATAAGTATCTATAGACCTTTTTCGAAAACTTCTTCTCACACACGTAAAAGTAAACGAAGTAAATCTAATCCCTAGAGAAACGCTTTCAAAAACTGTATGTTATCGATACAGAAACTTATATCCCTCCTAAGAAAACGTGAATGATACATCTTTTGTATATATCATTTTGAAAAAGATAAGCAGTTGTAGACCTTTTATGCCTGCGCATCACCATCCCCACTACTTTTTCTATTCTCTACTGGGAGAGACATGCGAAAGGGAGACTGTTCAATCATTCGAGCTCCGTTGCTTCTACTCGCTGCATAGTTAGTTCTCGTGTGAGTTATTTACAAGTTCTTGCAAGAATAATGTCAGTCGCTAACATGAACGCTGATCTTAAGAAGATGTCGAACAGCCTCTCTACAGAAGTAAGAAACGACCGAAACATGCTTCTATGCACGACTTACACTCTTAACAATTCGGACACTAAGAGGGCGCAAGTTGGGTTGCGCACCATGTACGATGTGGGAACGTTCGAGCCGACGATCAAGATAATGGAAAACATGGCTTCAGGAATTCTCCTTGATTTAAATACGTGGGAGAAATTTAAAGATATTATACCCTCTGCAAATTCTTACTTGTGAGGGGAAAATAAGAATATGCCAACCCCTATCAACATTAACGACATCACCATCAGCTTTACCTCTGCGTACGGTGCACGGGCTATAATGGTGAGCCAGCGAGGGAAAATGGAGAACGAAAGCGGGCCTGTGAAGAAGATATCGGAGGACTCTAGACATTTGAAGCAGCCACCGTTGAAGAAGCGTAAACTATACACGGAAAATATTGTAATGCAGAAGACTTCTTTCGACGGTCTGGAAATTATCGTGAAATGTATCGACGTTAGATACGAGCACTTACAATCGGTTGCAGCTCTTGTAAATAATTGTAAGTGTATTTTAATATCTGAGATAGAGCTTAATCTCCCGAAGAAAGACATAAACGAAGATTTCGTGAAACAGACGCTCACTGCTAAATATCGAGAGATCGAAGAAAACGTGTAACGGCCGAACTCCGCGGTTCGGTCGCTGCTACGCGTTTCGCGCGGATAAGGCTCGTCGGAGTCCGGGTTCGGTGAGGAGGAAAGCAGCGAGACGTTCGTGAGTAATATAAGTACGTTAGCTTTATTCTATATTTAATTTGATACAAGAGTTCGGCCCCGAAGGCGATGTCGCGGGTTGCGTTTGTAAGGCGCGTCGATACGGTACGGTGCGGTGCGGTGAGCGGTGCGAGCGCTCGTACGAACGGATAGGCCGTGCGGAAGGCGGGGCCTATTACGCGACGCGTGTAGATCGGAACGACGGTAACGGCGCGGTGATCGGTCTCGCTTCGCGACGCTGGGCGTCTCGGACAATTATCGCCCAATACTCGCTTCGGAATTGCTCGCGTAAAAATGGTCGCCGGACCGGAGAGTTCGATTCTCGGTCGAACGCACGCACGCGAGTCGCGGGAGACGCGAGATGATTTCGTCCGTCGGGGCCGAGGACTCTCGACAGAGAAGGCGGACGCACCTTCCCTTTTCCCTACGTTCGTGGAGGAAAGCGACCAAGTGCTGCGGACACTCAGCGGAGACGGCGAACACACCGTCCCGGGTTCCTGGTCGCTAGACGGATCGCCTAAAGGCTAAGTACGCTCAGCGGAGTTCGCCGACGGACGAACCCCTGACTCGAGGCGGCGGGTAAAGGCGAGATACTGTCGAGTACGCTCGACTGAGCACGCGTACACACGAGCCCAGGAAGACGGGAGATGGCCAAGTATCGAGAACGCTCGATCGAGACTGCGGACGCACAATCCCGTGTTCTTAGTCGCCGGTCGGGTAGTCGGAAAGCGGAAGGCAGAGCGAAACGGTCCGGATATTCTCTCTTTCGGCATACAAGCGTCTAGATCGAATCGGCGGTACGGATCGGTCTGGTGGTCTAGGAGCTCGCTCGCCGCCGTTTTATAGTTGTTCGCGCTACGATTGATACGGCGGCGATCGAGCGGCGCGCCTATCGGCGCGAGGCATGATGACGGCGCGTGATCGCGGCCGCGCGCGCTAGCGGCAGCGCGTGATCGCCGCGGCGCGCGATAGCGGCGGCTCGTGATAACGGCGGCGCGATCGTCTTCGCTAATTTATGGTGGCGCAAAGCGCCGTTCTTCGGCCCGACAGGTGGTCGGTCGGGCCGGTAGTAACGAGGTGCATTTGCGCCTCGTTACAAACGTACGACGCTAAATAAAAAATTTACCATTTTTAGACTCGTACTTTAATATTGTATTCTAAGAATTAACTACGATCATTTAAATGAAATTATACGCAAAACTGTAACGAATGCAGAGTGCTATGAATGCTTGCAAAGCTACGAATATAACCTTAAAAATAAAATGTGAATTTATTCTATAAAAATTTTGTATATTCCTTTCTCTCCACCTCTTCTCTCTTCCCTGTGATCTCCAATTCGCGATACCAAAACCCGTTGTAAACTTTTCGAGTTCGAAAACGAGGGGATACGCATCAGTAAAAATATTCTGGTAAACCAGGTCTGTAAATATGAAGCCGGATAGATGGCCCTAGCTGTCAATGTAGTTGCCGCCAAACCGCGTCATTGACGCCATTTCCATTTGATGACATCTGACAAAGATTTTCAACTCACAACAATACACGTTTCATACAACAGCATAGTTTGTAATAGCGTTGAATATGTCGAATTTTGTGCCTGGAAGCTACGATTTGCGGACAGCACTGATTTTCTGTTACCATTTGAAGAAAACTGCTGCAGAATCGCATCGAATGCTTGTCGAAGCTTACGGTGAGCATGCTCTTGGTAAATCACAGTGCTTTGAGTGGTTTAAAAAATTCAAACGTGGCGATTTTGACGTGAAAAACGAAGAACGTGGAAGACCACCAAGAAAGTTTGAAGACAGCAAATTGCAAACAGGCATGGTTTGCAAACTGGACATGGGTAAGGTCCAGAAGATGGGAAAATGGGTTCCACATGAACTGAATGAAAAACAGCAGGAAAACCGAAAACCCACTTGCGAAATGCTGCTCGCCAGGTACAAAAGAAAGTCATTTCTCCATTGAATTGTGACTGGCGATGAAAAGTGGATATATTTTGAGAATCCTAAGCGTAAAAGGTCATGGGTAACTCCAGGCGAACCATCGACATCGGCTGCAAGGCCAAATCGCTATGGACGGAAGACAATGCTCTGTGATTGGTGGGATCGGAAGAGTGTGATCTATTATGAGCTGCTCAAACCTGGCGAAACCGTTAATACTGAACGCTACCGACAACAAATGATCGATTTGAATCAAGCTTTGCGTGAAAAACGACCAGAATATCAAAAAAGGCAACACAAAGTGATTTCGCTTCATGATAATGCACCATCACACACAGCAAAACTGATCAAGGAAACGATTGAGGCGTTTAGTTGGGAAATACTTTCGCATGCGACTTACTCACCAGACTTGGCTCCATTCAATTACTACTTATTTGCATCGATGGGACACGCACTTGCTGAGCAGCGCTTCACTTCTTACGAAAATGTACGAAAATGGCTCGATGACTGGTTTGCTTCAAAAGAGGAATAGTTTTTTTGGCGTGGCATCCACAAATTGTCAGACAGGTGGGAAAAATGTATAGCTAGCGATGGGCAATACTTCGAATAAAATATTTTTTGTCATTTTCATACAATAAACGTGTATTTTCTATAATAAAAATTCCGGTTTCATATTTACATACCTGGTAGACCGAAGGTATCGTCTTCTAACAGTCACTGAGTAGCTTTTATCTTCGAAATTAGCCTTATCTGTCTGAACATGTTTGCATGCGCGCGCGACTCAAGAGCAGGGGTCTCAGAGACTGGAGGCCGTAGCGTCTAGAATTTTCGAAATTTTCCACACGTGACGTTAATACTCTACGTATGTGTACAGTATAGCTAGTTTCCATCAGAGTGTAGCAATAGCGTAGCGTATAAGACGCTTGACTCAAGAGTCAACGGACCCAGGTTCGAATCCGAGGGAGACCTACAGGATTTTTTCCAGAGAACACGTATGCGGGGATGACCCACATATGCACACACGCACACACTTCACACACACACACAGCTCACACTGTTATACGACTACGTCGTGAAGCCAGTTTCTACCAGAAAGCAGCAGTAGCACCACGAGGTAAGACGGGGTTTTTAACTGAAGAGATAAAGGACCCTGATTCGAATTCGAATAGGACCACAGAGTTTTTCCAAAACTTATGACGTCGATACTTTCCGTATGTAGGCAATATAACTAGTTTCCATCAGGGTATTATAGCAGTAGCGTAGTGGCAAGACGCGTGACTCCAAGAGCCCAGAGGTCCCCGGTTCGAATGCAGCAGGGCCTACAGGGTTTTTTCCAAAACATGTGACGTCGATACTTTCCGTATGTAGGCAATATAACTAGTTCCCATCAGGGTGTATAGCAGTAGGCGTAGTGGTAAGACGTGTGACTCAATAGCCAGAAGTCCCAAGTTCGAATCCAGCAGAGCTTACAGAGTTTTTCCAAAAGTGCAATATGTAAATTAAGTAGTTGGTCAAGAGTCAATATCGCCAACTCCCTAATAATGGCCGCCACTTTACTAGTCCCGGCCATAATTTGTTTATGTCAAAAGTCGACCAGTTTTTGTCTGTGGGTAGGTATGAGCCGTCAAAACATTCCCTCTCCATTCGACCCGCCGGCGCCGGTGGGCGTGATTTAGTGGCGCCGACGGGTCGAGTGGAGGGGGAATATTTTGACGGCCCATACCTCCCCACATACTACTCGCAGAATCTGTTATATCAGAGCTCGGCAAAATGTGCACGCGATGGCCGATTTTCGACTATCTCAGTCCACCGCTATTCCCTTTACCTCGCCGCTCCGCGCGCTGCCTACAAGCCGCTCGAGCCTCAGGAGCGTGTTTCCAATAGTTTTCACGTCACCCATGAGGTACTATTGTTGACGCGTTTTTTTTCAAGTTGTATCCCCAGTAGGCCTCTTCATTTTTCAAAAATGAAGTTTATAAAAAATAAAAAGTGTTCTTCTTTAAGCGACGATTCCTTACCACGTCTTATGCGTCTCGCTACATGAAATATCTAAATTGACGTTTCCACTCTTACCAATAAAAGACGCCGAAAATCGAATTGAATATTCATCATTTAACATATTTTATTTTGTTTCTGTTCAATTAGTTACGGGTTGTTACAGTCATCAGTGGATTAGGCTTACTGCAATAGTACAACAATAGTACTTCATGGGTGACGTGGAAAACTATTGGAAACACGCTCCTGAGACTCGAGCGTCTTGTAGACAGAGCGCGGAGCGGCGAGGTAAAGGGAATAGCGGTGGGTGGAGATAGTCGAAAATCGGCCGTCGCATGCACATTTTGCCGAGCTCTGTGTTATATCAAATTATGCCACCAATCTGCGGTCAAATATGCGCCAGATCCTGCTGTCGGATATTTGATGGCAGATTTGTAGCAAAAACCGTGCAAGATTTGCAGTAATTTGATTGCAGATTGGCGGCAGAAACTGAGCAAACTCTGCGCGTAGACTCTGCACGTAGTTTGGCAGCAGAACCTGCGTGGTTTCTGCCGACAATCTGCTCGCACGGCCTGTCGACAAAACACGGGCCTAATGAGGACACATAAGGCTATGGTTTTAATGTGGGGATCTCATCGAAATTGGCGTCAATCTGCGCCCATTCTGCTAGCATTTTGCTTACTGGGATATTATAAATTTTTGACGGCCGGATTGCAAAATCTGGCTCTGTAGGGACTTCGATAATAGTTCAAGGAATATTCCATATCAATTTGGTGGTTACGTATATCGCCAACGAGACGGAATATATTTACTTGTGAAATTGTATTTGCGTGATCCGCCTTGACGCTTGATGCATCTTTATTTATTTATGATAAAAGTTAAACGGCCTGATTGCAAAATCTAGCTTTGTAGAGACCTTGAGAATAGATCGAGGAATATGTTATAACAATTTGGTGGTGATATATGACTGCAACGAGGCAAAATATCTTATCTTGTAAAATGGTATTTCACGGGACTTGCTGCGATATTTCGTATGACGCACATTTTATTAAAATATTATATATTTTTGACGGCCGGCTTTCAAAATCTGGCTCTGTAGGGATCTCGATAATAGTTCAAGGAATATTCCATATCAATTTGGTTACATATATCGTCAACGAGGTAGAATATCTTTTCTCGTAAAATTGTATCGCTCGTGACTCGGCGTGATGCTTGGTACTGCTGATATTTTATTTGTTTATCAAAAATTATTTAAGACCTCATTAAAAAATCTGGCTTTGTAGGGGCCTCGGATATAATGCAAAGGATATATCATAACAACTTTGCAGTAATACATAATGTCAACGTGGCAAAATATCTTATGTTTTAAAGTGGAGGCTGGAAGGTATTCATACACATACAAACGACGATATTTATGCACTGCTCATATATACGCTAATCCTAATGCATTGCTCACGCGAACGTAAGGCAGAAAAGTTAGGTCATATAGACTGCACCATAGTGCAACTGGGCTACACTTTCCGTGTTATTTGCACCAAAAGATATTTTGCTACGCAGATATATTCGCTTATCAGACTTACATGGGCATCTTCCTTATATTAGTATCTAGGTTCGTACAGAGCCCGATTTTGCATTTAGGTTCTTGAAAATTTGTAATAAATGAAAATATAGGCTCGTATTGCACCGCGGGATAAACGTTCATTCAAATTATTTAATCGATTTTTATTTCGACTTTTTTTCCAAGAAAGCGCTCTGTACGACCCTGCGGACGTTTCTCCTGATTGCAAATATCATACATATAAGATGATTCTTTCCGTATTTTGTTCGTAATTTCTAATATAATTTTACCTACTTCGCGGGTCTCCGCGAGAGGTCTCTAGTATGACTCCTGTAGACCCTTAATAACTCAATAATTATTGCAAATCTCACAAAACGGTATGGGAATTTTATATTTGTCTTAACCCGCTCTATGTTTCCACGAGTTCTGCAACATTAGTTATAACACATCCTATAATATAATAAGGCGTACTATTTAAATATTTACATTGCAATAATTTAAAAACACACAGTTTTGGTGAAAAATATTTCAAATAAAAGTTGCAGTATTTTTAGAGTACTATTGAGTTATCTAGATTTTGGATCCGGGATTCACTTTAACTCCAACAAGACCTATGTTGATTTCTTAAAATATAAATCTTCATTTTTTATTACCTTTTTGTGTTAAAAACATAAGGAAGTTTTGTTTATAATTATTTCTCATTAAACACCTTTCAACAATTTAACAGATTTAAAATGTCTTTCAAATTGTTTATTTTGAAACACATTATGGAATGCCAACTTTTGGCAATAATATTGGAGAAATAATAGATTTGCGAATAAATTTATATTTTAAAATTTTAGGCTGACGATCTGATAGTCTGATTAAATTGTAAGTCCGGAGACTGTGTTGAGGGGAAGAGGTTTAATAAAGCCTCGATCGATTTTTTTAGATTAGAATCTTCATTTCATTGCTAGTCTTTTTTCATTCACTTTTCCCGGGCTTATTGGGTGTTATCAGGCTCAAACAGTGATGCCAGTTTTGCTACTTTATATCATGCTGCAGTGAATGGAAAGGATACGCATATAAACGAGTTGTTATGATCATTGCAGCTATGTGTTGCAGCGCAACGATCGTTGATGGAGGAATGTGAAATGACTTTGACTTCGACTGTTGATATGATTTATTTTGTTTTCAAATCGAGAGAACGTTGCCGCTTGTACGTACAAGATGAACAGCTCGAGAATTGGCTTGGAACTTGATGTGTATCACATCAAGATAGACACGAGCTAGCTGGGAACTGAGAAGTTTTCGTAGGGAACGGAATAAGGATACGGAACGAAATAAGATGCAAGTCCCGAACGCAAGGCGTCCTGCCGCCACCTAATACGCCTTCCTTCTTTCATAGTGGATCCCCCTCGGCGCGCTGCAAAGCGTATCCAAGCACCCGGGAGCAGCTAGAAAATGGTGTCACCCCGGGGCTTATTTCTATAATTTGCACCGGACAAGGTGGGGCAACGGTGGAGGCTGGCATACATGGACAGAAGGTTTTAAAGGATAGCAATCTTTGACTTTGAGAAACCATCAGCTTGTGCCACTGGCACAAGTAACACCGATTAATTTGAGCAACTTTTGTCTAAAACATTTTTTATTTGCTTAATATTTTTTGAGATATTAGGTATACAAATTAATAATCCAATTTTTTCAGCTACATTCAAGGTTTATTTTAAAAGAAAGTAAATTAAATTGTTCAATCAAAGTATTCGCCGTTGCTTTCTATAACTTTAAGCCATCTTTCAGGCAGCTGATGAATTCCATCTCGGAAAAATGTTACGTCTTTGGACACGATAAAGTGGTCAAGCCATTTTCGTATCTCACCCACTGATTGGAAGTGCATATCGGACAAAGCATGTTGCATCGACCGGAATAAGTGATAATCGGATGGAGCAATGTCTGGTGAATACGCCGGCCGTGTGGCAAGACGTCCCAGCCAAGACTCATTATGGTGTCTTTTGTATTGGAAGTAATGTGTGGTCTGGTGTTGTCATGCAACAATTTCATTGGACGTTCTCCTTTGCCAGTATACGGGCGTTTTCGTTCCAATTTTTGACTCAAGCAGATTAATTAACGTTGGTGGCAGTCCGCAGTAACTGTTTCACCCAGTTCCAACAAGTTATAAAAAAGCACGCCCTTGATATCCCACCAAATGCAGAGAAGAACCTTCTTCCCGATGCGATTGGGTTTTGCGACAGATTTTGATGATTCGCCGGGATTTACCCATGACTTTCTGTGTTTCGGATTGTCATAGAGTATTCATTTCTCATCGCCCGTAACGATTTTCCACAAGAAAGACTTTCGACGTTGCTTACTGAGAAGAGAAAGACACGCTGCCACTTGTTGATTCTTGTTGGTTTCAGTGAGTTCATGCAGAACCCATTTTCTTTCTTTCTGGATCTTTCCCATCTCATGTAGGCGTTTGGAAATCGTTTGCTGCGTTACTCCCAACTGTTCTGCAAGCTCTTTTTGTGTTTGTGCCGAATTCTCAGCGAGCAGTTGTTCCAAATCATCATTATCGCACTTCGGAGGGCTTCCAGTGCGTTGTTTGTCGATTAGACTGAAATTACCGCTTTGAAACTGCTGCTTTGAAAACCAAAATGCGCACACATCGTACGATACAACACCTTCGCCGAGAAAGGAACAAATCGATTCGCACGCTCTTGCAACATTTTTTCCTTGTTGGAATTCGTAAAGAATGCAGTGTCGGATATGCACCTTATCTGTTGCTATTTTCGACTGTACTGAACTGAATACTTTTGAAGGTTATGTTGGGCCTTTCGCCAAACTATATGTTCTTTTTAATAGCTATATGTCAACATTGCATAATCACAAAATAGCGGAAAAATCTATTCAATTTAAAATTGATTTCATAAATGTTTAAAATAATTTGGATTATTCATTTGTACACCTAATATTTAAAGAAAATTTGATAACCTTTTAATATTTAACTTACGATATCTCGCTATTTGTCGGAAGAAAAGACAGCACTAGACTTTTTTATTCTATTTGATCTCAAAAATATATTGTTACAATAGTGTCCTAACTTTTGTTAACTTATCGACTATTAGAAATTTCAAAATCATGGAATCTTTGTGGTAGGAGTGTATTTTCCCCCACGCCGAAATAGAGAATTCGTAGGCCTTGCCCAAACAATGGGGGTCTTGGATGTGGTTGGGGACATGGTATGCTCGTGCCATCCCCGACCTGTCGTTGCCGGGGATTTTAACGCATACTCCAGATTGGAGATAATCTCCGCCAATCGGACTTTTGGGGCAAGATCCTGACGGACTGCCGGTGGCACCTTCTCTTGGTAAACAGAGTGTCGAGCAGAACCTGCATGCGGTCGCAAGGGAAATCAGTCATAGATTTAATCTACTCTGTGGCTGCCCGACTCTTTGTCGAATAGACGGTGGAGAAGTATGGGACTCTGTCTGACAATCTATATATCTCGTAGAGCCTCCGTCTCCCCGCCCAATCGCAGGAGCTGGGCCGTCGCCTAGGGGGAGAGCATCCCTCCCTCGGAGATGGGTCCTCAACAAGATGGACGCGGACGGGCTGAAGATGGTCGTCTTCTCAGCTACCTGGCACTTCTAGCCGTCTACCAGGTATGTCGGTAATTACTTTCCGCTTTTTGTAACAGATGTCACTAGGCATAAGTATGCAATGTTATGATTTGATACATATGTCATTTTATTCTACTGACATTAACCTCAAAACTACACAAGTTACGTTCCGCCAAAATAACAGCGTTATAGATTAATAATTTTTTAAAAATGTCGAGTTTTGTGCCTGAAAACGTGCATTTGCGGCACGCATTACTTTTCTTGTTTAATCAAAAGAAAAAAGCCGCTGAAAGTCATCGTTTGCTGGTATAGACTTACGGTGAGCATGCTCCAACCATAAGAACATGTGAAACGTGGTTTCGACAATTCAAATGTGGTGATTTCAACGTTCAAGACAAAAAACGTCCTGGTAGGCCGAAAACGTTTGAAGATGCGGAATTGCAGGAGTTATTGGATGAAGACCCAACACAAACTCAAAAACAATTGGCAGAAAAGTTGAACGTGAGCCGAGTAGCAATTTGTGAACGATTACAAGCGATGGGAAAGATCCAAAAGATGGGAAGATGAGTGCCACATGAATTGAATGACAGGCAATTGGAAAATCGAAAAATCGTCAGTGAAATGCTGCTTCAAAGGTATGAAAGGAAGTCATTTCTGCATCGAATAGTAACGGGTGATGAAAAATGGATTTATTTCGAAAATCCCAAGCGAAAAAAATCATGGTTATCACCTGGCGAAGGCGGCCCATCGACTGCAAGGCCAAATCGCTTTGGTCGCAAGACCATGCTCTGTGTCTGGTGGGACCAGGTTGGTGTCGTATATTATGAACTGTTGAAACCTGGAGAAACAGTTAATACTGATCGCTACCAACAACAAATGATCAATTTGAACTGTGCATTGATCGAAAAACGTCCACAATACGCTCAAAGACATGATAAGGTGATTTTGCAGCATGACAACGCGCCGTCTCATACAGCAAAACCAGTCAAAGAAGTGTTGAAATCACTTGGATGGGAAGTTTTATCGCACCCGCCGTACTCTCCAGACCTGGCTCCATCCGACTACCACCTTTTCGCATCGATGGGGCACGCGCTTGCAGAGCTGTACTTCGCCGATTTCGAAGAAGTTAAAAAATGGCTCGATGAATGGTTTAGCTCAAAGGAGAAACAGTTCTTTTGGAATGGCATAAATTGCCTGAGAGATGGGCAAAATGTATAGAATCAAATGGCCAATACTTTGAATAAATATATTTTAACTATCCATTGTAAATAACGTGTTTTCTTTAGCGAAAAAACCGGAAAGGAATTACCGACACACCTGGTAGCAACTGGGTGACCCTAGTCTTCAGCAGGAGGCTGAAGAACTGGCAGACATCGTGGCGTCGGCTTGCGACGTTATGATACCTTTTTGTTGCAACGGTGGGGAAATCCTCGTAGATACCCCGCCCCTTGGGGGAGGCGAGGGTTATGCCAAATTCTTATCGGCTAAAACCCCATCGGGCAAGCCCGACCAGGTTGGTTTTCTGGCGCTTGCCCGTCGGTACCGATGGGCGACAGCAGGAGAGAGGGGGGACACCCACCCTCTCCGTCTGTCCACCCTTGATGACCTGAGGGGTGGTTTGAGGAGCGGTATCCGGCGCCAACCGGGTAACCTCACTCCTTTTCTTTCCTCTGCACGACCACTCGCACGTGTCGACGCGCATGAGAAAGCTCGAGAGCTTCCTCCTCCCTCCTACCCTCTCTTTCCTTCTTTTGATGTGGTTTGTATAATCATTATGGGTTTGAAACCCACTACCCCTCACGGCTCCGTCGGCGAGGCGTGCCCGCCTCCCCGGAAGGAGAGGCGCCCGAGTTCCCCCGGGGAACTGGCATATGTCACTGGCCGGAGGATGGACATCTCCGGCACTGGACACCAGCCCCCTACACACATCCCGACCCCCATCGCTGGGGGCCGGACCGTTTTCGGGGGTCCCGGGCCTCCGATAACCCGAGCACCGTGGGAAGCGCCGCTACGCAGGGGGCCCTGTGGACGAAGAGGTACTAAGGGTGCCGCAACCGACCCAAGATCCTTCCGTCACGGTAACTAGCACTGATTGCTCCGCCCGAGGGGACGACTTTAAAATGTTGCGATCGCCGGCCTCCGAGCATTACTCCCGGGATGCTTTTAGCCAGTGATCCTCCTCATCCAGCCCTCCCCTCCGGTTGGACCGGAGATACTACCCAGATGGATCAACGGATCACCGGTGCTCCCCCACCACGGCAAGGTGGCATTCCACGGGGGAGGCATTACGATATTTACCCACATGACGGAACACCTAGCTGCGCCTGCATCCTAGCACTTGGACATCAGCGCCTGTCCATGAGACACCTCTTTACGAGATATCTCCGTGAGGGAATCTTTCCTTCAACATGAAAGAGGGCAAAATTGGCCTCCCATCCAAGGAGGGCAAAGCAGCTTTACCGACCGATATGCCTTCTGGAGAAGGCGGCAAAACTCTTAGAGCGCATTATTACCGACCGCCTCGTCCAGCACCTGTCCCGGGAGGACCTGAACCTCCGCGGCAGTATGGTTTTCGAGCGGGCAAGTCAACCCTGGACGTTATAAATAGCGTCCGGGAGCTCGACCGGGAGGCCGTGGAGATAAGGTCTGTTATCGGCAATGTCCCTGAGCATAACCAACGTCCTCAACACCTTCCCTTGGGCGAAAATGAAAAGGGCTTTGGAGTATCACTGGGTCTCCCTATACCTCCGCCGCGTTTTGGCAGATTACTTCCGAGACTGGGACCTTGCCTACACTACAAGGGGCAGGATTCTGGCATGTACGGCAGGGTTCCACAGGGGTCAGTATTCGGACCCCTATTCTAGAACCTCGCATACGATCGGGTATTGCGCACTGCTCTCCCCCCTGGCTGTCACGTTGTCTGCTATGCAGATGACACGTTAGTGGTAGCCGGGGGCAAAATCTAAGGAGAAGCCTGTTTGGTGAAAAAGGTTGCACTCTGTAGCGTGGTGGGCTCCATCCAGAGCTTAGGTTTCAAGATGGCGCCTCACAAAACGGAGACTATTTTTCTACAATGGGGTACCGCCGAAAGCTCAAGTGAGGGTGACGGTGTCCGCGTCCTCATTGGGATCCAGATAAAATATTTGAGCCTAGTGTCGAACGGCCGTTGTAATTTTGGGGTGCATTTCAGATGGTCGGCCCCCGGATCCGCAGGGCTGGTCTTGCTCTAGCCAACTTGATGTGGAACCTAGGTGAGTCAGGCTGGAGATTCCGCGGTGTCGGGGAGGGAATATAGGCGTAGTTCCCCTGACTCCCCCCACCACAGTCCGAGCGGTAGACACCTCGCAGGGATTTTAGTCAGTAGAAGTCCTACATAATCCCCGCCCTCCTCAAGGGGCGAGGGTATCCATGAAGATTTCCCCTGTGTGACCAAAAAAAAGTCAGGCTGGAGAATGCACCGGCTCTATGTGGAGATGGTGACGTTCCCTATATGGAGCGCTCTGGCTTATGACCACCGACCGCTGCAAATGCCTGTTGAGTCAGGCGCTGCGGTCGATGATCATGAGGGCAGCCCGTTACTACACACCACTTTCAACATAGCGACGACGAACCTGGTTAGTCTCTCTTCGCTGGAGCTCCTGGCGTTGGAACATGCCGATGTCCATCGGCACGTCAGAGAGCTTCGCGGGGTAGGAGAGGCCATAACGGCCAGGTCATAAGAGAGTAGGCATAAGAGGCGGGTTCTAACTCAGAACTCTGAGTTAGCACCGCTAGCAAGACGCCTCCTCTCCTCCGCACTCGGCCGTAAACTGGGACTCCTTCCCTTTGTCCGCATGCTCCGCCCCCGCTCAGAAGATAATTATTTTTTATCACCCGTGGTTATCTACTATATCTAATGTCTGCTTTATCGTCTCGCGTGGTAGATAAATAGTGTTACGTCTTGCGGACTCCGCGCACTTTGAATTCGTTGTCAAGTAGGGCGGATTGCATTTCATATTATACGACCAAATGTTCATGTTCCGCGACCCTCCGAGAACAGTGACGTCACACACACAGATTTCTCTTTTTTTCTCTCTGTTTTAATCACCGGAGTTTCCTCTATTTCCGTCGGAAAAGATCCGCTGAGTTATTTTAGCCATATATCTCCTCTCCAAATAACCTTAAATAACTTCCTGTTCGGAGCAACAGTTTTCTTTGAAAACGGACTGATCAAACAATCTTTCATGCTGTTATATGATATTACTAGCCTTTGATCTTCAGAAACTCATTTCCCACGTTATTCATAAATTTTTATCGCTCGCAATCTCTGACTAACCCTAGCGGAACCTTGAAGTCTTTTACTGCCATAGATACCCGATCCTTTATCATATTTATCTAAGAACCCCACTAAAACCCCACCTCCGAAAAATCTGCAACAAAATCCTATACCCATATTTGGACATAAACTTTGGAGCCTGACGCAACTTCCAAAACCCCACCCTTTCGACCGAGGCGACGTTTTTAGTAAAATGAAAAAGCTATGCCACTTTTACTCCTCCTCTCGACCGACCCGCAGCCAGGACAGAGTCTTCTCCCCAACACCCCTTCAGGATCTCTTAATAACCAAGTCTACTAGTGAGGCAGATCAGAGTTCTTCAGTTGATAATTATTCAACGATCTCGTGCGTTCTTGGGGCATTGCGAGCGATCCTGCTGAAACCAGTTTCCTGTTCTTGGCGCAAAACTTGGGTCCATCCTCACAGACACGTAGCAATTACACTTTTCATTGTCGACTAACATCATAGAATCAGCAGTAAGTTATTTAAACTTTCTTTAGCCTGAGTGACCCTTGTCTTTTCATTTTCTTCTTTTCTTCTCTCTGTTTTCTTTTTCTTTCCTTTGCTTCCCTTTTTCTAGTCCCTTGGCATTCCGCCTTAATTATTAAATCAGGTGCCAGTGGCCAATCTTTTTTATCACAGTCGGACATAACGAATACGGAATTTTGCTCAGACCGCGATTGTTTATACATATATGTATACGTACACATTATAGAAGCTTATAAATTTTATTTCATTGTGAACATCCGTTTAATTACTAATAAAACAAGTTGTTTGTAATTGAAATCCAATCACGTTTTCCAAATAATTATTCTCAACCAAAAAATTCTCCCTTCCCTCAACCGTCGCTCACGGTCCTATTCCAGGTAAAAGGATTCAGTTCCTTGACCTAAATAAAGGACCGCCGACGTACGTCCGCGCCAGATAAAGGGGTCATTCCGATCCTTGATCTGCACCGCAGACTTGCGAGTACATCGGAGCTTGCGAAAGCAAGCGTCAGGTTGCATTCCTCCTCCAGGACGTAACAATAGCATATGTTAGTTAAAATATTGTTTTCAGTTAAAATCTTACCGATTGGGGCTTATCCGCGTCCGCGGCCGGCGGTAGTCCGCTCCGCAATACCTGGCAAGTCCGCGCATGCATCCATGCCCGTGCCGCGCAGTGGTTCGTCCGCATCGATTCCCGATGATCCGCGTTCGTGCCACATAGCTATACCAAGTTCAAGCGCAAAAAAGTTGTGCCCGAACGGCGCGAGGCACACTGTGCTTATATTACGCGAAACTACGAATTGAAACGAAGTGAGATATTCATATCTCAGCAACGGCTGAACCGGTCGAGGTTTCTTTAGTCCCAATCGATTCGGCCTTAAAAAATAGAAAGAAAAGTATTGTTATGCTTTTTGTGTACGTTGTCTCTAAGTGAAGGTATTTTAAGAAAAAGTCCGAATCACGGAAAATTTCGATTCAGTAAGAAAATAAGAAACGTAGGACGAAAAAGGAGTGGGGATATGCATGCATCTCGCTTTTCCTACACCAGAGGTGCTACGAGAGCACTAAAGAAACAGACAGCAGTGAATGCGAGCGAGCAAATGAAAGAAAGGGGTGAGGGGGAGTGGGAGGGGGAATGCGTGGGGAGAAGAGCGTGGGAGAGAGAGGGGGTAGGGAAAAGGAGAGCGAGAGGGAGGAGATGGTGAGAAAGAGAGTTGGAGAGGAGTGGATGGGGAGGGAGGGAAGGATTGAGGAGAGAGGAGGAGGGGAGAGAGTGGGAAGGGAGAGGGGGAGATCGAGAGAGAGAGAGCGTGATAGAGAGAGAGGGAGAAGAGGGCGAAAAGGATGAGAGGGCGAAGGTGTGAGAAGAGGGAGAATGAGAAAAAGTTTCTAAAGATAATAAGATGAGAATATTGTAATGCGTCACAGCATATGATAACGCCCATCATTTGATTGCTAGTCAACTGGGACGATATGATCAGCTGTGCTGTCGAAAAATCAATATCGGTGCTTATTGACTCGTCGTCCAGGGAGATGGCTCTTCAATTTTAAGGACCGCTATTGATTTTTTGATAGCACAGCTAATTAGATCGTTAACCAACAATCGAATGACGGGCATCGTTGCATATACATATATACCAAATACAAATTATCTTTTTATATACAGGGTGCACGATTTACCTGAAGACATTGAAATATCTCGAGAACTATGCATTGGATAAAAAAAAGTGGTTAATGAAAGTTGTTAGTCTCGAAGGGGGACATTCAATGATACCAAACTCGACCTCCCACCCCACCCCCTGGGGGTGGGGGTTGGGGAAACTTTGAAATTTTAAATAGAAACTCCCATTTCTTATTGCAGATACGGATTCTATGCCACAAAATACGTAAATTTTGTCCGAAACTTTTTTTTGATTCGTGATAGATGGCGCTGTAATCGCAAAAAATTATATTTTCCGCAATTCTCCAGAAATGATCATTGGATTGAGAAATAAAAAATACCTGTTCAATATTTTTAAAGAACATAATAAAAGTTATTCCCCGCCCATCCTCTCGGGGTAGAGTGGGTGATAACGTTCAAATCTCAAATGGGGACCCACATTTTTCTTTGCAGAATTAGATTGTACGTGAAATTTTTATTGAAACAATTTTTTTCATTCGTAATAGATAGCATTGCACTGCCTTTTATAATAAGCTGTAGTTCGCCATACACCCACAGTGGCGCGTCGAGCAGTTCCCTCTTCGATTCGGGTTTCCATCTGAGATTTGAACGTTACCACCCACCCTACCCCGAGAGGATGGGGGGGATAACTTTTATTATGTTTTTTTTAAATATTGAACAGGTATTTTTTATTTCTCAATCCAATGATCATTTCTGGAGAATTGCGGAAAATATAATTTTTTGCGATTACAGTGCCATCTATCACGAATAAAAAAAAAGTTTCGGACAAAATTTACGTATTTTGTGGCGTAGAATCCGCATCTGCAATAAAAAATGGGGTTTCCTTTTAAGATTTTAAAGTTGCCCCAACCCCCACCCCACGGGGTGGGAGGTCGAGTTTGGTATCATTGGATGTCCCCCTTCGAGACTAACAACTTTCATTAACCACTTTTTTTCATCCAATGCATAGTTCTTGAGATATTTCAATGTCTTCAGATAAATCGTACACCTTGTATATGGGGCATTCTCTGTCAAAACGACACCCCCCGCTGCCCAAAATTGTATTGAACTAAATCTAACTTGCAATACGCCAAAATTTAGCTTAAAGCTTCTAGTTTTCGATGCCGTCTGGCACTTTTCAACAATTTAACATGGCTGACCAGGCATAACGGCGGCACATAGGAGAAGCTAAAAAAATTAAGTGTTTGTTACAATTTCGTGTCAAAAGCATAGTGTTAAAATTTTTTTGTGCCTGAATTATACAGTTATACGTGTACTTTTATCAGCTACCTGATATTTTTAAAAATTCACAATGGCCGATCCAATATGGCTGCAAAACCTATGAGAAATTGCAAAAGAACTGAATTTGTCAACGCAAATTTTGAAGCAGTCTCAAACAATATTCGTTTGTGCCTAAACTGTGCTTTTTTTCGTTTACTCAACTTTAATTTTTAATTTCTTAAAGAGACTTTTATCCCATCAGTAGCGTTCGAAAACCTTTTAATAATCACCTCTTGCTGTTGCGAAATTTGAAAAGAATGATTTTTAAATATTTGCGGAACAGGTAACGCGGATTCAAATCTTTTGTTGAGCTTTCTTCTCATCTTATTATGTTCAACTTCGTTGAAACAAAAAATTTTGATATTTTTTAAATGATTCTGCGCCCATTTAAATAGTGCTTCAAACAGTAAAATGGCTTCTGTTGGTTTTACAGTAAGACTAGCCCTGTATGCTTCTTTCTTAAACGTCGCCCCAATACCATCGTAACCACTTTTACCATGGGCAGTCGCACTAAAATGCCACACTGCTTCAATACCAAAATCTGCTTTATGATGAATGAGGTTAGCGATTTGATATCTATTCTTAAAATGTTGTTTAGCACCATCAGTCATGTAAATTATTTTCTTTGCTTTTCTTATGTTTCTTTTTATTTCCGCGATAAGCAAGTTTTGAATAGTGTAAACCGCAGCAGTATCGTGTTTCAAGCTATTTGATAAGAAGACGCAACTCGTATGCTTCAATTCTGATCTTTCCTTATAATAATAAATAACAGAAAATACGGTGCATTGATCATTATTAAAATGAAATGCTTGCGATGCATCTTGAACCGTATATGAATAATTTTCTGAAAAGTCGAACATGATAATCACCTCTCCTTCAGATAAATGTTCTTTCTTTTCTGAAATAAAAAGTGATTGCTGTTTGGCGATGAATGAGTGTGGTTTGAGTATTTCCAATTTGCTACATAGCTCGTTGGCAAAATCAGTAGCTTTCAACGTAACCGTTTGCAAAGTAGACCTATCAGTTGCTGTCCACGAACTATATTCTACGTTAGCAATGCACGCATCATCCAATATTTCAAATAATTTAGAGGAAAGCTATATAACGCTTGGACATTTATTGCATTCATTAAGATGACAATTGGAACATGGAGTTTTACAAGTTATCAGATCCAAGCAGTCTTTATAACAACAAATTAGCTTCTCTAAGTGATTTGTAATTTTGTTTATATCAATCGCATCTAACATTAGTTTATAATTGAATGAATTGAACAGACACAAACGCTGTGTGATCCACTAGCTCCAGCTAAAATATAGTGTTTCGGGCGCAGTTTAGCAAATGTGCTAAAACCTACTGATACTTTCGGATTAGATTTCTTAAAGATAGCATACAATTCTTTCAAATTTAAAAGCAAGAGACGTTTTTGTACCTGAGTTCGTTCTGCGTTAACTATAACTGATATAGCGTCTTTCATTCCAAGAAGCACTCTGCCGTTAGAGTCACTTTCGTAAAACTTGACTATTTTCTCAATAGTAGCCGAGGGTAAAGTTTTACCAATATTTGCTGTTAAATCCGGTAAAATTCCTTTTGTAGCTCTAAGCATCTTAGTTTTTTTTGCTAAATGCCGTGATGCGCCAAATTCTTTTGATATTTTATTAATGCTCTAAGATTCTGGAGCTATAGTAAATATTTTTAACTTTAGGGGATCGTTTCCTACTTGATTGGAAAATTTTTCTTTCAATCCCGTCAATAACTCTTCCAATTCCATTTCTCGAACAGATCGCGATTCGTCTCTACCTTGAAGAATAATTAGTATTTGCTTCTAAGGAGCTTTCAGTGAAATCAATGTTGCCAATATTTTCAGAAACATTATGTATAGAATTATCAGCAGCTTGTGAATCAGGCTTAAACATTTTTCTACAATCAGTACATACTTTACAGTCCTTTGGTGAATAAGGATGTAGTTGTATCATCGATTTCGATATAGCACGTAAATCTTTACCGACATGACCTTTCTCGCCTGATTTTCTGAAAGGATTTATACATCGATCTCTTCGAGATTTTTCTGACATCTCTAAGGTAATGCACAGAATAGTAGCCTTGAAAAGAACTGATTTATAAAGTAGCGCTATAAAGGATTGATGTACAGTAACCCTGAAAAGAACTGATATGAAGTAGCCTTGAAAAGAACTGATGTGAAATAGCTCTAAAAAGAATTGATGGAATGATAGCTCTGAAAAGAACTGATATGAAGTAGCCCTGAAAAGAACTGATGTGAAGTAGCTCTAAAAAGAACTGATAGAATGATAGCTCTGAAAAGAACTTCTTGCACAAAATCGAAAAAACACCAGTGGAATTGGATAAATATAATACATGGTGCATTGAAATGTTCGGGTCCGGTACACTCGTGCAGATCAGCGCAGCTAACTTCGAAATTATCAGCGCATAAACAGTCAGACGTAAGACGTTAATAACGTTAATAACTCGACTGTGATTGCTCGATTCATTTACTGGTTTCACAGTTTCAAACGTTTCACAGTTTTGGCCGTCATACTGGATCGGCCATTGTGAATTTTGGAAACCTGATAACGGATTCGTGATCGCCCAAACAACTTCCCGATTTACATTTAAATGAACATTAAAAAATGTTTAATCTTTCATCAGCCATATTGGATCAGCCATTTTGATTTGGAAATCTGATAACGAATTCCTAATCAGCTATCCAAAAAAAACACCCGATATTCAGTTTTATGAAAATTAAAAACTTTTTAATCTTTTATCCGCCATATTGGATCGGCCATTGTGAATTTTTAAAACTATCAGGTAGCTGATGAAAGTACATGTATAAACGTATAATTCAGGCACAAAAAAAATTTTTAACGCTATGCTTTTGACACGAAATTGTAACAAACACTTAATTTTTTTAGCTTCTCCTACGTGTCGCCGTCATGCCTGGTCAGCCATGTTAAATTGTTGAAAAGTGCCAGACGGCATCGAAAACTAGAAGCTTTAAGCTAAATTTTGGCGTATTGTAAGTTAGATTTAGTCCAATACAATTTTGGGCAGCGGGGGGTGTCGTTTTGACAGAGAATGCCCCATATGTATGTAATATGAATACCAAACTCAAATATTTTTCTCAAAATATACAGGGTGTGCCATTTTAAAAAATGCACCTCAATAATTCTTCAACAAAGCATTTTTAGCAAAAATGTTTCAACAAAAGTTGTATGATTTTATGGGAGACATAAAACAACTATACCATTTTGTTTACAAAACATCATTTTCGAGATATTCACTGATTATTACTTTTCTTAAATAGAAACCCCAATTTTTTATTACACCTCCTTTTTCTACCAACTAATTTAAACAGTTTTTGTGTGAAACATTTTTTCATTTGTTTAATATTAATGAAATTTGTTCGTCTTGAAGGGGGACATCCAATGATATCAAACTCGACCTCCCACCCCACTCCCGGGGGGGGGGGGTGGGGGGCAACTTTGAAATCTTAAATGGGAACCCCCATTTTTATTGCAGATTCGGGTTCTATGCTACAAAATACGTAAGATTCGTTAGAAACTGTTTTTTTATTCGTGATAGATGGCGCTGTAATCGCAAAAAATCAGATTTTCTGCAATTCTCCAGAAATGATCATTGGATTGAAAAATAAAAAAATACCTGTTACCACCCCCCGGGAGTGGGATGAGAGGTCGAGTTTGATATCATTGGATGTCCCCCTTCGAGACGAATAAATTTCATTACCCACTTTTTTTGATCCGATATGTAGTTTTCCAGATATTACGATTTGTCAGGTTAAATGGGACACCCTGTATATAAATGTGAAACATATAAGGTTTTACAAATAAAACTTATCTAACTACAAAACAGATGTGATATAAAAAATATAAAACTTTTTAAACAAAAAGGTAAAAGGAGGCACCAAGTACACGCGCAACACGTATTGTGTTATTTTTAGAAATGTCAAATTATTAAGTTATATATGTATGTAACATAAATTTGTAACATATTTTTATAAATAAAACTTATAACTATAATAAAGCTCTACAACACTGTTCTACTTTACAAAAGAAGTGATATATTAAAATAGTAATGCCAACTGAGACACCTAACATATATACAGGATGTCTCAGAACTTTGGGACACGAGCTCCGTAGGAACATAGAGCTAGTGAGACGAACAAAAGAGTCCTTTACCATAATGTGAAAATCGTGATAGTTTTTTAATTATAACAGCGCAAAGTTAGGCGTTTTCCACGCCCAGCACGACTTATAGACGCTTCGTAAGCGTGTGCGTAGGGGCTGAGCGATAACGCGGCTCGCGTTAACCGTCGCGCGGCAACAAAGTGCCAAGACGCCATCGTAACAATCAGCGCGAGGCGCGTTATCGCTCAGCTCCTACGTACACAGCTTGCCATGGAGCGTCTATAGGTTGCGATGGGCGCGGAAAACGCCAAATTTTACGCGGTTATTACTAAAAAACTATTACGATTTTCACATTATGGTAGAGGACTTTTTTGTTTCTCTCACTTTGCTCTATGTCCCTACGGAGCTCGTGTCCCAAAGTTCTGACACCTTGTATATGATTATAATATAATTAATTCTTTATTCACGATAAACAATGTTTCAGCTTTTAGAACTGTGCATCGTACCATACTTGAGCATGTATTTTTGGGCAATGTAATTTATTATTTTCGTTATACAAGTAATAAGTTTGTACAAGTAAAACTTATACTTCAAACAATAAATACTTTTATCGAATACTGTAAATAAAACTCTACAAAAGAGTGATATAACAAAATAGTAGCATCAACTGAAAAACTTTACTCAACATCAACTCTACAAATGAGAGCGATTTGTAATTTGAAGATAATTGTATCGAAATCTTCCAATGATTCACAGCCCGGTACTTCAAAAACAGTATTTTCATTATTTACTAGAACACTGAATTTTATGATTATTTTATTTATTATTATAACAAATTAGTTATAATAACAATGCAATAAAAAATATTTAATGCAAAAAATCTTGGCGCGGCTGCATCAAAAACAATATTACTTCTATAACGAAAATAACAAATTACATTGCCCAAAGATACGAGGGTTGCGTCTTATATTTCGGGAATAGACGATCCAGGTGCTGCCATCTGCCAACCGACGTCCCTAACGTAAAGTTCGACTTTTTGTCAGTATATTTACTCAGAACGTTTTGATGTCCATGCGCCATTTGTGTTGTTTACAGTGACATGAAAAATTGATGTCGGCCAAGAAATGGAATTAAGTCGTGAACATTACCGTGCGATTATTTTTTACAACTTTCGAAGTGGATTATCTCAACAACAGTGCATTGATGAACTTTATTCGACTTTTGGCGATGAAGCACCATCAAAAACCACTATATATCGATGGTATACGGAATTCAATCGTGGCCGTAGTTCACTTAGTGAACTATGATGAATTTCGTGAAGGTCGTCCAAAATCGGTTGTTGTTCCAGAAAACATTGATGCTGTGCGTGAACTGATATTGCAAGATCGTCATGTGACTTATCGTGAGATTGAGGCATCCTTGGGCATTAGTGGGACCAGCATACATTCAATATTGCATGAACATTTGGCTGTCAGAAAAAGTTGTTCGCGTTGGATCCCACATAATTTAACAATCGCTCAAAAAAAGGCTCGTGTCGATTGGTCGAAAAAAATGTTCAAGAAATACGATTGCGGTGCTTCAAAACACGTCTATGATATCGTAACAGGTGACGAATCCTGGATCTATGCGTATGAGCCCGAAAGTAAACAGCAGTCGACTGCATGGGTCTTTCAAGATGAGCCAAATCCAACAAAAGTTGTTCGCGCACGAAGCACTTCGAAGCAAGTGGTCGCCTGTTTTTTCGGAAAAGCCGGACATGTGGCAACTGTACCATTAGTGCAATGTCAGACGGTCAATTCTGAATGGTACACAACCATTTGTTTGTCAGAAGTCTTCGGAAAAATAAGGGAAACCAATCGCCGAAGACGCATCATTCTCTACCAGGACAATGCGAGCTCTCACACATCGGCTCAAACAAGAGACTTTTTGAGAACTGAAAAAGTCGAATTGATGGGTCATCCGCCGTACAGCCCTGATTTGGCACCCAATGACTTCTTTCTATTCCCGCAAATCAAAAATAAATTACGAGGTCAACGTTTTCCGACGCCTGAAGAAGCGGTTGATGCGTTCAAAATGCATGTTTTAGAGGTACCTCAATCGGAGTGGAAAAAGTGCTTCGAAAATTGGTTCAAGCGCATGCAAAAGTGTATTGATCTTTATGGAGAATATTTTGAAAAACAATAAACCCATGTACGATGATTAATTTCCTTTTTTTGTTCTCTATTCCCGAAATATAAAAGGCAACCCTCGTACACACTCAGGTATGGTACGATGCACAGTACTAAAAGTGCAAACTTTGTCGTTTATCTTGAATAAAGAATTAATTATATTATAATCATAAATATCTAAATGTTAGGTTTCTCAGTTAGCGTTACTATTTTAATATTTCGCTTCTTTTGTAGTAGAACAGTGTTATAGAGTTTTATTATAGTTATAAGTTTTGTTACGTCCTGCGAATTCCGGACAATTATTTAAAAAATCTTTTCTTCTTTTTCTCTCTCCTTTCGAACTTCTATTCGCCTAATATAACTATATAATGGGAATATATATATATATATATACAGTGCTGGACAAAATAAATCATACACCTTTCAACTATTTGAATTTGTTAGTGTAACTATTCTTACAACAAGCAAATATATTATGAGATACAGGAAAATCAAAGCATTTTAAAGTATTTAAATAAAGGAAATGTGAAATAATAAAAATTGTGCTCAATTTGTTTGCAAATAATTTATTACTCAATATTGGTACATTGTATTCTGGACAAAATAAATCATACACCTAAATGATATATGGTAGGAAACTGTCAATATTTACATTTCATCGTTCTGCTATTGTTCGTCATTCTACTGTTTGTTTACATTGTATATATGACTAGAGTTTATGTGTTCGGTGAAGCAGTAATAATTGTGACAACCAAGAACAATGTCACAGAAGCAAATTTCTCTTGATATCCGAAATTTAGTCATTCGCGACCGACAGAATGGTAATTCTTTTAGAAAAATTGCTAATAAATACTTGATTTCTGTCGGAGCAGTGCAGCACATCTGGAAAAAATATGAAACACATGGGATTGTGGCAAACTATTCCGGAAAAGGTCGAAAACGGGCTACAACTTTTCGTGATGACACCAGAATCGTTCGAATGGTAAAACAAAATCCGAAGCTATCATCGCGAAACATTGTGGAATCGATGAACCTGACTGTTAGCAGTAGAACTGTGCGTCGTAGACTTAGGGAAACTGGACTAAAAAGTGTGTTCGCGTCAAAACGTCCTTTCATCAATAAAATAAATAAGAAAAAGCGATTCGAGTTTGCCAAGAAGTATGCGAATATGCCTCTAAGTTTTTGGAAAACAGTATTGTGGTCTGATGAGAGCAAGTTTGAGTTATTCGGACAAAAACGACGGTCTAGAGTATGGCGAAAATCTGGTGAGGGTCTCAAAGAAATAAATGTTCAGAAGACTGTAAAACATGGAGGCGGTAATATCATGGTATGGGGATGCTTTGCATGGTCTGGTATCGGTAATTTGGCTCGAATTGAAGGTATTATGACGGCAGAAAGATATATTGATATATTGTGCGAGAATTTGGAAGAATCTCTTTTGAAATTAGATTTAGAAACTAACTTTATCTTCCAGCAAGATAATGACCCGAAGCATAAAGCGAAAAAAACTATTGCCTTTTTTAAATCTAATAAAATAAAACTGCTCGAATGGCCGCCACAATCACCAGACTTAAACCCCATTGAAAATCTGTGGGCTTATTTAGATAGGAACGTGGATAAAACGAACGTAACTGACAAGACATCGTACTATGCAGCACTTCAGAAAGCTTGGGAGGATATTGATCCTGAATATATGAAAAAATTAGTCGAGAGTATGCCTCGCCGACTGGAAGCAGTATTAAAAACTAAAGGCGGCAACACCAAGTACTAAGCACCATTAGAATTAATGTTCTTTGTTCGTGACTACTTTTTTCTATAAGTGTATGATTTATTTTGTCCAGGGCACAACGCACCAATATTGAGTAATAAATTATTTGCAAACAAATTGAGCACAATTTTTATTATTTCACATTTCCTTTATTTAAATACTTTAAAATGCTTTGATTTTCCTGTATCTCATAATATATTTGCTTGTTGTAAGAATAGTTACACTAACAAATTCAAATAGTTGAAAGGTGTATGATTTATTTTGTCCAGCACTGTATATACATAGTACGAGATAATGAAATTAATACATATATATAGGAAAGACATATATATATATGTATTGTTAAATCAATAAACATATATATATATATATAGTTAAATCAATAAATAACATATGTTGTGTTGTGAAGGAACATCCGACGACGTATTTTCTTAATATGAAATTTACACTTTTCATCTTTGACTACAAATAACTCAGTAACGAAAGCATTTAGGGCAAAAATAAATTTTATTTCCGTATACATAATGCAATAAGCTCCTGTTAATTCGATTGCGCCTACTTAGAACTTGATCTGACCAACCGTTACAGAGCTACAGCTATTTGGTTATTTCCTAACTCAAGCTGTCGCGTAAAGTTTGCACTCATTTGCTCGCTTCGCGTGCACTTGGCGCGAGACATTCCCGTGTCTCTTGAAAACATAATTTTAAATATTATAAAATGATAAAAACAAATAATTCAAAATCATAGGCAAAATAATCTTTCAACATATATATATCATCTCATCATATCGTATTCGGGTAAAAATTCCTCGTATATAAATAATTAATATAACTAATATGGTTAATATTAATATTATTATAAACTTAATACTTAAATATAAATTACTGTTAAATAAGACATAAAAATAATTATTCCATACTCTGTTAAAAAAATTAAAACAAAGCCCCCCTAAAATACTCTACATTAAATTCTGAAACTAACTCTGATTCCTCCTCTACTAAATCTATAGGATTACGATTTCATTCTGCCAAAACTCTAATAAAAAAATTAATATTAAAGGAAACAATATTCAAAAATATGAAACTTTAACTTATCATTTCATAAAATCTAATCATCTATATCCTTCTTTTAAAATTATCTGAACTAAAGTAATTATAATAAATCTAACCTTATATGATAAAACCTGAGCTAATGAACGAATTGACCCAATTATCGAATATATTGAATTTGACAATCACTCTATTAATATAATAGTATGACTATTTAATCTCAAAATGACAATAATAATTAAAATTGAATAATTTATAAAATAAACATCAGTAACATAAAAATAATTTATTCAAACTATTAATAATATTACAAACCTGAAAATTGGCATAAAAAAATGAATAAACTTATTTCTTTTATAAATAAAAATAAATTCTTTCCTAAATAACTTAATAGCCTCAGCAAATGGTTGTAAAATACCTTTTACCCTAGCTTTATTTGGCCCCTTTCGATCTTGAATATATCCTAAAACCTTCCGTTCTAAAAGTGTCAAAAAAGCCACTTCTACTATTACTATCAATACTAGTCTTAAAAACCTAAGTAAATTTATTAACAATAATTAATATAATTACAAATAATAATTACCTATATGTATATAAATATATTTTTAAATTCTAAATTTAATACACTTTACCTGCCAAAGTAATAAATTTATCCTAAATTAATTTTATTCAATTTTAATTAAAAAATATTCTTTATAAATAGTCCTTTCGTACAAACTTATAATAATTTTTTATATAGATAGAAACCGATCTGACTTACACCGATCTAAACTCAAATTATGTAAGATTTTAATAATTGAACAGATTAAATATTTAAAATTCTTATTTTAAAATTAACCTTAATTCAACATCGAGGTCATAATCTCAATTATATATATACTAGAACAATACAAGCGCACGCTATGCGCTCGCCATTTAGCTCTTTGTAATTTTATGTATTATGTATTATGTATTATGTAATTATCCGTACGAATTATCAGTACTAATACTAAAAAATTAATTGTTACCATATTGTTATTTAATAAGTAGTGAATTTTTATAAAAAATTCAGAGTTGGTACAGTTTATTTCACATACATGTACTACTGTGACTGTATTTTGCATGTATTCATAAGTTAACTATAAGTTTCCATAAGTTTTTACAAAATCTTTAAAACTAAAAACGGTACTAACTCAATACCTTCTATAATAAGTCACTATTCCTTAAATTATCAGAGTTGCAACAACCCAGATAGAACAGGATTATCATTTAAAAGTCACTTTAGAGTCAAGATGACATCAGAAAAACTATAAAATGATGTCAAGTCACATAAAAATCAAATTTTTATTAAATAATATTATATTTATTAGAAAAAATATTGGATCTGGGAAAAAGTTCGTGGCGTTTTTCCCGATAGATGGCGTCAATTGCAAATAACTCAGGAAACACAGATCGCAGCGACACCACTAAACGCTCGTTGGAAAGGTGACACTTCGAGCGTTACTTTGAGTGTATAAACATCGAAATTGGTGCAGTGATTGGAAAGTTGTTTGCGTTTGAAAATGGAGAAAAGTAATGAAAAATTGCGCTATATCTTGCAATATTATTACGACACAGGGAAGAACGCTGCGCAGGCTTGTGAAAAAATTTGTGCTGTGTACGGTGAAGGTACTTTATCAAACTCTGCTGCGCGGAAATGGTTCGCTTGCTTTCGTTCTGGTAATTTTGATGTGAAAAATGAGTCACGCTCTGGTCGTCCAATCACTGAAAAAGCTGATAAAATTCTTGAAAAAGTCCAGTAAGATAAGCATATCAGCAGTGTCGTTATTGGTATGGAGCTAGGCATTGACCACAAAACTGTTTTGAACCATTTACACAAAGCTGGCTACAAAAAGAAGCTCGATGTATAGGTTTCTCATGAGTTGAGCGCGAAAAACATGATAGACTGAATTAACATCTGCGATGCGCTGCTGAAACGCGCAATGAAATCAAGCCATTTCTGAAACAAGTCATAACCGGTGATGAAAAATAGATCACGTACGACAATCGGAAGCGTAAAAGATCGTGGATAAGGGATGGTGAGCCGTCACAAGCGTTCGCGAAGCCAGGATTGACGCCGGAAAAGGTGATGAAAAAGGTGTGTGTGTGTAGTGGGACTGGAAGGGAATCGTCCACCATGAGCTACTTCCAGTTGGTCAGACGATTGATTCACAACTCTACTCTTGTGGACAAGACTAGAGAGATTACGTCAGACAATTGAGAGAAAACGGCCCGAATTGAATAATAGGAAAGGTGTTGTCTTCCATCATGACAACGCCCGACCACATACTTCTTTGACCCGTCAAAAATTGCGAGAGCTTGGTTGGGAAGTTTTGATGCATCCACCTATATAATCCTATATAGTCCAGACATAGCACCCTCTGACTATCACTTGTTCCGATCTCTGCAGAACTCTCTCAATGGAATTAAGCTGGTTTCAAAAAAAGCCTATGAAAACCACTTGATTCAGTTTTTCAACCAGAAACCACAGAAGTTCTTCACCGGCATGATGGCATCATGGCTCTACCCGAAAAATGGCGAAACATTGTCGATAATAATGGAGCATATTTGGTTTAAATAAATTCATTTTCACACTATAAGAAAACCAGTTGAATTTTACAAAAAAACGCCACGAACTTTTTCCCAGACTCAATATTAAAATAATGTGATATTAGATATATGACAAATATTAATTGTAATATACAGAGTGTTATAAAAGTCCCGGAGGAGCAAAATAACTCGACAAATATGAGTCCTAGAAAAAATGCGAAGTACTGGCTTTTTATGATTTTTTCCTGGATATCTGATGGTGACCTTGGATTTGACCTTGACAATGACCTTGAAGGTCATTTCAAGGTCTGGTCAATTTTTTTAAATAGGACCCCATACTTTTGACCCCATAAATGAAAAGAGCGGAAAATTTTACGTTCGGAATCTTGTTCTCAAAATTATGCGTTTTACGTTACTTCGCTGATCGTGAAGTCTACTGAAAGTAAAGCATCTCGGAACCCGACCACTAAAGACAAAGTGTCTCAAACCCGACTACTGAAGGCAAGGTGTCTCAAACCCGGCCACTTAAGGCAAGGTGTCTCAAACCCGACCACTGAAGGCAAGGTGTCTCAAATCCGACCACTGAAGGCAAGGTGTCTCAAATCCGACCACTGAAGGCAAGATGTCTCAAACCCGACCACTGAAGGCAAGGTTCAGTTAGTCCCGGCCACCGAAGGCAAAGCATCTTGTAACTCGGTCTGAGATTACAAAAGATGTTCAAAATGTTTCCCATTGACCGTTTGACAGTGTATTTGACAGGTCAAGGTTGAAAACGTCATATCCGAACGTAAAATTTTTCAATCATGACACTTTTAGGTCAAAAGTATGGATTTTCAGTCCTAAAAAAGTCCGGTTTGACCTTAATAATAATCTTAACTCATGACCTTGAGAATAAGGGCAAGGTCACGGCTCAATGTCCCTCGTTGACCTCTACATTCTTATTCTTATGCGTAACATTGTTCCCTAGCAGGTGTATTTTCGAAGATATTCGCGTTTTCAGCCTAAAACAAGCTTAGACCTTTATGTGACCTTCAGAGATCAAATTTGGCAGTGTTCAAGGTCATATCCGAACGTAAAATTTTCCGCTCTTTTCATTTCTGGGATCAAAAGTACCGGGTCCTATTTAAAAAAATTGATCTGACCTTGAAATGACCTTCAAGGTCATTATCAAGGCCAAATCCAAGGTCATTTTCCGATAGCCAGAAAAAAATTATAAAAACCCAGTACTTCGCATTTTTTTATAGAACTCATATTTTTCAAGTTATTTTGCTCTTCCGGGACTTCTCTAACACCCTGTACATATTAATAAACCACTGATTTCATGATCTCCCCCGTGGACGCCATCTTGACATGGTGGGGAAGCTTGCATGTCCTGATGAAGTACAAAACTGTGCCGGCGGGGGTTTCGGTCCCTAGCAGGTCCTACCATGGAGTGGTCTGTACGGAGGGACCAGATTAAGAGCGTCCATAATACTCCTGGATGGGCAGCTGCCTCCAGGTTTTACCTAGAGACTGGAGAACCGTACTTGTACGATCCAAAGATCCCTACAACGCGGGTAGAGCGGCCTTGTTAGCCTTGGGTAGGCAGCCGGTCTAGGGAAAGGAAAATCCCGAAGATAAACCCGTGTATGTGGAGGCACGTAAAACCCCCACATTTATGGAGTGATGTCCAAGAAAGAGGGTAACATCCCGGTACTCGGAGCCGGGAACCAGCGGGTGGGGTTGCATCGTCCCGGCACCCTCCCGTCGTCATCAAGCGACGGGCTAGGTGCCGGGACGATGCCAGGCGGACGCGCCACTGGAACTGGCTACCGCCCGAAGGAAGATGCCTAAGGAGAGACCGGGGACGAGTCGGTATGACTCGCCCCCGGCCTCTGCGAAGGCACTTAAAAAGAGGAAAAGGAAGGCGGAGACGTCCGCCTCCCAACTTTGGAGAGACAGGGAGGTGCACTTCCCTCCGCTCGGGGACGGTAATGTCTCTCGGGCGGGGGGAAGTGCGGCGCCCTGGGAACGCGAGGGCGGGGCGATTGACCTGTCCGCCTCGCAGATGTGGGAGCGGCACTTCCCGGGGGAGGGGTTGCTCACCGAGGGGGGAGGGGGTTTAGGGGAATCTCATCGGGGACTCCCACACACCTTTAACTCCCCCGTGGACGCCACCTTGACGTGGTGGAAGAGCTTGCGGGTCCCAGTGATGTACAGGGTTATACCGGCATGGACTTCGGCCCCTGGCAGGTATTACCATGCCGGGGTGGCCTATACGGAGGGACCTTACTAAGAGCGTCTACTTCTGGAAGGGCAGCTGCTTCCAGGAGGTACCCAAGGACTGGAAGGTCGTACTTGTACGTCCCGAAGGTCCCTACAGCGCGGGCAAAGCGGGCTCGTTAGCCTTGTGTAGGCAGCCAGTCTAGGGGAAGAAAACCCCGAAATCAAACCCGAGTGCATCGGGCTCGTAATAATCCGACACTTAGATGGATTCATTATGACGACAATGGCAGTAGACGTCTCAGGACTCGGACTTGAGAAACAGCGTACGGATGGGGGTAGCGTCCCGGCCCCCCTACGTCGTCATCGAGCGATGGGTGACCGCGGGCCCCTGTGCCGATTTGACGACCGCGAAGCGTCGTGGCGGGGACATGGTCCTGACCCCCGACACGTCGTCAATCGACGACAGGCCACCACTCAAAGCAAGCTCCGAAAGGAGCAGAAGTCGAAGTACAGGTGGTAGTAGCGCGAGCTACGATCCGCCTTCCGACAAGGACCCCGATTATCGGAAGTCCTTCTCCGAACGTGGGCACCGGAGGGTCCGCTCCCGCCGGGGAGTGAGTCAAGCGGGCCCTCGCGTGAGGAAGAAAGAGCAATCGCGCACCGTGGGAGGAACCTCGGCGAACAGCTGGAAGAACAGTCTTCGCCCGGGGACTAGTTTCGTGAGCCTTCGGTCAGAAGCAGGGCGGCCACGCGAGGGGGGAAGTACACCTTCGTCTGAGGACGAGAAGCATCCCCTCCACCGGAAGGAGGATGTGGTGAGCCCTCGGAAGGATGAAGGGCGGACACCCATCGAAGGAAAGAATGTGGCCTGTGGTTCGGGATCGAGGATCCCCATCAGGACGCGGGGGACCAATAAGCCGGGCCCCCTTTCTAGTAAGGGAGGGGGCCGCGAAGGGGAAGGGCGTGAACACGAGCGACACACAGAAGAAGGCTGCTGGTAAACCATGATGTAATACCATCGCAGGGTTCAAAGGTCCATGTGGAGAAATGTAGGGACCCGAGGACCAGAAAACTTATATCTGTTCCCAGGGTCTACGTCAGCAGAGTGACTACCACCACCACAGCGGTCACCACCACGGGGAGCACTAGCAAGGCAACCTACGCTACTGCCACCAGCAGGACCAGGACTAGTGTCGACACCTGCACCAGCACAGCGGGTCTGGGAAAAAGGAGGAGTGCGCCAACGAGCGTGAGTTCGATCTCGTCTCACGAGACAGGAACTAAGGAATCCTCCAAAATTCCCGTTTTGGTTCCGGATAGGAACCCAAGGGGGAGACCGGCCACAACCGGCAAGGGGGTGGGTCTACGGCAGAAGAGGGTGGCGGAAGCGGCAAGAAAAAAAGAGGAAGCCGCGAAATCCCTAGAGAGGGAAGTAGAGGAATTCCTCGGTGGGGGCATCCTTCGCTCTTTAAGCGATGTGCACCCCCTCGAGGAGGTCTTCAGGGACACCACTTCGAGGGAATTGTTGAGGGAAGTGGAGTCGGCGGAGCTGGCCTCGCAGGCAGGCCGTGTTATTGGTGCGGTTCGGCTGGTCGCACGGAGGTCCAAGACGTTGAAATAGACCTTCGTGGGGCTGCTGAACTGCGCCGCGGCGGCCTCCGAGGCGGTCCTGTCGACCCTGCTCGCCAGGATCGCAGCGCAGGAGGGGGGAGATGAAGCTGCCTCTATGGTGAGGAGAAATGGAGGGACTGACGGGGGAGATAAGAGCGTTGAGGGTGGAGAACCGGCGGCTCCAGGAAGAGCTGAATGCGACCAAGTTGGCCGCCGCCGGTCCTACCCTCGCTCCTACTCCTTCGCCCCCCTCCGTAAGTAAAAGGACGTATGCGGAGGTAACGTCCGGTGAGGATTCTTCGGCACGGAGAAGCAAGGCCGAACCGCCAAAGCCAAAGAAGGCGTGGAGGAGGGCGACAAAAACCACGCCCCGGGAAGCTTCAACCTCGACGGTGGAGAGGAGGGAGAGGGTAGACAACCTAATGGTCTGCGACGATAATTGCGACCTCTTTAGGAGGGAAGAGGCCACTACTCCAGTGGCAGTGTATAAGCCAGCCCTTAGAGAAATCCAAAAGGAGCTGGATGATTTTCTGGCCGTGAAAGATCTGGACCAGCTGGGGAAGGAGACCTACTACAAGCTGTCCAGGGAAATTAACTTGCTCCTGGACAAAAGTATGGATTATGACCCGGAAAGCGAGTGGCATGGGCGCATATCCAAGGAGCTCGACAAGCTGCTGAACGAGAGGGAGAGAGTGATAGAGAGTGGAAGGACTGAGAACCTGGTCTTGGGACCGGTGACGCGGACACTGGCTCCCAGCCCCGCCCCTTTCCGGCCAGAGAGACAAAAGCCAATCCGGTTGGGATTGGGGGAGGGGGGAGCTGAGCGTCAGGCGCCTGGTGCAACAAAGACTAGGTCCCAGAAGAGGAAGAGTCAGAGGAAGAGGCAAGAGGAGAAAAGGAGGCGATTCGGGAGGCGATTCGGAGGACCGATCCGGGCTGGTGGCACTGGGGCTGGGTGGCTCCCTGAGGGAAAAGAAGATAACATACCCAGGCGGCTGCTGGCGCGAGGAGGGAGGAGAAGAGGGGTCCTGATTCGCAGCAGAAGGGATTGAGGGCTGTTGGGGGTGGGTTTACAGGATCCACCTTCCTCACCTTTCCTTCCTCCAGTGGTCCTGGTCCTCCTATTGTCTCCGGATTTGCTGGTTCAATGGCGTTTTCCTTGGTCGCCTCTCTCTTCCTCCGGGGACTCTGTTCCATGGGCTCCACACGGGCCAATTCCCTGTTGTCCAGGGGGAGTTCCTCCGCCCACGGGTCCAGCTTCATCGGTGTGGAGGGGCCATTCCAACCCCTCTCCTTTCCTGTCCAGGAGCGCCACTTCCCAGGGTTCGGGCTTCCTCTGGACCCCGGTCCAGACCTACTCCCATAGGAGAGGCCGGCCTGGCCTCCCCCTCTCCTAGCGGGGTCCCTCCGCCTCGGGGTCGACTTCGGACGCGCGGGGGAGGGACGCGGGGACGGAGGTGAATGACCTCACCCCGCGCTCCCTCGCGCGTCGGTTAGGTTAGGAAAGGGGGGAGCGAGGTCCTCTGGGAAAGGGCCTTGCTCCCCCGCCCCCCAGACTGGGAACTCTAGGGGTGGGGGCGGGGCGGTGGGGGCGGGAGTCCCCTCCCGTAATAGTCACCGGAAGGCCAACCCGGTTGGCTTAGCCAACTGGGACGCCGCACCATGAACCTTTTCCTCAAGGAGAAGGGGGCGCGGCATTTGGGCGTGGGGTTCGATAACGAGCCCTGGGGCCGGGGTGTCGGGTAGGGAATGTTAGCGCAGTTCCCCTGACTCCCCTCATCTCGGTCCGACTGGTAGACACCCCGCAGGGGTTTTAGTGAGTAAGAATCTCACATAACCCTCCGCCCCTCCCAGGGAGTGGAGGGTACCCATGATGGGTTTCCCCTGCGTTATAAAAAAAAAAGCTCGGGGTCCCTCGTTGGGACCGGCCTGGTCCCTCGTTGGGACCGGCCTGGTCCCTCCCTTTCCGATTGGACCAGGCCGATAGGGACCAACCAACCAACCAACCAACGGGCCGTCCAGGCCTCGGTCCACTGTCCCGGTGGAGGAAGGTGGACTGAGGTGAGAAGCCTGAAGGAGAAGAAGAGGATGAAGAGGGAGGAGAAGAAAGGACCAGCCCCTCATCCCCCTTCTCCCCAACACTCCTCGGGGAAAAAGAAGGAACTGAAGCTGAGGCCGCCAAAGTCGGCCGCCGTCACCCTCAAATGCCCGGTAGGTGAGTACCACCAATTTATGGAGGAAGCCAGGCGCCGCATCAGGCCGGCGAACCTGGGGATCCCCGGACAATCAGGATCCGCCGGGCCCTTACGGGGGCACTACTTATGGAGGTGCGTGGCCTCAATGCCGGGGCATCAGCCGATCGGCTTGCGGAAGAGCTCCGCAAGATGGCGGCTGAAAAGGGCTCCAAGTATCGGGTCTAGAGACCAGTGAGGAACGCAGCTTTGCGGCTTACTGGTCTGGACCTGATTATCGGGGCCCAGGAGGTGGCGGAGGCCGTGTCCCTTGCTGGGGGCTGCTCGTCCGCGGAAGTTTCTGTGGGCGAGCTCAGCGTGGCCCAGAGAGGAAGGACTACAGTCGTGGTGCGGTGTCCGCAGGCGGCGATCGCTAAGGCCGCTGCTGCGGAGCGGGTCCAGGTGGGTTGGACCTGTGCCGAGGTGACGGTGCTGCCTGCTTGCGCCGTGCTGTGCTTCAAGTGCATGGAGCGCGGGCATGTGCGCGAGCGGTGCAGGAATGCCGTCGACTGCAACGACACATGTTATCGCTGTGGTAACCCCAGCCACCGCGCCAAGCACTGCGAGACGGCCTCGGCGAGGTGCGTGGTTTGTGCGGAGAGGGATGGGCCGGCCAACCACGTAGTTGGCAGACCGGCCTGCAAACCCCAGAGGAATCGGGTGAGAAGGGGGAAGGCGAAAGAACTAGGCGGGAAACAAGGGACTGGAGGGGAGGCAGGGGACCTTCCTTCCTCCACTCAAGACTCCGCCAATCGGAAGGGGAGGCCAGGCCGGCCTCTTCCATGGGAATAGGTCTGGACCGGGGTCCAGGGGAAGCCCGAACCCTGGGAAGTGGCGATCCTGGACAGGAAAGGAGAGAGGTTGAAATGGCCCCTCCCACACCGATGAAGCTGGATTTGTGGGCGGAGGAGCTCCCCCTGGACAACAGGGAATTGGCCCGGGTGGAGCCCATGGAACAGATGGCCCGGAGGAAGAGAGGGGCGACCAAGGAGAACGCCAGCAGATCCGGTGATAATAGGAGGACCAGGACCACTGGAGGAAGGAAAGGTAAGGAAGGTGGAGCCTGTAAGCCCACCCCCAACAGCCCTAGGAAAAGGGGAGTCGGAGGATGCGCCCCGTCTGACTCCCCAGGTGGTGGGCCCCTTCTCATACTCCCCAGAGGAGGGGGACACCGAACTTCCTGCACTTCCGCGCAGGAACCCGCTATTGAGGAACCCGTTGTTGAGACCATCATGGCCGAAACCCGCCCCCCGGATGGAGCCGGTGCGACACTTGTGTCGCCTGAGGCTCCCTCTGAGGGGGTAGAGGTGTGTAGCCTGGGGGAGGGGCTGAAAACTTAGCTTTCACGCCCCTTCTCCGGGTCCTGCAGGCCAACCTCGGCCGCGGCCGACGGGCCCAGGACCTTTTTACCCAAAGGAACTGGAGGCCGGGCTGTGGTTGATCACCGATCCGCTCTGGATCCCAGTATTCAGTCCTGACTGGTTCGGGAGCCAGGACGGCTCGGTGGCCATGGTGGTGCATCCCGATTCGGAACTCCCTCCCTGTAAACACAGGAAGAAGGGGGTCTGGTACGTGGCGGTTGACTGGGGGCCCATTACTGTGGTGGGAGTGTGTCTCCCCCACCGCAGGAATGAGGCTGGTCTCGGCGAACTGCCCTGCGTGATGGGGATCCTTGTCGAGATCGGGGACGTGGTGCGGCAGTGCCACCCTCAACCAGTCGTGGTTGCTGGGGACTTCAACGCCCACTCTACGAAGTGGGACTGCGGTCCCTGGCAGGGGGATCCCCGAAGGGGCGCCGTGATCGGCTGGGCGGCAGGACTCGCCCCCTGTTGATGAACAGGATGTCGACCAGCACCAGTGTGCGGCTGAAGGGGGAGTCGGTCATTGACTTGACCTGGGTCTCCCCTTCGACCGCCCGGATTTTCCGAGAGTGGGTGGTGATGACCGAGGGCGAGACTGTATCTGATCATAGATATATAGTCTGGGCCCTCGGTCCCGAAGCCCCTCCGCAGGTGCTGGATTGCCACCCAGGAGGGAACCAGGTCCCCCCCAAGGTGGGCCCTCAGTCAACTAGACGTGGACATGTTCCAGGCGGCCATCCTCGTGGCCACCTCGCACGTAGGAGAGGGGCCAGGTGAGTGGGACACTAGCCCCCAGGAAGGGGCTAGGATGATAACGGGCATCGAGATGTCGGCCTGCGACGTTGTGATGCCCCGGTCTCACCCTCACCGGCACTGGGCGATGTCCTGGTGAACGGTGGCTATCGCGGAACTGCGAGAGGCTGCTGTCCATGCCAGAAGGGAGTACTCCCACGTCCGGGAACGGGGCGGGGAAGCCGAGGAAGAAAAAGAGGGCTATCGTACTGCGAGGAAAGCCTTCGCGGTCGTCATAGCCGAGGCGAAAAAGGGAGCCTGGGGGCAGCTGGTGAGCTCCCTGGATGAAAACCTGTGAGGGCGCCCGTACAAACGGACGGTTGGCAAGATCCGTCCGTGGGTGCCCCCGCCAACGGAGTCGATGGACCCCTAGGATCTTGAGGGGCTCCTTAACACCCTCTTCCCGAAGGTGGACGGGGACCCCTCTAGGATCCCCGCCCCTGTAGGTTCCCCTGGAGGGGAGCGAGGACCTGGGGGTCGATCCAGAGGAGCTCGTCAAGGCCAGAAAGAAGCTGGGGACCAAAGGCAAAGCCCGTGGTCCCGACGGCATTCCTGGCCGCGCTTGGGCTCTTGCCCTCGGCGAAGGGAGCATGGCCGCTGCCACGAGGGATATATTCAATGGGTGCCTTAAGGAGGGGGTTTTGTCCCCAGAGTAGAGGAGGGCCAAGTTGATCTTCCTCTCGAAGGCGAGTAAAGTACCCCATGGACCGTCGGTCTACAAGCCGATTTGCCTGCCGGACGAGGCGGGCAAGATGCTGGAGCGCATCGTCGCGGACCGCCTCGCCAGCATCTGTCCTCAGAGGGGCCGGACCTCCACGACAGGCAGTACGGGTTCAGGCCCAGGTCTACGCTGGACGCCATGCAGCACGTCAGGGACCTGACCCGCGCCATCGTGGAGGAGGGGGCGGGGTATTGTTGGCGGTGTCGTTGGACATAACTAATGCCTTCAACAACCTGCCCTGACCGGAGATTGGGCAAGCGCTCGAGCACCATCGAGTGCCTGCCTATCTCCGGCGCATCCTGGCGGCCTACTTTGGGGACAGGGACCTCGCCTATCCGGTTCAGGGCAGGGTCTAAGGCCGGCGGATTATGGAACGCGGTGTCCCGCAGGGGTCTGTAATGGACCCCCTGCTATGGGATATCGCGTTCGATAGGGTACTGTACACACCCTTCTCGCCTGGCTGGTACGTCATCTGTTACGCAGATGACATCTTAGTGGTGGCCGGGGGGAGGACTGGGGGGAAGCCCGCCTCCATGCGGAGATGGCCTTCGCGTCGGTGGTGGGCACCATACGTAGCCTGGGTATAAAGGTGGCGCCCCGGAAAACGGAGGCGGTCTTTTTTCATGACGGCAGCTGTGGGGCGCCACCGGAGACCCAGGTTCTGGTGGACGATTCCGCGTCCGCGTTGGGCCCAAGATAAAATATCTGGGCCTGACGTTGGACAGCCGATGGGACTTCAGGGCCCACTTTAGGGACCTAGCCCCCCGGGTTAAGAAGGCAAGTCTGGCCTTGGTCAGAATCATGCAGACTCAGGGGGGCTCGGGCTAGCATGCGCGTCGCCTGTTGGAGTGGTGGTCTCGATCGCCCTCTATGGGGCGCCGATATGGGCGCCCCAACTGTTGACCACCGCCCAAGGCAAAAGCCTCATGCGCCAGGCGCTGAGGGCGGTGGCCGTGAAGGCGATTCGGAGGTTCCGCTCCGTGTCATATAAGGCGGCGACGACCCTGGTCAGCTCCCCCCCTCCCCAGTGGAGCTCCTAGCTAAGGAACGCAGCATTCTTTATTAAAGAATAAAGGAGCTCTGCGAGAGGGGGGAGGTATCGGCCAGGAGTTTGGCGACCCTGAAGTCTCAGACAGTTGCCCGGACTCTGCAGCGGCGGGCGGACGCGATGTCCGCCCCGCGGGAGTTCGAGCGACTGACGATGGAAGCTGTCCGCCCCTGCCTGGCAGAGTTCGCAGGCAGGAGGGGGCGCAGACTTACCTATCATCTGGTGCAGGTGATGACCGGACATGGCAGTTTCGGTTATTATTAGTACCGGATGAAGAAAGAGCCCACCATCGAGTGTCACCACTGCCCGGAGCGGGATGATACCGTGCAGCACACTCTTGCCGAATGCGTGGCATGGAGCCAGGGGCGCGGTCCTCGCCCGGGCGGTGGGATACAGGGAGGACAAACTCTCGCTCCTGCGCATGGTGCAAGCCATGTGTGGGAGCGAGGAGGTTTGGGGAACGGCGGCCTCCTTCTGTCGCGATGTGATGTCGCGGAAGGAGGCCGCCGATTGGGAGCGTCGCCCCGGGGGCCGCCGCAGAGAGCGGCAGGGGAGCAGCGCTCCCCAGGTATGGGCAGCGGACCCGAGGAGGCGCCGGCCGAGGAGGAGGACAGGCCACCGGTTCGACGGAGGCCGCCTCTTCTGCTGCCTTGGGCCCGACTTCGGACGCGTGGGGGAAAGAGTAACGGGTGCGAGAAGCCCACCCGCCTCCCCCCTAGGCGTCGGTAGGGATAGGCGATGGGGGAGTGGAAGTCCAGTTGGAGCTGGCGCCACTCTCCCGCCCCCCTCATTGAGGGGAGGAATAAGGGGGTGCGGAGGGAGGATAGATGTCCCCTCCCTCCAAGTAAATACCAGAAGGCCAACTCGACCGGGAAACCGGTCGGGGGACTGCTCCCTGGACTCTCTTTGTGGGCGCGGTATTCGAGGCGAAGGGCTCCCGGAGAGCCCTGGGGCCGGGGTGTCGGGGAGGGAATACGGAAGTAGTTCCCCTGACTCCCCTCACCACGGTCCGAATGGTAGACATCCCACAGGGGTTTTAGTCAGTAAAAGTCTGACATAACCCTCGACCCTTGGGGGGTCGGGGGTATCCATGATAGATTTCCCCTGCGTTATAAAAAAAAAGTGATTTCATGATTACTTATAAATATTTAACGAAATATTAAAATTATTAATTTAAACAAAAAGAGTTAAAATAAATCGAAATTAAATGAAAGCTATTCATTTATTTTAAAATATTATTATTTATTATTATTATTTTTTATTATTATTTATTTATCATTTATTATTTTTTATTATTATTTTTTTATATGTTATAGGATTAGCTTTCAAATAAGCGAATGATATCCTCTATAATATTTAGTATACTTATAAGTTTATTTTCAAACACTTAAATTGAATAATAGAAGAACAACAATAATCGAAAGATATAAAACACATGAAATATAACAGATAACGAACATTTTTATGAACATTCTTCTATTTTTATTTTCCGTGGTGTTTTATTTGCTTTACAAACTTGTTGTAGATATTCGTCCTTCTAATTTTTTAATATCATCTAGATTGTTTACTTCTAAGTACTCTTGATCATCTGTAATTTAAATAAAAAAATTTTGCATTTAATTAATTACTACATGTAATAAAATACGCAAATATTCAGTAAACCACAAATATCAATGACATGATATCCATATTAAAATGTCAATTCAATTATATATTATGTTATGAAATTATTAAATATTATATAATATACACAAAATATAGTTTCTAAGAAATTTTGATACAGTCACAATATGTAAACAAATATATTACACGTTATCATTTGTCCGTTATTTTTAATCAATAGCTCAAAATTGCATATGAATGTTCGCAAAATAAGAAGAATAAGAAGAAAATAAGAAGAAATTTTTAATTCTGTTTGACTTCATCTATATATATGTTAGCATATTACGATTCTTTTTTAAATTGTCCGGAAAAATGTTACTGATATGTGTGATTTATTGGATAATGTTCAAAATTTGTATTATATCATTTTTGGATTTATATAATTGATATATTTTTATATTTTTACCTTTATTTATTATATTTCCTTTATTTATTATATTTCAACTTTATTACCCTTATTTATATCAAGCTCAGAATACTCTTCGTTATTAAAATTAATAATATGAACTCCCAATTTAAAATTACCATCTGTTACTGTACCATAACCAACTTTTTTATTCATAAGATTATTATATTGCACGTGAAAATTTGTTTTGATGTATGCAACCAATTCTGTAAATAAAATACATGAATTATTATAGGTGAAAATGTATAAAGGTGTAGGTGAAAATGTATAAAGTAGAAATAAAGTAGTCGAAAAGTCAGTTCTTTTTGATATATTTTACATTTTATTAACAATAATTTTTAATTTTAAATTATTTAATATCTTACAAACTGTTCATTTTTCGATAAAAATATTTAAATATTTCAAAAATAATCGATTGTGATTGGTCAATTTTGTTACAACTTATAACTAATTGTTTATTGTAGAAGGTCTTTTAGAGGTCTTCTACAATAAGCAATTAGTTATGAGCCTTCAGCAAATTGACCAAACATAGTCAATAATTTTCAAAATAATCGACTGTGATTGGTCAATTTGCTTATGCCTTATGACTAATTGCTTGTTATAGAAGACTTCTGAAGGATATAAATCCTTTGCATGTTAAAAATTTTTATTCATAATCGTAAGTCATTAAGAAAATTAACCAAACATAAACTGATATTTATAGTTGGATCTTAAGGCCCATCTACAATGATTGTAAGAATATGGCTGTAAGGTTGCAAAACATGAAATGAATTATTTTCATTCGCTGACAGCTTATGTTACAGCCTTACAGCCATACTCTTACAACTATTGTAGACGAGTTTTTAGAGGCCTTCTACAATAGGCAATTAGTCATAAACCATAAGTAAATTCGATTATATTTTAAATAATTCACTTTGATTGGTTTTCACTTTGGTTCACTTTGATTTACTTACGGCTTTTGACTAATTGTTTATTGTACAAGGCTTCTTATATTTAAGTCTCTCTAAGAGGCTTTCTACAATAAGCAATTAGTCATAAGTTGTAATCAAATTGACCAACCACAATCGATTATTTCAAAAATAATCGAATGTAATTAGTCCATTTGCTTACGACTTATGACTAATTGCTTATTGTAGAAGGCCCTTTAAGTTTATTTTCAGATACTGTACGGTTTATTTCATCGGCTACGAAGCATCTGAATATGAACTAAAGACGATCTTAAATATAAAATCCGACTATGAATACCAGCCATAGTCAATTATTCCTCTTTCATTGAATCATATTACGATCTCGATTTTATACTAATGCTCAATTTCTTTACCTTCGGTTAAATTTAACTGTCGATTATTCCAATGGGAATGATCTAGGACGCGGTTCATCAATTACTATAAATGCTACAAATGCTTCGAAGCGTTTTTACTTCTCTCTCTTTCTTCGCTTGAATCCAAAAAATAGAATGAGAAAGAGAAACGCTTCGAAATATTTGTAGCGGTCGCTGAACTGCGCCCCCAATCACATTTTTCGTTAGTCAGAATAAACAAATGCTATTGGTTGATTACGTTAGAATAACCGATAGTTAAGGGTTTTCTACAATAAACAATTAGTCATAAGCCGTAAACAAATAGACCAACCACAGTCGATTATTTAAAAAGTAATCGAATGTAATTGATTCATTTACTTACGGCTTATGACTAATTGCTTATTGTAGAAGGGGCTTTAAGTTTAACCGACCTTGAAGAAATAGGTGAATCTGTGATATCTCCGTAAACCGTGTTACAACTTCAGAATGCTATTAATGAAACGTTACAATTAATTGCATTTATTACGTAAAATATATCGTGTAGAATTAATCGCAAAAATGCAAAGTTTACTACTCATAGTCCACATGTATAATCAGAAGAGTATGGGTTAGGATACGCTTCATTATAAAAAAAAGATGATATCAACAAGGTAAGTTTTATTAGATAAATGTAATAAAATATAATAACAGTTATAACTTGAAAAATATTTAAATTCTATATATATATTTAAATATATATATTGTTACGTCTCAGCTCCTATTTTTCCTCCCTTTTCCTTATTTCTTTTTTATCCTTATCGAGCGGTACATCTTGCAACCTAAACTTCCGGTTGTCCCCTCCCTCGTTCGATATGGACTAAGATTATATTATGTTAACATTCGTAACGGCGACCTGTAATTGTGACTAGCATTTTATTTTAAGTTAATGCATTAGCTTTAATATCTTTTACTATTTTTTCGTATATGAAAAACCTTGTGTTAAATTTCCGACACCGGCGTGTGTTAATTTGATATATCGATTTTGGGTGACACATTTTATGTGCTGGACTCAACATATGAATTATGTTACTCTTTTCTGTTTTTTTTCTTTTCGGCACTTCTGTTTTATGTTAATTTGACACGTCGTTTTCTACAGCGCGCGTATGATTTATCATTGCTTACGTAGTTTCAAGAATAACAGCCCGGTTGCGCGAGGGCTTGGCTATTATTTCTTACTATTATTCCAAATTATTTTTATCATAGCGGACAGACTATGTAGCTTCCCCATCTCTTGCTTCTTAACAATAAAAATCAGCACTAAGTGTGGGAAAATTGTGTTATAACCGTTAACAACTTTTCTAATCGTTATCTTTATAACTCTGCAGTATAAGCATTGTGATTCTACGAATCTCATAACTGTTTTGCGTCAGCAGCACGGTCCAGCTTCGCTCTCAGGGATCTCGGATGGAAGACAAGACATATCGCGTCGTAATTCTCCACCTTGTTTTTTTCATCCGACATCTCGCTAAATCTTACGTATTATCCAGTTATTAGATCAAATCGTTAGAAATGTAGTGTAAAGAAGAAAAACCTATCACTGTAAAATTGTACTACCCCCGTTTGCTGCTCTCCGTTAGAATTATTAAACTTGTTGCGCCGAATTCGCCAGGAACGCTTCCTTGGCCTATAATTGTATCGCGTCGTACCTAAATTCGCGATTGCAGCATTATTGTCCACTCGCGATTGACTATAAAATTGTAAACGTTTTCATTCTAAGATAACCGAACTGTTTAGGCGACACTTTGGCGGGGTTCTTATTGTTGTTGCATCCGAGTATCGAGTAACTCGCGTCTTGCTCCGACACAAAGACGAAGGACTCCTCAGCCCGTCGGCGAACTGCCCGCTTCTTCACTCTCGTTGAGGCCGTCACACGTTTCGGACGCGTGTTCGCAAGTCTCTCCTTAACTATTGTACTTAGAGAATCTTCAAGTTCCATCATCTCGTGACGGTCTCTCATATTCTCGTATATCTCCTTCTTTTTCTTTCTGGTTCTTTCTCATTACAATTGTTGCAATCAAGTGTATTCGTGATTTCAACCAATTTCTCGATCTTCTTAATTAATTCGTACAAAAAAAGACAGACGCGACTTTCGGAAGCCGGGAGTGCGATATCGCGAGCGTTCGACGTTCCGTCATCTCAGCTGGGAGGAACGGGAGCACGTACGAGGGCTCCTTCTCCCATTCCGTCGGACGCCTAAACAGTGACGTTCCAGCCATCCGATCACAGTAAGCCTTTCGATACCCACGTGAATAAAACAACATTTGGCTTCTTCTATGTCGTTCAATGTGTTTCGCAAACCATGTATTGTTCTCCGTACAGAGGCGCTTTCCTCATAGTCATATCCACGTTATCAAATAAATTCTATTGAATCCAATAAAATTCCACGGGACATAACAATATATACAGGGTCATCGAAAAGTATCGGACCCCCTAATATCTTCAGTTAGAATGCATTTTGGAGAAAATGTCCAATAGCAAAGTTGTATGGTTTCAAGCGGAGAGTAAGATTATGACTTCGACTTTGACCTTGACCATGTCCTTCAAGGTCATTTCAGGGTCAACCTTATTTTTTTAAATAGAACTCCCAACATTTATTGCATATTCTCATAATTTATCTCGAGAGCTTTCCAAAACACTAAATAAAACATTTTTTCGTTAAATACTTTTTGAGTTATTAAGGTTTGAAATTAACAATTTGTTAAGTGGTGTGTGATTCCGGCCAGTTAAGGCAAGAGTGGTGTGTGATTCCGGCCAGTTAAGGCAAGAGTGGTGTGTGATTCCGATCAGTTAAGGCGAATTTCATTCCAATTGGTCAGCTTGGACAAAATATTCAATTATACCAAGCAATTCACAACAAATGTTCAAATTGTTGCCCTTCAACAACCTGGTAATGTGCCAATCTGTTATAAACAGCTGAAAACGCATTCCGGAACGTTTCCGGCGGTATTAGTTCTATCTCTCGAGTTATTCTCCCTCTTAAACCATCTAAATCTTGAGGCTTGGTCGCATAAACTTTACTTTTCAAGTAACCCCACAAAAAAGTCAAGTGGGGTCAAGTCCGGAGACCGAGATGGGCACTCAATATGACCCCTTCGTCCTATCCACCTGTCTTGAAAGACTTCATTCAAATATTGACGGACAATGATACCATAATGAGGTGGAGCTCCATCCTGTTGGAAATAAATTTCATCCATATTTTCACCAGCTGTCTCGAATAGCTGGAAAAATTTGTTCGCGAAGCATGACTGTGTATACTTGTGCTGTTAAATTGCCTTCAATGAAGAAAGGGCCAACTGGTATACCATTAAGAATACCAACCCTTACGTTAACTTTTTGTGGATTTTGGGTATGATTGTCTCTTTTCCAGTGAGGATTAACGTCACTCCAGTATCTACAATTGTGTCTATTTACATTTCCAGTCAGTTCAAATGTTGCCTCATCAGAGAAAACAATATTATTAAGTAATAGAGGATCGTCGACAATCATCTCCATCATAAGATCACAAAATTCGATGCGTCTATCAAAATCGTCTTCGGACAACTCTTGGACCAAATAGAGTTTGTATGGATGCCATTTATTCAATTTCAGAATTTTACTGACAGATGCATGACCGATTTCGTGTTCTTGTGCAACGCGATTGATGGAAATGTGGGGACTTTCAACGAAAGACTGTAAAACATCTAATGCTTTTTCATTATTTGTTGCTGTTTTACGTCTATCAGATCTTGGGCGGCTTTTAACGCTACCAATGTCCTCGAAACGTTGAATAGTACGGATTACAGTACTTTTGGAGATCCTATAATTTTCATTCCGAAAATTTTCATTAAATAATCGCGTTACTGTTTTATACCCTCTTTATTGATTTCTACATCATTAACCAAGTGTTATTCAATCTCTTTCAGAAAGCTCCGCCATTCTTAATTAGAGCAAAGAAGAATTAATCAGGTAATTGATAGGAAATTGATCTAAATAATTAAGTAGAGAAAAATACTAATTATTAAGTGTTGGTCCAACTATCGATTTGTTTATTTCAACCAACACTAGCAAAAAGCTCGTTGAGCAACTGAAAATCTAATAGATCAATTAATAATATTTACGAAAAAATTCTGGGCTATTGGAAACAAAATGAAGATGTTTGCGACAATCAATTGAAGCGCAATGGCTTCTTTTGTTACAGATACAATTTTGGGGCTGTTCATTTTCGTCCACGAAGTGACTGCTGCTCGCTAAGAAGAAGACAGCACTGCATCAAAGATTCAAATCAGTGACCCGCATTGTTTGCTCAAGAGCTTGTGCTACTATTGGTGCCTGCGAGAGTGAGACAATAAAGAGCGGCCCCGCCAACGCTTTCGGGCAGATCCCCACTAACGCCTTCGGACATCACGCATTCGTGCAGCTACTCGCGATCACTTTCGGGCAGTTTTTCGCCATAGCCTATTAGCATAACCGCTTGAAGCCGTAAAACTTGGCTATGGACATCTTTCCAAAATGCATTCTTACTGAAAATATTAGGGGGAGCCGATACTTTTCGATTAATGTATTTTCTTTAAACCAATTAATCGATCTCATTATTTCGCGCACAAAAGTATTAAGGTTATGATTACTGAAAACTAAATAATATTTTACATGTTATTTTACATTTTGTGTCAAAAAATTGTTAACTTCAAACCTTTATACTCAAAAAGTATTTAACGAAAAATGTTTTATTATAGTGCTTTGGAAAGTTCTCGAGATAAGTTATAAGAATATGCAATAAAATGTTGGGAGTTCCATTAAAAAAAATAAGGTTGACCTCGAAATGGCCTTGAAGGACATGGTAAAAGTCAAAGTCAATGTAATTATCTTTCTCCCCGCTTGAAACCATACAACTCTGCTTTTGGAAATTTTCTCCAAAATGCATTCTAATTGAAGATATTAGGGGGGTCCGATACTTTTCGATGACCCTGTATATTTAATATATATATACAGGGTGCACGATTTATCTGAAGACATTGAAATATCTCGAGAACTATGCATTGGATAAAAAAAAGTGGTTAATGAAAGTTGTTAGTCTCGAAGGAGGACATCCAATGATACCAAACTCGACCTCCCACCCCACCCTCTGGGGGTGGGGGTTGGGGGCAACTTTGAAATCTTAAGTGGAAACCCCCATTTTTTATTGCAGATATGGATTGTACGCCACAAAATACATAAATTTTGTCCGAAACTTTTTTTTTGATTCGTGATAGATGGCGCTGTAAACGCAAAAAATTATATTTTCCGCAATTCTCCAGAAATGATCATTGGATTGAGAAATAAAAAATACCTGTTCAATATTTTTAAACAACATAATAAAAGTTATTCCCCCCCATCCTCTCGGGATAGGGTGGGTGATAACGTTCAAATCTCAAATGGGTACCCACATTTTTCATTGCAGAATTAGATTGTACGTGAAATTTTTATTGAAACAATTTTTTCATTCGTGATAGATAGCGTGGAATTTTTCCGAGAAACTACTTTTAGCGTTACACAGGAACAACGACGAGGACGTAGTAGTTTTATGTTCCCTTCGGGTGCTTTTTTAATGTGAGTCCCCTTGCCTCTCACAGATCGGGGTGCTTTTTTAATGTGAGTCCCCTTGCCTCTCACTGTTCAATTAATTAGAGTAAGTGTTCGAAATTTTTACCTTCAACTTCAATACACTTATTGATCCTTTTTTCAAATGACTGTATACAGGATAGAAGCATATCTGCGGGAGTTTCAGCGCAAGCGTTTCTTATGCGTTCTACCATGTTTTCACAAGTTGTTGGCACTTGTTGATAAACCTTATCTTTTAGGTTAAGTTGATTAACCTTATCTTTTTAATAACTTTTATTATGTTCTTTAAAAATATTGTACAGGTATTTTTTATTTCTCAATCCAATGATCATTTCTGGAGAATTGCGGAAAATATAATTTTTTGCGATTACAGCGCCATCTATCACGAATAAAAAAAAAGTTTCGGACAAAATTTACGTATTTTGTGGTATAGAATCCGTATCTGCAATAAAAAATGGGGGTTTCCATTTAAGATTTCAAAGTTGCCCCCCACCCCCACCCCCCGGGAGTGGGGTGGGAGGTCGAGTTTGATATCATTGGATGTCCCCCTTCAAGACGAACAAATTTCATTAACCACTTTTTTTATCCAATGCATAGTTCTCGAAATATTTCAATGTCTTCAGATAAATCGTGCACCCTGTATATAATATATATATAATACAGGGTTTTTCAATTGATGCGGGTCGATGCTGACAGCCTGTGGCGGCCATGTTGTTTTGGCGGCGTCTGTCTAACCTATTGTTTATTATTCAGTCACTGATGCCAAATCACCATGACAAGCTACACGATTGAGCAGCACGTCCAAATGATAAAACTGTATTATCAAAATGAGTGTCCGTTAGTGCAAACGTTGCGCGCGTTGCGCCCATTTTACGGCAGACGCGGTGGCCCTTCAAAGTCGACTCTCCAACGTTTGGTGGCCAAATTCGAGACGACCGGTTCGGTAAACGATCAGCCAACACCCGTACATCAAAGGAACGCCAGATCGGCCGAGAACATCGCCGTTGTAAGTGAAAGTGTGCAGGAGGACCCGAGGCAGTCAATTTCTCGCCGTGCACAAGAACTCGGCCTTTCGCAGACTTCAACTTGGCGAATTTTGCGTCAGGACTTAGGCCTGCACCCGTACAAGATCCAACTAGCCCAGGAGCTCAAAGTTAATGACCATAGACAACGCCGTTTGTTCACTGACTGGGCTTCGGAGCATTTGGAAGAGGACCCAAATTTTGGCCGAAAAATCATCTTTAGCGACGAGGCGCATTTTTAGATGAATGGCTATGTTAACAAGCATAATTGCCGTATATGGCATGACGCCAACCCACACGAGGTTCAACAATGCAATGCATCCACAAAAAGTTACTGTTTGGTGCGGATTTTGAGCCGGCGGCGTCATTGGTCCATACTTTTTCGAAAACGACGTTGGTGAGGCCATCACCGTCAATGGCGAGCGCTACAGAACGATGATAACCAATATTTTTGGCCCAAATTGAACGATATGGACGTGGACAACATGTGGTTCCAGCAGGACGGCGCTACGTGCCACACAGCGGACGCCACGATGGACATTCTGCATGAACGATTTGAGGGTATGGTTATCTCTCGCAGAGGTGACGTGAATTGGCCACCAAGATCGTACGATTTGACCCCGCTAGACTTTTTCTTGTGGGGTTTTCTGAAGTCGCAGGTCTATGCCAATAAGCCGCAATCGACCGATGCCCTTAAAGTCAACATAACCCAGGCCATCGCTCAAATTCAGCCGGATCTATGCGGCAGAATCATTGAAAATTGGACCACTCGGATCCGTGCCACCGTGAGAAGCCGCGGCGGACATTTGAACGATGTTATATTCCACACATAATGACATACATGGGCCTATCAAATAAAAAAAGAATTTCATTAATACCTCACACACAGTTTGTTTTATTCCATTGCAACATCGACCTGCCCTTATTGAAAAACCCTATATATATATATATATATAACATATATAAACAGGTGTCCCATTTTAAGCGTCCACCACAAATATCTCTCTTATTTCTTATTTTAGAGGAAAATGGTTCAGACACTTTTTATATGGTTTCGAGGGGGCCATAAGATGGCACCGTCGATTTGACCTTGAAGAGTCATTTGAAAGTTACGTGAAGGTTACCTCAATTTTTTTAAATAGCGCCCCCTATTTTTATTACATATTCTTGTAGCTGACCTCGACAGCTTCATAAAACACTATAGTAAAATGTTTTTTGGTGAAGTACTTTTCGAGTTATGAAGCTCCAAATTTACAAAATTTTGATAAAAATACAAAATATTTCGTAAAACATTCACTTTCCGATAGTCTTATCTTACATGATCCAACCAGTCAAGGCAAGATCCGAGCATGATCTAACCAGTCAAGGCAAAATCCAAGCATGACCCAACTAGTCAAGGCAAATCCGAGCATGATCCAGCCAGTCAAGACGAGATCCTGTATTGCCTGATAATCAATGAACTGTAACAATTGTGAAAGTGCAATTTTCAATTGTTTTAATGAAACAAATATCAAGAGGCTTGTTTCAAATTTCTTACTTGGGCAACTGCCGGTATTTTGGCGAAGTCTCAGACAGACGTATATTATTATCCATTGACCTTTTTTTGATAAGACAGGAATTTTTGGTTTTTTGACGCTTTTTTCTTTATTATGGCTGCTTATCCACCAAATGAAATTGTGGACATGATTTGCATTTTGGGTGAGGCCAGGAATAATTACTCGGCAGCAGAAAGGCTTTATGCTGAAAGATTTCCAGACAGACGCCATCCTGATAAAAAAGTAATAAAAAGACTCTGCGACAGGCTTCCATTCCACCCCTACAAAATTCATCTCCACCATGAGTTGAATGAGGATGATTTTGACCGCAGGGTGCAATTTTCAGAAGTTATGATGCAAAGAATTGATCAGCAACCGAACTTTTTGCATAATATCGTTTTTTCAGACAAAGCATCTTTTGAAATTACTGGTAAGGTAAACCGTCATAATTTTAGATATTGGGACGACGAAAATCCTCATTGGATGCTTGAAGCACATACGCAGCGACCACAAAAATTGAATGTTTGGGCAGGTCTTTATGATAATCAAGTGGTTGGGCCTTTTTTTATAAATGGGAATTTGAATTCAGAAACCTATCTGCAGCTTCTAACAGACCAAATTGTTCCATCGATACAGGAGATTGTTGGTGATAATTTTGATGATGTTTGGTTCCAGCAAGATGGGGCACCGCCACATTATGAATGCATTGTTCGGAACTATTTAAACGATACTTTCCCTAATCGATGGATAGGATAGGTAGAAGAGGAACAATCGAATGGCCACCGAGATCGCCTGACATTGCACCACTTGATTTCTTTCTTTGGGGTTACATAAAAAATAAAGTTTATTTCACTAAACCTCGTAACCTGGATGAGCTTCAACAACGGATCATAGACGAATGTGTTGCAATACCTCCAGAAATGATAAGAAGTGCGACTGACAATTTGTACGTCCGCTTAGCACACTGTCAAACGGTCAATGGGAAACATTTTGAACATCTCTTGTAATCTCAGGCCGAGTTACAAAATGCTTTGCCTTCGGTCGCCGGGACTAACTGAACCTTGCCTTCAGTGGTCGGGTTTGAGACACCTTGCTCTAAGTGGCCGGGTTTGAGACACTGCCTTCAGTGGTCGTATTTGAGACACCTTGCCTTAAGTGGCCAGGTTTGAGACACCTTACTTTCAATGGTTGGGTTCCGAGACTCCTTACTTTCAGTAGACTTCACGATCAGTGAAGTAACGTAAAACGCATAATTTTGAGAACAAAGTCAAGGTTGAAAACGTCATATCCGAACGTAAATTTTTCAATCTTGACACTTTTAGGTCAAAAGTATGGATTTCCAATCCTAAAGTAGTCCGGTTTGACCTTAATAATAATCTTAACTCATGACCTTGAGAATAAGGGCAAGATCACGGCTGAATGTCCCTCGTTGACCTCTACATTCTTATTCTTATGTGTAACATTGCTCCCTAGTAGGTGCATTTTCGCGTTTTCAGCCTAAAACAAACTTAGATCTTTATGTGACCTTCAGAGGTCAAATTTGGCAGTGTTCAAGGTCATATCCGAACGTAAAATTTTCCTCTCTTTTCATTTCTGAGGTCAAAAGTATGGGTCCCATTTAAAAAATTGACCTGACCTTGAAATGACCTTCAAGGTCATTGTCGAGGTCAAATACAAGATCACCATCAGATAGCCAGGAAAAAATCATAAGAACTTTGTACTTTGCATTTTTTCTAGGACTCATATTTTTCGAGTTATTCTGCTCTTCCCGGACTTTTATAACACCCCGTATGCGTAGAGTATCGATGTCACGCGTGAAAAATTTGGCAAATTCTAGGACCTACGGGACTCGAGTCCCACCGCGAGACTCCGGCTCGCGACTCTCGTAAGCGTGTGCGAGCATGTTCGAGCAGGTAGGGATCATTTCGAAGACAAAACTAACCCGCGATTGTTGGAATATCTCTGGTCTACTTCTACCTGAATATTTTTACCTGTGCGGGTCCCCTCGCTTTCGAACTCGAAAAGTTTATAACGGGATTTGTTACCTCGAACTGGAAATCACAGGGAAGAAGTGAACAGAAAGGAATGCACAATATTTTTCATAGAATTAATTCACATTTTATTATTATACATTTTTTAATACAGGATTGAACCTGGTACACAGAGATATGATGATCTAGTGATTTACGCTTACATTGACAAAAGATTTTCTTATGCATTCGTACGATCAATTGATTGTTTCGTTCACAATCATTGGTAAACAAACTGTTAAACTGCCCGAGGTTATAACCCCGACATATAAAGTAAAAGAAACGCAGCAATAATGACCACAAGTCGTCGATAAGAGTCCCTGTAGCTGAAAGGTATTCCATTGGTAAGTGAAGGAATTTATTCTAAGACGCAAGAGAAATCGTGAGTCCCAGGGTGACATACCGTAGCTGTCGAAGTATGTGGCCATTCCATTCTGATCGACGTAGAATGCGATCCAGTGCTGTCCCGGACGATCATGATTGTCCGTATTAGCGAATACTGGCGTCGACCTCGTCCACACCCTCGGTAGTCTATCGGCTGGATAGACGCCTGTGTATCTAGCATGGAGATATTGCAATGCATGTTAAATTTCGAGCGAATTCATTTTATATAATTTCGTTTACCTCTGGTAACGCGATTGTTATAGTCTTCGACGGCTCGACGGAATATTCCAACTCAGTATTTGTCTCGTTTCCCTCTTCTTCAACCGACGACTGTTCGCTCCCTGATTTGTCGGAATAACTATTTTCTCTGTCTTCCTCGTCAATTTTGGAGGACAAGCACCAGGTCACATAGATGTTGTCGCATTTCCTGATGTTGATTTGACTTTGTTCGATGAACCAGTGTTTCAATTTATATGCATCGCGTAATGCACAATGATAGCGTCTGTGTTTTTTAAATGTGTGGAATGAGCAGCCTTCTATTCGTTTGCTGGGTGAAAGATCACTGGACGTCAGCGAGATATTCTCCAGATTATACACGTTTCGCGCTAACAAATTTTGCAAGTAGCTCACTTTTTCCTTGCCTTTTGTCATGAAGTCACGAATATGACTCGTAGTTTCACGCAAGTGCGGATAAAAATATTTTGTATTAGTCTCGATTCCACTCGATTCCATGATAATTCAGCGAAAGCCAGTTATTTATCCGTCTTGGTTTTTCGTTCAATTCCGCAAATGAATACTCTGGAGCTAAGATCCAATGTCCGACAAATGCCTCATTAATACCGAAAATAGCCATCCCCTTGCGCACATAGGTATCGTTGCTATCGCAGAAATACTGCACTTCGATGATCACATCCATGTTCTCGCTGTATTCGCAATTCTGCTTGCCGAAACTATACACTTTACATCTCGAAGTCGACTGAGTTCTTTTCTCAAAATTTTTACTCTGGAGGAGAATGATGTTGAAAATCTTTACACATGAAGGGGAAAGATGCTGAAAAGAAAAGTGGGAGATGTATTTCTTTAACCGCTATAATCTACAATGACTTGACGAGAAGAATCTATTTTCAGCACACTTTCAAAATCAGCGTAAACTAAGCAATTGACCGTTGTTGTGAGGGCTCTTTCGAATCGTACTTCCATTCGCAAACTACTGTGTTTCACAAGGTTCCATTGGTCCGCGCAATTAGCTGACAGATCAGGAGTGAGATCAAAAGCGAAAAGAGTATAACCAGCAGAATAATCTTCTTTGGATATAGAATTTGTTTCGTTCAAAAAGTGAATGCCCGTTCCTGAGAAAAGGGTGTGATACACCTCGGCCTAGAGCATCTCGTTACCAGAGAATTTGGGTTGAACGGTCTCCTGGGGATTTAAGTACCATCGACATACAACGAAAAGAAATATATTCCATAATGCTGGAGATTGAATGGATTTTAATACCGGGCACCGGCTTTGTTATCGACAAAACTTTGTTATCGACAAAGCCGACAATTATGTGCTTTGGTATTTGTCCAAGAGTGACGTTGTCCAGTGTCTCTCCTACGACGCCGTTATGAATCGTGAGTGATTTAACCTCGACTCTCGTAAGGAGGTATTTAGCAATAGTCCTGGTCAACATTTTCGTATGAACGAGTAATATGCCTGGGTTTATTCTAGCTCTTCTGATGAGTAGTGTAGCATCTAAAATGCGTATCCGTGACATAGTATTTCCCTCCATAAGACAGAAGAAACCTTTCGAACGAACAAGCCTCATGCGCACTTCGACACCAGTGATCAAGAATATATCTTGATTGAAGACGTCGCAGTGAAGATGACCTATGAGATCCAGTGTTCGCCCTACTTGTACAAAAGTGGCTCGCTTGTCCAGTCCGTGATTGCTTGGTGTCGCTCCAGGTAGAGCGTCCATGTTCCCTGCAGTATCGCTGTACCACAGGTACGAAGCAAGATGGGAGGTTTTTCTGGTGAAGCATAATTTAATAACGCCTCTATGTAAGCGCGGTAAGCGTAAGTATTGTTTAGAGGAGACACGAGCTTTTGATTGAAATATACGTCGATTTGATTGAACATCGAATGCAGTATATAGTTTACCGGGCCTACTTTTGCGGCGGCGACTCCTGCTCCGGTTTCCGTTTCTACTCGTATGCGTAGCGACAGCATGATGTGAGCAAGATCTATGTATTCTTCTCCATGCCCGGGTACGACGAATTCGACGGGCGCGTCGTCCGTGAGAGAAGACACGGGTTTGTAGTGAATCCATTATGAACTCTCAATACTGGTTTGTGTATGCGGCAGGGTGAAGAGATCGAGTTCACTCTTTAAACATTCGCAGGAATGCGTATGAAGAAAGGACATGCTTCGAATGCACGCGTTTGTTGTTTAGGAAAAAATGTCTGACACAGTACACTTCTTGATAACTCTCCGAAGTTTAGTGAGTCTTCTCCCGCTTTTTTCATTGAATGCTTCTTCTTCGTGGGTTTCTTCTTACCCGATATCTTCCCCGGTGCGTTTCTTCGAGTCACTTTCCTCTTACTTGATTTAAAAACGCTGACCCGACGTTTGCGTGAAGATGATTTGCCGCTATATCCGCTTAGCGTGATGAAAGGAGACTGAGCTTTTCCGATTTTCACACGAACTTTATATCCCGACCCCTTCATCAGATTGTTAATGTGTTCTCTCGCTCTTCTTTTGAGATTTGAGCCTGGTTCCTTGAGGCGCGTTTTAACAGCTACTTCTAATGGTATGTTATTCCCCACATCATCGAGTATTAATCCCTGCGCGTAGAGCTTCTTTTCCAACGACACGCGCACCACTGGCCAAATAAGGTAACACCTGTCTGAACAGACCGAGAAAACTACCGAGACCGTGACCGCTCTGATACCGCAATCCTACGGAAACTCGTGAAATTCCGCCGCCATGATTTCCCCCGGATTGTGCTTCGTAATATTCTAAATAATGCGTCATATCTATGTGTTCTAATTACGGGATAATTATCTCTAATCTCGACGTCTAAATTGTAATGTAACTGCCAACGTCCCAAATTCAAGTGATATTCTTTCGCCAACCTGATCTCTTATATCTATTTCGATCGTGCGGAAACATGCTAATCGTAATGGAATATAATTCGGTGGCGAAAAATATTTCACCATGTTACGTCCGTAGGCATATTTACCATCGTTGTAGTCCACGGGAACCACTCGGAGAAGAGGAGATTGCACATCTCCCGTTATATAGGATTCGCAAATATCGCAATAAACAACGAGTTTATCAGGTACACCCCGCACTACACTACCTGGTTCGTTGGACATAAGTTTACGTTTTGTCGTGGTGAAAGCGTAAAACTTTTCTTCTCTAGCTTTCTGAGGATTCACATTACGATCAGTATTGGGATAGTACGCTATACGTCCCTGCATAATTTTCGACAAGTTAAGATGAATTAATTCTTCGGTCGGTCTATACATATCGAAGCCAAGCATACGAGACACTTTGTCGGAAAACTTCACGAAATGAAGTCTGTTGCGTTCTTTAATATCGCACGTGCAGTACAGCGTTACTTTACCACCGTAATGAGGATCCTGGCGCCAAGCAATATGTGTTTTGAACAATGAGCTAGCGTTGTTTAAAGCCTGTAACAGTTCGCTCATCGTGGCGTAAACATCCGGGGTTATGTGGGTAACCCCGAATTTAGGTAGCTGGTCTTCATCTTTTTTACGCTTTTGATATTAATATTTTCACATGGTAACGAAATGAATTTGAGTTCTGCATCTTTCTCAGGACGCACATGTAAAAAACTAAAGGGGAATTGAATTTCGGTAAGCGCAACTTCCCATAAACCAGTCAGCTTCACTTCTTGAGGCAATTCCGTAATAAATGAAGTAGTTGTATTTTCTGGATAGTGTCGCATGCTACTATAGCTCGGTAGAATCATGAAAAACCGGTCTTCCCCCATTATGGTTTGGAAGCAGCTTTAGGTTCGAAGCAGGTGTCCAGGAATTGAATTTAGAGGGGTAACCTCGCCAACTGACGAAAAATTCTTTATTAGCTCCTCGTCCTCTGCGTTATACCACTTTATCCACAATAAACTTTTCTTCTTGTAAGTTTTTATTTACCCTGACCAGTTCTTGTTCATATAATATCCCGTCAATTACTTTACCTGACAGATCACTCAACTCGTACACACGAGGATTTCGTCATTCGAGAATACGGTGAATCTGAAATATTTCTTCCGTCCAGTTCACCTCATATCCTTTCTCAAAGACTCCTTTCGCTCTACTGACTCGCACTGATGTACCCACTTTGTATTTAGCTCCTCGACTATGATTTCTTCGATCGAGTTCATCGAGATGATGGTATCGCTGCTGCATATGTTCACGAGCAAGGCGTGCGTTGTCCAACGTGATGCTTGCCGGTTCCATTTTAATGGTGGAATGTCGAGTGTGGTTGTAAGCGTGCATGATGCCTTGCGAAACATCTATGTAATGATGTGTATTTTTGTGTGTAAAATAGCACCATAAGCATCCTTTGAGCGTTCTGTTGAAGCGTTCGACCACCGCTGCTTTGACATTAGGATTTCGCACTGTGCGAAAATATGTGTTCCTTTCCTTCAGAAAATTTTGAAATGCTTGACCGATGAATGGGGGTGGGGTGGGTTGGGGGCAACTTTGAAATTTTAAATAGGAAAACCCCAATTTTTTATTGGCAGATATGGATTGCTATCGCCACAAAATACGATAAATTTTTGTCCGAAACTTTTTTTGGATTCGTGATAAGATGCGCTGTAATCGCAAAAAAATTATAGTTTTTCCGCAATTCTCCAGAAAATGCATTGGATTGCAGAAATAAAAGAATACCTGTTCAATATTTTTACAAGAAACATAATAAAAGTTATTCCCCCCATCCTCTCGGGTAGATGGCGTGATAACGTTCAATCTTCAAATGGAGGGACCCACATTTTTCTTTGCAGAATTAGATTGTACGTGAAATTTTTATTGAACAAATTTTTTTCATTCGTAATAGATGCATTGCACTGCCTTTTATAATAAGCCGTAAGTCGCCATAAACCCACAGTGGCGGCGTCGAGCAGTTTCACTCTCGATTCGGGTTTCCATCTGAGATTTGAACTTACACCACCCTACCCCGAGAGGATGGGGGGATAACTTTTATTATGTTTTTTAAAATATTGAACAGTATTTTTATTTCTCAATCCAATGATCATTTCTGAAGAATTGTGCGGAAAATATAATTTTTTGCGATACAGTGCCATCTATCCACGAATAAAAAAAAGTTTCGGACAAAATTTAACGTTTTTGATGTGCGTAGAATCCGCATCTGCAATAAAAGGGGGGTTTCCTTTTAAGATTTAAAGTTGCCCCAACCCCCACCCCCAGGGTGGGAGGTCGAGTTTGGTATCATTGGATGTCCCCTTCGAGACTAACAATTTCATTAACCACTTTTTTTTCATCAATGCATAGTTCTTAAAGATTTTCAATGTCTTCAGATAAATCGTACACCTTGTATATGGGGCATTCTCTGTCAGAAACGACACCCCGCGCTGCCCAAAGAATTGTATTGAACTAAATCTAACTTGCAATACGCCAAATTTTAGCTTATAAGCTTCTAGTTTGTCGATCGCGTCTGGCACTTTAACAATTTAACATGGTGACCAGGCATAAGGCGGCACATAGGAGAAGTATAAAAAATTAGTGTTTGTTACAATTTCGTGTCAAAAGCATAGTGTTAAATAATTTTTTGTGCCTGATTATACGTTATACGTGTACTTGTTTTATCGAGCTACCTGATATTTTTAAAAATTCACAATGGCCGATCCATATGGCTGCAAAACCTATGAAAATTGCAAAAATAACTGAATTTGTTCAACGGCAATTTTGAAGGCAGTCCTCAAACAATATTCGTTTGTGCCTAAACTGTGCTTTTTTTCGTTACTCAGCTTTAATTTTTAATTTCTAAAGAGAGACTTTTATCCATCAGTAGCGTTCGAAAACCTTTTAATAATCACTCTTGCTGTTGCGAATTTGAAAAGAATTGATTTTAAATTTATTGCGGAACAGGTAACGCGGATTCAAATCTTTTTTGAGCTGCTTTCTTCTTTCTCATCTTATTATGTTCAACTTCGTGAAACAAAAAATTTTGATATTTTTTAAATGATTCTGCGCCATTATAAATAGTGCTTCAAACAGTAAAATGGGTTCTGTTGGTTTTACAGTAAAAGACTAGCCCTGTATGCTTCTTTCTTAAACGTCGCCCCATACCATCGTAACACTTTTACATGGGCAGTCGCACTAAAAGCCACACTGCCTTCAATACAAATCTGCTTTATGATCGAATGAGGTTAGCGATTTGATATCTATTCTTAAAATGTTGTTTAGCACATCAGTCCATGTAAATTATTTTCTTTGCTTTTCTTATGTTCTTTTTATTCCGCGATAAGGCAAGTTTTGAATAGTGTAAACGCAGCAGTATCGTGTTTCAAGCTATTTGATAAGGAAGACGCAACTCGTATGCTTCAATTCTGATCTTTCCTTATAATAATAAATAACAGAAAATACGGTGCATTGATCATTATTAAAATGAAATGCTTGCGATGCATCTTGAACGCGTATATGAATAATTATTCTGAAAAGTCGAACATTGATAATCCACTCTCCTTCAGATAAATGTTCTTTCTTTCTTGATAAAAAAGCTGATGCATGTCTTGGCGATGAATGAAGTTTGGTTTGAGTATTTCCAAT